>NC_052072.1:8490412-8809648 GCF_015852505.1 Tachyglossus aculeatus
ACTCTACTCTCACAGCACTTCTGAACGTGACCTGATCAACGTCATCCTTATCGGTGGTATTTGTTGAGCGCTTGCCGGGTGCAGAACACTGTACTAAGCGCTTGGGAGTGTAAACACAACAGGGTTGGTGGACAACGTTCCCTGCCCTCGTCGAGTTTGCGGTCTAGAGGATTCTCAGTTTTTTCCTCTAGCTGTTATTTATTCTGACGTCTGTCTCCCACGCTATATTGTAGGGTCTTTGAAGGCAGGGATCAGGTCTACTTATACTGTTGTACTCAGCGCTTAGAACAGTGCTTTGCACATAGTAAGCATAGTAAATCTTTTAGACTGTGAGCCCACTGTTGGGTAGGGACTGTCTCTATATGTTGCCAATTTGTACTTCCCAAGCACTTAGCACAGTGCTCTGCACATAGTAAGTGCTCAATAAATACGATTGATGATGATAGTAAGCGTGTAATAAGTAATAATAATAATAATGATGGCATTTATTAAGCACTTACTATGTGCAAAGCACTGTTCTAAGCGCTGGGGAATTTCCAAGGTGATCAGGTTGTCCCACGTGGGGCTCACAGTCTTAATCCCCATTTTACAGAGGAGGTAACTGAGGCCCAGAGAAGTGAAGTGACTTGCCCAAAGTCACACAGCTGACAAGTGGCAGAGCCGAGATTTGAACCGATGACCTCTGACTTCAAAGCCCGGGCTCTTTCTGCTGAGCCACGCTGCTTCCCTAAGTACCATTATTATTAAATTAATTAAATTAAAATTAATTAATTAAATTATTATTATTAAGTGTTATTATTGTTATTATTATTGTTATTATTATCAAGAACATAGAGAAGCAGCATGGCTCGGTGGAAAGAGCCCGGGCTTTGGAGTCAGAGGTCATGGGGTTTGAATCCCGGCTCTGCCAATTGTCAGCTGTGTGACTTTGGGCAAGTCACTTCACTTCTCTGGGCCTCAGTTACCTCATCTGGAAAATGGGGATTAAGACTGCCAGCTCCAAGTGGGACAACCTGATCACCTTGTAACCTCCCCAGTGCTTAGAACAGTGCTTTGGACATAGTAAGCACTTAATAAATGCCATCATTATTATTATTATTATTATTATTATTATTATCAAAGAATTTAGTACAGTGCTGTGTACTCAGTAAGCACTTAATAGATAACATTAATAACCTGATCACCTTGTAACCTCCCCAGTGCTTAGAACAGTGCTTTGGACATAGTAAGCACTTAATAAATGCCATCATTATTATTATTATCAAAGCATTAAGTACAGTGCTGTGTACTCAGTAAGCACTTAATAGATAACATTTATTGATTGAGTGATACCAAACTAAGAGGGGTTCCTTGCCCACCAGGAACATGCCGGGGAGAGAAATGTAAAAAATATGTATAAATACAATGCAGTGCCCTGCATATTATTAGTATTATTGACTGACCGGTTTCAGCAAAAGCCATTCTCCAACCCAGCATGAAATCTGAGCTAATGCCTCAGCGGGAAGGCGCCAGAAAATGGTCAGGGGTTATTTTTTCTGCGTTTCTTATGACCCTTCAGTCATGGAGATCTTTGTGCTTGCAGGGATAGGGTTTGATTTCAAATGGCCCCTCTCTCAAGTCCGAGAGATCCACCTGCGGCGATACAACCTGAGAAGGTCCGCCCTGGAGATCTTCCTCATCGATCAGTCTAACTGCTTTCTCAATTTCAAAAAGGAGGTAAGGATAGGCATAGTGGGGGATACTTCTATAACTCTGGACGGGGGGCTGGGAGGATGCCTTATTTCCAAGATTTGATGGCATGTTATGCTGCAGGATATCCCTAGAGCAGAAGGTTTTTGTATTTCCTTTCACGGAACGAGCGGAGGTCTGGTGAGAAAGTCCGAAAAGACTTTTTTTTAGTGTGTTTTTAGTGTGTTTTTTTTAGTGTGTTCCTTCAAAGTGTCTCGGGAGTTGCTCATTTCTGCATCCAGAGCAAGACTTAGTAGAGAGAGCTTACTCCCTTCCGAGCCAGGTTAAAGGTAATGAAACTGTTCTAAAAGGAAAAAAAGCCACTTTTTGAAAGACTAGGATAAAGCATAGAGATTAGGCGATGTTATTCACCGGTCCAAAAGTATGATTCTTTTCCTTTTGGTTGATCTTGTTCACCGTAACTCTGTAGCTTGAGCTCAGAGGACTTGAAGCAGAAGAGTTCAGTCCTGATGAGTCTAACAAAAATTGGTTAAAAATAGAAAACAATAGGATCTTCCTACTACATGGTCATGCCTAGGAACAGAAGTTTTCCATCGGAAACTTTTGGTAGTTTAAGGATAATGCATTTCAATAGAAGTGGGATTTTATGCAACCGAAGAAAGCTTAAAATAAGCAGAATTATGTTCATTTTACTTGCCAGCTGAGTGTACCATATCTCATATCCACTGTAACCCAAATGTGAAAATGGCTTATTTTAGGTGAATGTGAAATACGAATCTGAAAATGAGTCATTTTAGTAAAAGATCTAATTTTACTGAGCATTTTTAGGCTTAACACTGAGGTTTCTGTAGATCTACTATAATAAGGGAGTTTTTTGAAGTGCTAGGAGCCATAAGCACAGCCAAGAATGTACATTATGCAACAACATTTAGTGGTCGTTAGAGGTAGATTTTCATCTTTCAGCTCAGAACACGGCTAAACAGGCCAGTGGGGAAAACATTTTCCTAACCAAATTACAGGAGGGTGATTATACTCAAACCATCTTATTTTTAAGATGCTCCTCGGCATAAAAAAACAAGATATCTCTGCTAGGATTTGTAACCATCACATAGTCATTGTAAAATGTTTATCTTGTAACAGGTCAGAAATAAAGTGTACAGTCGACTTTTGTCTCTTCGCTCCCCAAATATTTATGGGACCCGATCACCTCAGGAGCTATTTAAAGCATCAGGATTGACACAGGTAAGAACTCGTAGACTGTGAGCCTGCTGTTGGGTAGGGACCGTCTCTATATTTTGCCAACTTGTACTTCCCAAGCGCTTAGTACAGTGCTCTGCACACAGGAAACGCTCAATAAATACGAATGAATGAATGAATCATCATCATCATCAATCGTATTTAGTGAGCGCTTACTGTGTGCAGAGCACTGTACTAAGCGCTTGGGAAGTACAAGTCAGCAACATTTAGAGACAGTACCTACCGAACAGTGGGCTCACAGTCTAAAAGGGGGAGACAGAGAACAAAACCAAACATACCAACAAAACAAAATAAATACAATAGATATGTACAAGTAAAATAAATAAACAAACAAATAGAGTAATAAATAAGTACAAACGTATATACATATATACAGGTGCTGTGGGGAAGGGAAGGAGGCACGATTGGGGGATGGAGAGGGGGACAAGGGGGAGAGGAAGGAAGGGGCTTAGTCTGGGAAGGCCTCCTGGAGGAGGTGAGCTCTCAGTAGGGCCTTGAAGGGAGGAAGAGAGCTAGCTTGGCGGATGGGCAGAGGGACTGGGGGCATTCCAGGCCCGGGGGAGGAAGTGGGCCGGGGGTTGATGGCGGGACAGGTGAGAACGAGGTACGGGGAGGAGATTAGCGGCGGAGGAGCGGAGGGTGCGGGCTGGGCTGGAGAAGGAGAGAAGGGAGGTGAGGTAGGAGGGGGCGAGGGGATGGATGGATGGACAGCCTTGAAGCCCAGGGTGAGGAGTTTCTGCCTGATGCGCAGATTGATTGGTAGCCACTGGAGATTTTTGAGGAGGGGAGTAACATGCCCAGAACGCTTCTGGACAAAGATAATCTGGGCAGCAGCATGAAGTATGGATTGAAGTGGGGAGAGACACGAGGATGGGAGATCAGAGAGAAGGCTGATGCAGTAGTCCAGACAGGATAGGATGAGAGCTTGAATGAGCAGGGTAGCGGTATGGATGGAGAGGAAAGGGCGGATCTTGGCAATGTTGCGGAGCTGAAACCGGCAGGTTTTGGTGACGGCTTGGATGTGAGGGGTGAACGAGAGAGCGGAGTTGAGGTTGACACCAAGGTTGCGGGCTCGTGAGACGGGAAGGATGGTAGTGCCATCAGCAGAGATGGGAAAGTCAGGGAGAGGGCAGGGTTTGGGAGGGAAGACAAGGAGTTCAGTCTTGAACATGTTGAGTTTTAGGTGGCGGGCAGACATCCAGATGGAGATGTTCTGAAGGCAGGAGGAGATGCGAGCCTGGAGAGAGGGGGAGAGAGCAGGGGCGGAGATGTAGATCTGGGTGTCATCAGCGTAGAGATGATAGTTGAAGCTGTGGGAGCGAATGAGGTCACCAAGGGAGTGCGTGTAGATCGAGAACAGAAGGGGACCAAGCACTGAACCTTGGGGAACCCCCACAGTAAGGGGATGGGAAGGGGAGGAGGAGCCCGCAAAAGAGACTGAGAATGAACGACCGGAGAGATAAGAGAAGAACCAGGAGAGGACAGAGTCTGTGAAGCCAAGGTTGGATAGCGTGTTGAGGAGAAGGGGGTGGTCCACAGTGTCAAAGGCAGCTGAGAGGTCTAGGAGGATTAGGACAGAGTATGAGCCGTTGGATTTGGCAAGCAGGAGGTCATTGGTGACCTTTGAGAGGGCAGTTTCCATGGAATGTAGGGGATGGAACCCAGACTGGAGGGGGTCGAGGAGAGAGTTGGTGTTGAGGAATTTGAGGAAGTGCATGTAGACGGCTCGTTCAGGGAGTTTGGAAAGGAATGGTAGGAGGGAGATGGGGCGATAACTAGAAGGTG
The DNA here is from genome assembly GCF_015852505.1 of Tachyglossus aculeatus. Lineage (NCBI taxonomy): Eukaryota > Metazoa > Chordata > Mammalia > Monotremata > Tachyglossidae > Tachyglossus > Tachyglossus aculeatus. The sequence continues at coordinate 8,495,144 of NC_052072.1, forward strand.
AGGTGGGGTCAAGAGAGGGGTTTTTTAGGATGGGAGAGACATGGGCATGTGTGACGGCAGAGGGGAAGGAACCAGTGGAGAGTGAGCGGTTGAAGATGGAAGTTAAGGAGGGGAGAAGGGATGGAGCGAGAGATTTCATGAGATGAGAGGGAATGGAGTCAGAAGCACAGGTGGCCGGAGTAGCACTTGAGAGGAGGGAGGATAGCTCCACTGAGGACACTGCTGGGAAGGATGGGAGAGTAGCAGAGAGTGTTGAGAGCCGGGGGGTTGGAGAAGGGGGAGAAGTGACTTTGGGGAGGTCGGACCTGATGGATTTAATTTTGGTAATGAAGTAGGAGGCCAGATCGTTGGGGGTGAGGGAAGGAGGAGGGGGAGGAACGGGGGGCTTGAGAAGGGAGTTGAATGTATGGAAGAGCTGGCGGGGGTGATGGGCATGGGTGTCAATAAGGGAGGAGAAATAGTTTTGTCTGGCAGAAGAGAGGGCTGAGTTAAGGCAGGAAAGGATAAACTTGAAGTGAACGAGGTTGGCATGGTGTTTAGACTTTCACCAGCAGCGTTCGGCAGCTCGAGCATAAGAGCAAAGGAGGCGGACAGTGGCAATGATCCAGGGAATGAATGAATGAACTTCAGCAGTAGGGGCAAGTGAATGTCGTTTATATTGTGAGCAATAACCAAAATGAGTTGCTTAATACTTTTGAGGGTAATAATAGTAATAGTGATGATGGTGGTATTTGTTAAGCTCCTAGTGTGTGCCAAGTACTGTACTAATTGTGGGGGTGAGTAGGTGGGGCTCACAATCTCAATCCCCATTTTCCAGATAAAGTAACCGAGGCACAGAGAATAATAATAATAATAATAATGGCATTTGTTAAGCGCTTACTATGTGCAGAGCACTGTTCTAAGCGCTGGGGAGATACAAGGTGATCAAGTTGTCCCACGTGGGGCTCACAGTCTTAATCCCCATTTTACAGACGAGGTAACTGAGGCTCAGAGAAGTTAAGTGACTTGCCCAAGGTCACACAGCAGACACGTGGTGGAGTCGGGATTCGAACCCATGACCTCTGACTCCAAAGCCCGTGCTCTTTCCACTGAGCCACGCTGCTTCTCTAAGAGAAGTGAAGTGACTTATCCGAGGTCACACAGCAGACACGTGGCAGGGCCGGAATTGGAACCCGTGGCCTCCTGATTCCCTACCCCTTGTTCTATCCATAATTTCGTGCTGCTTCCAGCATTGATTATGTTATATGGCCTGGGAATTTGATTCTCTTTTCCTTGATCAGTGAGAGGAGGAAAGCAGCGAGGCAGTGATGGGCTTGGTTCCAAGTGATGGAATCAATCAGTGGAATTTCTTGAGTGCTGTGTGCTGAGCATCATCATCATTCGTATTTATTGAGCGCTTACTGTGTGCAGAGCACTGTACTAAGTGCTTGGGAAGTACAAATTGGCATCATATAGAGACAGTCCCTACCCAACAGTGGGCTCACAGTCTAAAAGGGGGAGACAGAGAACAAAACCAAACATAGTAACAAAATAAAATAAATAGAATAGATATGTACAAGTAAAATAAATAAATAAATAAATAAAGAGTAATAAATATGTACAAACATATATACATATATACAGGTGCTGTGGGGAAGGGAAGGAGGTAAGATGGGGGGGATGGAGAGAGGGACAGGGGACTGCGCACTGCACTGGAGTAGGAGAAAGAAAGGAAGGAAGGAAGGGAGAGAGGAAGGACTTGTACTTCCCAAGCACTTAGTACAGTGCTCTGCACACAGTAAGCGCTCAATAAATACGATTGGCTGATTGACTGACGGGGATTTACAGCCCTGGGAGTGAGAAGGACCTGGGTTCTAATCCCAGCTTTGCCACTTGTCTGCTTTGTGACCTTGGGCAAGTCATTTCATTTCCTCTGTGCCTCAGTTGCCTATCTGTAAAATAGGGATTAAGGCTGTGAGCCTGATGTTGGGCAGGGTCTCTGTCCAACCCTATCAGCTTGCTTATTCCCTCCCAGTTCTTAGTAGAGTGCCCGGCACATAGTAAGTGCTTAACAAATGCCACAATTAGTATCGTTATTGTTGGAGAATCAGCGTGGCTTAGTGGAAAGAGCACGGCTTTGGAAGTCAGAGGTCGTGGGTTCTAATCCTGGTTCTGCCACTTGTCAACTGTAAGACTTTGGGCAAGTCTCTTAACTTCTCTGGGCCTCACGTGGGACAACCTGATTACCTTGTAATAATAATAATAATGATAGCATCTATTAAGGGCTTACTATGTGCAAGGCACTGTCCTAAACGCTGTGGAGGTTACAAGGTGATCAGGTTGTCTCACATGGGGCTCACAGTCTTAATCCCCATTTTACAGATGAGGTAACTGAAGCACAGAGAAGTTAAGTGACTTGCCCAGAGTCACACAGCTGGCAATTGGCTTCTAGACTGTGAGCCCACTGTTGGGTAGGGACCGTCTCTGTATGTTGCCAACTTGTACTTCCCAAGCGCTTAGTACAGTGCTCTGCACACAGTAAGCACTCAATAAATATGATTGAATGAATGAATGAATGAGTTGGCGGAGCCAGAATTTGAACCTTTGTCCTCTGACTCCAAAGCCCGTGCTCTTTCCACTGGGCCATGCTGCTTCTCTATCTCTCCCAGTGCTTAGAATAGTGCTTGGCATATAGTAAGCGCTTAATAAATACCATTATTATTGTTGTTGTTGCTATTATTATTATTACTAATAAGCACTTGGGAAAGTGCAATATAACAGATGTAGTAGACATGTTCCCTGCCCTCCAGGAGCTTACAGTCTAGAGGGGAGATGAGCCACTTTGCCTGTAGCAGATGCTCGTCCTCTGGGATCCCTGGAGCCACTCCAGAGGGCAGGCATTAGATGATTTCTGATTTTTGCCCTTTCCTTCGCCTTATAGAAATGGATCAACAGAGAGATATCAAATTTTGATTACCTCATTCAGTTGAACACTATGGCAGGACGAACTTATAACGACCTTGCCCAGTATCCTGTGGTAAGTTGTTCACTTCTCCTTCTGTCTTCTGGGGTGGTTTTAAGCCGATGGAAATAATAATGTTAGCACCGCTAAGAGATTCCCAGACGAGGGATAGATTCATAAAATGAGCCGTATTTCGTCTCTCCTGTTACAGAAACGTCACCTTTTTCTCACCGTTCCCATCCCTCCCCTTTTTAGACTGTGAGCCCACTGTTGGGTAGGGACTGTCTCTATATGTTGCCAATTTGTACTTCCCAAGCGCTTAGTACAGTGCTCTGCACACAGTAAGCGCTCGATAAATATGATTGATGATGATGATGATGATCCCTGCCACAATAAGCTGCGTGGCCTAATGGAAAGAGCACGCACGTGGGAGTTAGGGAATCGGAGTTCCAGTCCTGATCCACCTGCTGTGTGACCTTGGGCAAGTCACTTAACTTCTTTGTGCCTCAGTCTCCTCAACTAAATCCTCAATACAATCCCATGTTCCTAGTGAATTTCCTTCCCACTGAATTTCAAGTCTAAGTAGTTCCACTGACTGCATTATTGATTAAAATGCTGAACATTTTTTTCCACTCTTACTGTCTACCACCAGGAGATAAGTTTGGCCATAAAGCACCTGTTTCCTCTCCTCCTCCCCTCCTTCTCCTTCCCACAGCACTTGTATATATATAGTTTATTACTCTATTTTACTTATACATGTTTACTATTCTATTTATTTTGTTAATGATGTGCATATAGCTTGAATTCCATTTGTTCTGACGATTTTGACACCTAATTTACATGTTTTGTTTTGTTGTCTGTCTCTCCCTTCTAGACTGTGAGCCCGTTGTTGGGTAGGGACTGTCTCTATATGTTGCCGACTTGTACTTCCCAAGCGCTTAGTACAGTGCTCTGCACACAGTAAGCGCTCAATAAATATGATTGAATGAATGAACGAACTGAAAAATAGGAATTCAAGGTCTGTTCTCCCTCCTACTTAGTCCGTGATCCCCATGTGGGACAGGACTGAGTCTGACGTGATTATCTTGTATCTACCCCACTGCTTAAAGCAGTGCTTGGCACAGAGTAAGTGCTGAGCAAATACCAAACGATTATAATAATTATTTAAATACCCATGTGAAGATCAAATGCTTTTATCTCCCACTTCATAAGTTTTAACACATCAACATTCTTTCACTGATGAGGCCAGATTTATCCAAATATCATGTGCTTTCCTCCCCAAATTGAGAAGCAGGGTGGCTTAGAGTAAAGAGTACAGAGTTGGGAATCAGAGGACCTGAGTTCTAATCCTAGCTAAGCCAATTTGTCTTCTGTGTGGCCTTGGGCAAGTCAGTCCACCTCCTCTGTGCCTCAGTTACTCCATCAATAAATGGAAATTAAGACCGTGAGCCCCCTGGGGGACCCGATTATCTTGTATTTACCCCAGCACTTAGTACAGAGCCTGGAGCATAGTAAGTACTTCACAAATACCATCAAAAAAAAATTGGGGGCAGCTGTTTTTAAATCAGTTTGCTTTGGAGGAAATCACGGATAGGATATTTCTTGGATTCCATTTCCCACCCTGAGGATGGGGCTTCAGCGGCTCCAGTTTGAACCTGCCCCTGATTCAGGAGCATTAGCATTGGAGTAGCAGGCACATCCCGACTTTTGTAAAGAAAAACTAGACACACATGTGGGAATAGCGTACGGACCAAAATGGTAAAATAAGTCTCCGCTGCTGTGGATGCCACGTGTCTCCAGATGGAAACGATGGTTCCTTTTGAATTATTTTCCAGTTTCCTTGGATCCTGCGGGATTATACTTCCGAAGAGTTGGATTTGAATAACCCCGCCGTGTTTCGAGACCTCTCCAAACCCATTGGGGTGGTGAATGAAAAGAACGCCAAAGCTATGCAAGAAAAGTAAGACCGTTGTTCCTCTTCGTTAGCCACCTGGTAGTTCGCTGTCGTCAGCAGAATACGCGGCACGTTATTTGGAACCGCGGTATACACATTCTGCAAACTGCGGAAGCGAGAACTGTGGATAATGCGCTGAAATGAGAGCTGCTAAATAGCCATCCACAAACTAGTGAGCTGCTAGCGCCTGGAGGAGCAAATGTTGAATTCTCATAGTTGTGCCTGTGAAGATCTAATGTAGCGGCATTTTGACTCGTTAGAGTTTTGACTACTTAGAGGAGTGGTGTGTGTGTGTATATATATATAATATATATGTGCCTCCCAATACCAATTTGTTGTCTGTCTCCCCCTTCTAGACTGTGAGCCCGTTGTTGGGTAGGGACCGTCGCTATATGTTGCCAACTTGAACTTCCCGAGCGCTTAGTACAGTGCTCCGCACACAGTAAGCGTTCAGTAAATACGATTGAATGAATGAATGAAAATACCAGCGACTGTATATTGTATACAGTGCTCTGCACATAGTAAGCGCTCAATAAATACGATTGATTGATCTAGTCCAGAGCGTAGTATGGTGCTTGGCACGTAAGTGCTGACAAGTACCGTCGTTATCATGATTATTCCCTCTCCCGTGGTTTGCTCTCCGAAAGCTATCCCGTGGGAAATGGCCGTTAGGAAAATGAGTTGGCCAGGCATTCCGGGATTCTCTTCCAGCGGTAAGTTTTTAATAGGATATTTTGAAATGGACAACAGCTTTACATTTAGCTTTCAAAAGGGTTCTTTAGCTTTTCGGAGATTTGGGGCCCTTTTTTTGGTTGTTTTACTGATTCTTTTGCGCAGGATTTTCTTATTGCCTCTGCAGACTAGGGAGGCATCTGTGTAATCAGGCATCTTTTCCTTAACAGTTTCCTTTCTCTTCATCAGGCAAAGTCACAATCCAGTTTTGGTGGTATCTGGCTGATTTAGGAAAGTAACATGTCTAGTGAATGGGGCGGTTTCCATTTATTCACAGAGGAAGCCATAATAGGAATGAGATTTTTCCATGAGCGAACAGTTCAGTGGGATTTTTCTAGCTTGTTCCAATTCTGTGCTAGTTCAGCTTCATTGTGTGCATGGGTCGTCATCATCATCATCATCGGTGGTATAGAATGATAGAAAAACCGAGTGGCTTAATGGAAAGAGCCTGGGCTTAGGAGTCAGAGGTCATGGGTTCTAATCCCGGCCCCGCCACTTGTCAGCTGTGCGACTTTGGGCAACTCACTTAACTTCTCTGGGCCTGTTACCTCATCTGTAAAATGGGGATGAAGACTGTGAGCCCCACGTGGGGCACCCTGATGACCTTGTATCTACCCCAGCGCTTAGAACAGTGCTTGGCGTATAGTAAGCGCTTAACAAATACCATCATTATTATTATTATTTATTGAGTGCTTACTATGTGCAGAGCACTGTACTAAGTGCTCAGGAGAGTACATTCCAATACATTTGGCAGACACATTCCCTGCCCACAGTGAGCATACACTCTAGAGCGAGAGACAGACTTTAGTATAAGTCATTTATAATATGTAATTTAAACACCCGTTGTGGGCAGGGGTTCTCTCAATTTTTTGCTGAATCGTACTTCCCAAGCGCTTCGAAGAGTGCTCTGCACACAGTAAGTGCTCAGTAAATATGATTGAAAGAAAATAAATAAGAAATAATGATGAAATTTATTAAGCGCCTACTAAGTGCAAAGCACTGTTCTAAGCACTGGGGAGGTCGCAAGGTGATCAGGTTGCCCCATGGGGGGCTCACAGTCTTCATCCCCATTTTACAGATGAGGGAACTGAGGCCCAGAGAATCAATCAATCAATCGTATTTATTGAGCGCTTACTGTGTGCGGAGCATTGTACTAAGCGCTTAGGGAAGTACAAGTTGGCAACATATAGAGACAGTCCCTACCTAACAGTGGGCTCACAGTCTAAAAGGGGGAGACAGAGCACAAAACCAGACATCCTAACAAAATAAAATAAAGAGAATAAATAAAGACAATAAAATAAAATCAAATAAAAAGAGAATAAAGAGAATAAAAAATAAAAGAGAAGTGAAGTGACTTGCCCAAAGTCACACAGTCGACAATTGGCAGAGCCGGAATTCGAACCCATGACCTCTGACTCCAAAGCCCGGGCTCTTTCCACTGAGCCATGTAGGTACAGAATGAATGAATGAATGAATGAATGAATGACGGGCCTGTGGACCCTGTTGGGGGTTGGCTCCCCAACCGCCGCCCCACTAGACTGTAACAACAACACAGATTTATTACTCTATTTATTTTACTTGTACGTATTTACTATTCTATTTTATCAGCGTGTTTTGTTTTGTTGTCCGTCTCCCCCTTCTAGACTGTGAGCCCGCTGTGGGGTAGGGACCGTCTCTATACGTCGCCGACTTGTACTTCCCAAGCGCTCAGTACAGTGCTCCGCACACAGTAAGCGCTCAATAAATACGACTGAATGAATGAATGAGTGCTGTGGGGTGGAGGGTGGGGCGAATATCATGTGCCCAGAGGTCACAGGTGAGATGATGGGTATTAAAAAGTTCTTTCAATCAGTCAATCGTATTTATTGAGCGCTTACCGTGTGCAGAGGCAAGCTATTGATCTCCTCTGTAGGTATGAAAATTTTGAGGACCCCATGGGGACAATTGACAAGTTTCACTATGGAACGCACTATTCCAATTCCGCCGGGGTCATGCATTACCTGATTCGCGTGGAGCCCTTCACGACGCTGCACGTCCAGCTGCAGAGTGGCAGGTGAGTTGCAAGTAAAACGCATCCCGTCTCCTTTATTAGAGAAGCAGCGGAAAGAGCCCGGGCTTTGGAGCCCGAGGGCGTGGGTTCGAATCCCGGCTCCTCCACCTGTCAGCTGTGTGACTTTGGCCAAGTCACTTCGCTTCCCTGAGCCTCAGTTCCCTCATTGGTAAAACGGGGATTAAGACCGTGAGCCCCACGTGGGACAACCTGATCACCTTGTATCCCCCCAGCGCTTAGAGCAGTGCTTTGCATATAGTAAGCGCTTAATCAATCAATCAATCAATCGTATTTATTGAGCGCTTACTGTGTGCAGAGCACTGGACTAAGCGCTTGGGAAGTACAAGTTGGCAGCATAGAGAGACAGTCCCTACCCGACAGTGGGCTCACGGTCTAAAAGAATAATAATGATGGCATTTATTAAGCGCTGACTATGTGCAAAGCACTGTCCTGGGGGGCTCACAGTCTTAATCCCCTTTTTACAGATGAGATAACCGAGGCTCAGAGAAGTTAAGTGATGAGGATGATAGTAATGATGGTAATGATGATGGAATTTGGTTTTTTTATGGCATTTATTAAGCGCTTACTATGTGCAGAGCACTGGACTAAGCGCTTGGGAAGTACAAGTTGGCAACATAGAGAGACAGTCCCTACCCGACAGTGGGCTCACGGTCTAAAAGAATAATAATGATGGCATTTATTAAGCGCTTACTGTGTGCAGAGCACTGTTCTGGGGGGCTCACAGTCTTAATCCCCTTTTTACAGATGAGATAACCGAGGCTCAGAGAAGTTAAGTGATGATGATGATAGTAATGATGATAATGATGAGGGAATTTGTTTTTTTTATGGCATTTATTAAGCACTTACTATGTGCAGAGCACTGGACTAAGCGCTTGGGAAGTACAAGTTGGCAACATAGAGAGACAGTCCCTACCCGACAGTGGGCTCACGGTCTAAAAGAATAATAATGATGGCATTTATTGAGCACTTACTATGTGCAAAGCACTGTTCTGTGGGGCTCACAGTCTTAATCCCCTTTTTACAGATGAGATAACCAAGGCTCAGAAGTTAAGTGATGATGATGATAGTAATGATGATGATGATGATGGAATTTGTTTTTTTTATGGCATTTATTAAGCGCTTACTATGTGCAGAGCACTGGACTAAGCGCTTGGGAAGTGCAAGTTGGCAACATAGAGAGACAGTCCCTACCCGACAGCGGGCTCACGGTCTAAAAGAATAATAACGATGGCATTTATTAAGCGCTTACTATGTGCAAAGCACTGTCCTGGGGGGCTCACAGTCTTAATCCCCTTTTTACAGATGAGATAACCGAGGCTCAGAGAAGTTAAGTGATGATGATGATAGTAATGATGATAATGATGATGGAATTTGTTTTTTTTATGGCATTTATTAAGCGCTTACTATGTGCAAAGCACTGTTCTAAGCGTTGGGGTGGTTACAAGGTGATCACATTGTCCCACGGGGGGGCTCACAGTCTTCGTCCCCATTTTACAGATGAGGCCACTGAGGCACAGAGAAGTTAAGTGACTTGCCCAAAGTCACAGAGCGGGGATTTGAACCCATGACCTCTGACTCCAAAGCCCAGGCCCTTTCCACGGAGCCACGCTGCTTCCTCAAATACTATTATTATGATGATGATGATGATGATGATTATTATTATTATTATTATTAATTAGACCTCGGGGGAGCCACCCGACGTGCTAGGTAACGCCGTAACCTCTTCTTGTCACCCGCTACCTGCGATGCTTGGTTTTGAAATAGAGCCACGTCTATCACAACCAAGGGTTTCCGGCCTCTCGGCACCATAGAGGACCGTCTTGGAGCGTAGTCACTCGTATTTATTGAGCGCTTACTGTGTGCGGAGCGCTGTACTAAACCCTAGGAAGAGTACAATACCCTACTAAACCCTAGGAAGAGTGAAGCAGCCTGGCTCAGTGGAAGGAGCCCGGGCTTTGGAGTCAGAGGTCATGGGTTCAAATCCCAGCTCCGCCACTTATCAGCTGTGTGACTTTGGGCAAGTCACTTCACTTCTCTGTGCCTCAGTGACCTCATCTGTAAAATGGGGGTGAAGACTGTGAGCCCCCCGTGGGACAACCTGCTCACCTTGTTAGCCGCCCCAGCGCTTAGAACAGTGCTTTGCACATAGTAAGCGCTTAATAAATGCTATCATTATTATTATTATTATTACAATTCTGAGAGAAGCAGCGTGGCTCAACGGAAAGAGCCCGGTCATGGGTTCGAATCCCGGCTTCGCCACGTGTCTGCTGTGTGACATTGGGCAAGTCAGTTAGCTTCTCTGGGCCTTAGTTACCTCATCTGGAAAATGGGGATTAAGACTGTGAGCTCCCCTATGGGGCAACCTGATCACCTTGTACCCTCCCCAGCGCTTAGAACAGTGCTTTGCACATAGTAAGCGCTTAATAAATGCCATAAAAAAACAAATTCCCTCATCATTATCATCATTACTATCATCATCATCACTTAACTTCTCTGAGCCTCAGTTATCTCATCTGTAAAAAGGGGATTAAGACTGTGAGCCCCCCGTTGGGCAGCCTGATCACCTTAATCCCCCCAGTGCTCAGAACAGTGCTTTGCACATAGTAAGCGCTTAACAAATGCCATAATTATTATTATTATTATTATTATTACAATTCTAGGAGAAGCAGCGTGGCTCAGTAGACAGAGCACAGGCTTGGGAGTCAGTGGTTCTGATCCCGGATCCGCCGCTTGTCAGCTGTGTGACTTTGGGAAAGTCACGTAACTTCTCTGTGCCTCAGTTACCTCATCTGGAGAATGGGGATTAAGACTGTGAGCCCCACCTGGGACAACCTGATCACCTTGTATCCACCCCAGTGCTTAGAACAGTGCTTTACACATAGTAAGCGCTCAACAAATGCCATCATTATTATTATTTTAATAATTATTACAATATAACAGAGTTGGTAGAGACGCTTCATGCGCACAAATAGCCTACAGTCTAGAGGGGGAGGCAGACATTAATAATAATTATGGCAATAATAATAATAATGATGGCATTTATTAAGTGCTTACTATGGGCAAAGCACTGTTCTAAGCGCTGGGGAGGTTACAAGGTGATCAGGTTGTCCCACTTGGGGGCTCACAGTCTTAATCCCCATTTTACAGACGAGGGAACTGAGGCCCAGAGAAGTTAAATGACTTGCCCAAGGTCACACAGCTGACAATTGGCAGAGCCGGGATAATAACAATAATAATAATAATAATAATAATAATAATGATGGCATTTATTAAGCACTTACTATGTGCAAAGCACTGTTCTAAGTGCTGGGGAGGTTACAAGGTGATCATGTTGTCCCACATGGGGTTCACAGTCTTCATCCCCATTTTATAGATGAGGGAACTGAGGCACAGAGAAGTTAAGTGACTTGCCCGAAGTCACACAGCTGACAATTGGCAGAGCCGGGATTTGAACCCATGACCTCTGACTCCAAAGCCCGGGCTCTTTCCACTGAGCCACGCTGGTATTTGTTAAGCACTTACTATGTGCCAAGCACTGTTCCCTAGTGTGGTCAGGATCTACTTGGGCCTTTTCAGCGCCTGCGTTTGGGTAAATTTCACCATCGGTGGTGTCACTTTCCAATGCAAAGGACACCAGCCGTTCTTTTGGAGTAAAATATGCTGGAACCAACGGAATCTGGTACCTCGGAGCAGCGTGGGCTAGTGGAGCGAGCATGGCCTTGGGAGTCAGAGGTCCTGGCTTCTAGTCCTTGTTCCCCTCCTGGCCTGCTGTGTGACCTTGGGCAAGTCACTTAACTTCTCTGGGCCTCAGTTCCCTCATCTATATAATAGTGATTCATGGCCTCAGTTCCCTCATCTATAAAATAGTGATTCACGGCCCGTTCTGCCCCATGAGGAACAGAAATCGTGTCCGGCCTCTTTAACTTGTATCTATCCCAGCACTTAGAAAAATGCTCGACACATAATAAAGCTTAACCAATGCAGTAAATAAGAATAATAATAAACCAGGGTTGTTCCAGGGGTAATCACTGCTCTCTCCTTGGGTCATCCTGATATTCTTTTTTGACTTTCACTCTGCGAAGCTATATCCAAGGAACTTTTCAGAGGCTCTAACACGGAGTAGTGGGTAGAGCACATGCCTGGGGGTCAGAAGGTCATGGGTTCTAATCCTGACTGTGCCACTTGTCTGCTGTGAGACCTTGGGCAAGTCACTTCACTTCTCTGTGCCTCAGTTCCCTCATCTGAAAAATGGGAATCGAGACGGTGAGCCCCGTTTGGGTCAGGGACCGGGTCCAACCAGATTTACCTGTATCCACCCCAGTGCTTAGGCCCCCTTTTAGACTGTGAGCCCACTGTTGGGTAGGGACCGTCTCTATATGTTGCCAACTTGTACTTCCCAAGCGCTTAGTACAGTGCTTTGTACACAGTAAGTGCTCAATAAATACAATTGATTGATTGATTGATTGATAGTACAGTGCCAGGGTACAGAGTAATTGCTTAAGAAATACTCCAATTATTATTACGTTAGATAATGAATTACTGCCCTTCCCTTTTGTAATTACATTCCAGAAATTTTCCCATTCTATATGAATCAATCCCTTAATAGGTCTCTTCACCCCTACATGAAAGCAGTTGGCCATTGTGATTTGGGCTGTGTGGTATTTCAACATGTAGGACCTAAAGAGGAAACCGAGAAGATAATTATTGATCATATCTGTGGGGGAGGAGAGCAGAGGAAGAAGAGAGAAGTTCTCATCATAAAGGAGATAAAGGATGGATGACTATCGATTTTGTTCCCCCCCGTTTCCTCGTATTGGGATTTTTTCCTCTGTCCGTCTCACCGGTCTCCTGCTTTAACAGGTTCGATTGTGCGGATCGGCAGTTTCATTCTATTCCTGCCACGTGGCAGGCTCTTATGGATAACCCGTACGATGTCAAAGAGCTTATTCCTGAATTCTTCTACTTCCCAGAGTTCTTGGAAAATCAGAATCGTAAGTATGGGGCTTGGGGATTTGTGAAATGAAAAATTCATCGGGGCACCAGAAGAGCGTAACTTTTACTACTGAGCCTCCTACAGAGGGGTCCACACCAGGAGAAAAATACCGCTTTTCATCTTTCTGCAGAGTCCACAGCCTCGTTACGGTGCCCTTATGAGTAGCAGGAGATAAATTTGTGCTGTTGAGGCTGGAATATTTTTATTGTGTTCTGAGAATTGATTAGCCATAAGGAGGTAATAATAATAATGATGGCATTTATTAAGCGCTTACTATGTGCCAAGCACTGTTCTAAGCACTGGGAAGTAAATTTGTGCTGTTGAGGATGGAATATTTTCATTGTGTTCTGCGAATTGATTATCCCTAGGGGAGTAATAATAATAATAACAGTGGCATTTGTTAAGCGCTTACTATGTGCCAAATACTGTTCTAAGCGCTGGGGGGATACAAGGTCATCAGAGTGTCCCACGTGGGGCTCACAGCCTTAATCCCCATTTTCCAGATGAGGTAACTGAGGCACAGAGAAGTTCAGGACTTGCCCACAGTCACACAGCTGAAAGGTGGCGGAGCCAGGATTAGAACCCATGACCTCTGACTCCCAAGGCCGGGCTCTTTCCACTGAGCCACGCTGGACAGCCCTTTCATTCATTCATTCATCCATTCAATCGTGTTTATTGAGCGCTTACTGTGTGCAGAGCACTGGACTAAGTGCTTGGGAAGACCAAGTTGGCAGCATCTAGAGACAGTCCCTACCCAACAGCGGGCTCACAGTCTAGAAGGGGGAGACAGACAACAAAATAAAACATATTAACAATATAAAATAAGTAGAATAAGTATGTACAAGTAAAATCAATCAATAAATAGAGTAATAAATACATACAAACATCTATACATATATACAGGTGCTGTGGGGAAGGGAAGGAGGCAAGGCAGGGAGGATGGAGAGGGGAAGGAGGGGGAGAGGAAGGAGGGAGCCCTGTAGAAAAGTGGCTAGGGCATCTGGAGTGAAGGAAGGTTGGAATCAGTGGGTGATACCATCGTAGAGACATTACGATTAAGGAAGGAAGATCTACTTCCACTATTCACCGTGCTGCAGTCCCACTTCAACCCTTCTCTCTGATCTCCCATCCTCGTGTCTCTCCCCACTTCAATCCATACTTCATGCCGCTGCCCGGATTGTCTCTGTCCAGAAACACTCTGGGCATGTTACTCCCCTCAAAAATCTCCAGTGGCTACCAATCAATCTGCGCATCAGGCAGAAACTCCTCACCCTGGGCTTCAAGGCAGTCCATCACCTCGCCCCCTCCTACCTCACCTCCCTTCTCCCCTTCTCCAGCCCAGCCCGCACCCTCCGCTCCTCCTCCTCACCGTACCTCGTTCTCGCCCGTCCCGCCATCGACCCCCGTGCCACGTCATCCCCCGGGCCTGGAATGCCCCCAATCCCTCTGCCCATCCGCCAAGCTCGCTCTCTTCCTTCAAGGCCCTGCTGAGAGCTCACCTCCTCCAGGAGGCCTTCCCAGACTGAGCCCCTTCCTTCCTCTCCCCCTCGTCCCCCCTCCATCCCCTCCACCTTACCTCCTTCCCTTCCCCACAGCACCTGTATAGATGTATATATGTTTGTACATATTTATTACTCTATTTATTTATTTATTTATTTTACTTGTACATATCTATTCTATTTACTTTATTTTGTTAGTATGTTTGGTTTTGTTCTCTGTCTCCCCCTTTTAGACTGTGAGCCCACTGTTGGGTAGGGACTGTCTCTATATGTTGCCAATTTGTACTTCCCAAGCGCTTAGTACAGTGCTCTGCACATAGTAAGCGCTCAATAAATACGATTGATGATGATGATGATGATCCTGACTCAGCCACCTGTCTGCTGTGTGACCTTGGGCAAGTCACATAACTTCTCTGAGCCTCAGTTACCTCATCTGTAAAATGGGGATTAAGATTGTGAGCCCCAAGTGGGACAACTTGATCACCTTGTATCCCCCCCAGCACTTAGAACAGTGCTGTGCACATAGTAAGCGTTTAACAAATGCTATCATTAGTATTATTATTGATAGAATGGGTAACCAGTGAAGGGTTTTGGAAAGTGGAGTGCTGAATGTTGTTTTCCATTTTTCCCCTCATCATCCATAAGAAAAAATAACATTCCAGTTTTGACTTCTGGCCTAAAGTTATAGACCCAAAAGGTCGATAATCATCTATTTAAAGTCTTACCTAGCAATCATTGTTTGATTTTTTTTTTATTCTATTACCTCTTTTGTTAATCTGATTTTCTGTGTTGGTAAATATTGATTTGATTTAGCCATTATAACCTCTGTGAGTATAACATTCATAAGTTAATTTAAAATATAAGGCAATGTTGCTGTTGTTCATTTCTGAAAAATCAACTATTACTCCAAAAATTGAGGCACTTGAACGTGTTCTTGTTATGTAGTAATTCCATCTAATGTGACTTCTGGCAAGTTTCACTGAACTTTTAATTGCAAACTGAACCTGAATGAGTAATTTATCTGCATAAGTGGAAAATTCAAATAATCAGAGGAGATAGGAAGTTCAGAGTATATTTTTAAGTAGTGAAACAAAAAAACTGGAGTCTGTTTATAAGACTAAATGACATGTTTAGGTTCAGTTTTAAAGACCATTAAGCCTTTGTGATTTATGTTTCTTAAATTGTCCATGAGGGTTAGGGCATTATTTCCTCTCATGATTTTGAACGTAATGGAAAGTGGGTACATTAATTTGCATTTCTAGTCAATTGGAATGAGAACTAGGTAACTTATTTCTTTTCATGCTTCACTAAGTAGCCTCTAATAAACCACTATTCAGACTCCTGACTCATCCTATAAGAATTGTCTTAGAACAAGATTTTGATTTTCATATTCCCAGGAGAATCCGCAATTTTAAAATATTTTAAAGAGCTTATTCTGGGATACTTCAAGCCTTATTTCCCACTGACTTTTCTCCTTGTCCTTTCACTTCAATTAATCACATTTATTGAGCACTTACTGTTGTCCAGGACACTGTATTAATTGGGTGGGAGAGTACCATTTAACAGAGTTGGTAGTCATGTTCCTTTCCCACGGTGAGGAGACAGGCAATAATGTAAATAAATTGTGAATATGGACATAAGTGCTGTGGGGCTGAGCGAGGAGTGAATAAAGAGTACAAATCTAAGCACAAGGGTGATGCAGAAGGGAGTGGGAGAAGAGGAAATGAGGGCTTAGTTGGGGAAGGGCTCCTGGAGGAGATGTGCCTTTAATAAGGCTTTGAAGTATTTCCCAAGCGCTTAGTACAGTGTTCTGCACACAGTAAGCGCTCAATAAATACGATTGAATAAATGAATGGACGAGATGGAGGTACAGTGAGGAGGTTGGAATTAAAGGAGGGAAGTGTGCCAGCTAAGTTATAAGAGGACAGCGGCATCGTAGGTGAGGTAGGAGGGGGCAAGGTCACTGAGTTACTTAAAGCCGACGGCAAGGAGTTTCTGTTCGATGTCGAAAGAGAAACACTTTGCTCAGAGGTTGGGAGGTGACTGGATATTTGCTTCGTTCTTGTGATTGATGTTCAAGATGTCTAGACATTATTTATCCTTAGCCCCGTATGCTTCATACTCCACAGAATTTAATTTGGGCCGACTGCAAGTCTCCAAAGAACTAGTGAATGATGTGGTTCTCCCCAAGTGGGCCCGTTCACCTGAAGATTTCATCTACAAACATAGGAAAGCTCTGGTAAAACCATTTTTATTTTCCTGCTCGACCCTGTAATGAGAAAATAATTCTAATCCCAGCAACTTGGTAAAAGGCCATTTGGAATGAGTTATTGGTGTGAGACCGATTCAGGGAATGTGTCCGTTTACTGTTATAGTCTCCCAAGCGCTTAGTACAGAGAAGGAGCGTGGCTTAGTGGAAAGAGCACGGATTTGGGAGTCAGTGGTCATGGGTTCTAATCCCAGCTCTGCCACTTGTCAGCTGTGTGACTTTGGGCAAGTCACTTCACTTCTCTCTGCCTCCTTTATCCTCATCTGTAAACCGGAGATAAAGACTGTGAGCCCCACGTGGGACAACCTGATTACCTTGTATCTACCCCAGCGCTTAGGACAGTGCTTGGCACATAGTAAGTGCTTAACAAATGCCATTGTTATTATTACAGTGCTCTGCACACAGTAAGCGTTTAATAAATACAAATGAATGAATTTTGTGGACAGACAGTTCACCTCTGTATTCCTGCTTGTCTGATTATTAATGCATAGAAAATGTCACAACTTCTGTGGCAGGGATTTAGTGTGTTAGGTTTAGACTGTGAGCCCAGTGAGGAACGGCTTATGTCCGTCTGGTTATCTTGTATTTAACCCAGTGTTTGTACAGTGCTTGGCATATAGTAAGCCCTTAAAAAATACCAGTTATTAGGTTTCATTTCACTGAGGGCAGTTATCATTGGCACTGGACTGATTGATTGATAGGATTAGGTGAACAGACAGACCCCCCCCCAGCCAGGGCTAAAAGTAAAAATTAAGTCAAAAGATTTGTCTCATTCATTTAATACCAGCTCGGTTGTTTTCCGGGGTAAACTCTCATAATCCTGACCAGTGGGCACAGCATTCCCAAGTCTCACCCACCTCCCTCAGAAAAGTAGATTGTGAACTTTAAGTGAGGTGGAAAGTACTTCTTATTAATGAAAAGTTTTCCTGTCCTAGGAATCAGAGTACGTCTCTGCTCATCTCCACGAGTGGATAGATTTAATTTTCGGCTATAAACAGAGGGGGCCGGCTGCAGTGGAAGCCCTCAATGTGTTTTACTACTGTAGTTATGAAGGTACAAGTGGTTTTTCTTTTTCATCATAGCTGTGGGAGGGAAGAATCATTTGTAGGGAAGAATCATTTGTGGGAGGGAAGAATCAGAGAAGATCATCTCTGTCTTCCCCTTTTAGACTGTGAGCCCACTGTTGGGTAGGGACTGTCTCTATATGTTGCCAATTTGTACTTCCCAAGCGCTTAGTACAGTGCCCTGCACCTAGTAAGCGCTCAATAAATACGATTGATGATGATGATGATGATTTGGGAAGGTTTCTCTGAGCGTTTGTGAAATTCTGCATAACAAGAGCAAGGCACGAGAAGTGTTGTTTTTGAAGATACACCTTAAGGCATTAGTTTTCTAAGCAGAGCACCAGAATTGGTGCCTGGGAATCAGAGAACCTGTATTCTAATCCCTGCTCCAGCTGTGTGATCTTGATCAAGTCACTTAATGTTTCTGGGCCTCAGTTACCTCATCTGTAAATGGGGATTAAGATCGCGAGCCCCACGTGGGACATAGATTGTTTCCAACCAGATTATCTTGTGTCTACCCCAGCACTTAGAACAATGCCTGACTCATAGTAAGCGCTTAATAAATACCATAAAAAATGGCTATTTCTTCCTCTGAAAATACAGAGATTTTCATACAGCTTGTATATGCGTGTATATAGTTCCCACTGTAGTTTATGAAGGTTTTATCCCCCCGGTATTTGTGATTCAAAATGTATTTTGCATTAACTTTTCCATGCATGCAATGTTTGAAGAGCATCTCACTAAAACATTAAGAATCGAAAGACCAATGTTGATAGTTTAAAGGAGGGCAGATGTTGTTTCAGAAATCCCACACACTGTTATTTCTCTCCTTATTGTTTTTGACTTTGACTACTTGTGGTTCTAGGAGCTGTGGATCTGGATGCCTTAACTGATGAGAAAGAAAGGAAAGCTTTAG
Organism: Tachyglossus aculeatus; assembly: GCF_015852505.1. Lineage (NCBI taxonomy): Eukaryota > Metazoa > Chordata > Mammalia > Monotremata > Tachyglossidae > Tachyglossus > Tachyglossus aculeatus. The sequence continues at coordinate 8,513,583 of NC_052072.1, forward strand.
AAGGGATGATTAATAATTTTGGGCAAACACCCTGTCAGCTGTTAAAGGTAAAGAATGTTATTTCTTGATTTCCGTGGGTGCCTTAATGCGTGTTGCCAAGAGACAGCGCAGCTTCCTTTTCTAAGGACTTTATCATGTAAAGATCTGATTTTGCGAATAATTACCATATTGAAGATTTTTTTTTCTGTGTTTTGGCTTCACGATAAGCAAAAAGGAAGCAAGAACTTAGCTGGCTTAATAGTCAGTTAGTCTCCTGTACTGGGCTTAATCAGGTTCAGTTCATAATTGTGCATTCTGCAGGCCCAGAAAATGATTTGGTTCCCCCAAAATGCCACTGGATTCATTTTCATGGGAAGGGTATTCCTTCCCCTCTGTGTAACCCATTCGCAGCTTATTCATTGATTTTAACATCTGTTTCCTCTACAAGAGTGTAAGCTTTTTGAGAGCAGGTAACATGCGTATCAGTGTAGTGGATTGTATTCTCCCAAGCACTTAGTTCAGTGCTCTGCACACAGTAAGCGCTCAATAAATGCCATTGATTGAACGTTTCCAAGTGCTTAGTGCAGGTGCGGTGCTCCGCAAACAGTGAACGCTCAGTAATTCCCATTGATTGATTGAACCCTTCCAAGCGTTTAGTGTAGTGCTCTGCATGTAGTAAGTTCTCAGTAAATGCCATTGATCGATTGAGACCATCTCGCAGTAGAATGCCGTGTAAAGGGGTCAGATGACATTTTCCACTGAAAGCTGTTTAAATCTGTGCTACGTTGCGGTTGTAGATGAGCTGGATCATTCATTCATTCATTCAATCGTATTTATTGAGCGCTTACTGTGTGCAGAGCATTGTACTAAGTGCTTGGGAAGTACAAGTTGGCAACATATAGAGACGGTCCCTACCCAACAATGGGTTCACAGTCTAGAAGGGGGAGACAGACAATGAAACAAAACATGTGGACAGGTGTCAAGTCATCAGAATAAATAGAAATAAAGCTAGATGAACATCATTAACAAAATTAATAGAATAGTAAATATGGACAAGTAAAAATAGAGTAATAAATCTGTACAAACATATATACAGGTGCTGTGGGGAGGGGAAAGAGGTAGGACGGGGGAGATGGGGAGGAGGAGAGGAAAAAGGGGGCTCAGTCTGGGAAGGCCTCCTGGAGGAGGTGAGCTCTCACATCTTCTCTGCAGAACACGTCGCCTGGGGAAATCAAATTTGGTCCAGAGGGATTTTGTTGAGTGTGGACATGGAAAGACGGAAATCTACCAGTCCACAAGATAGTTTTTTTTTTTCATAGTACCTGTTAAGTGCTTACTATGTTGCAGGCACTGTACTAAATGCCGGGGTAGATGTAAGCTAATCAGGTTGGACATGGTCCATGTCCCACATGGGGCTCACAGTCTTAATCTCCATTTTACAGGTGAGGCAACTGAGGCCCAGGGAAGTGAAGTGACTTGCCCAAGGATGTACAGCAGACAAGTGGCAGAGCTGGGATTAGAACCCAGGTCCTTATGAGGCCTAGCCTATCAAGTAGGCCATGCTGCTTCTCTAGTAGGTAGTTCTACTCTCATTCAATGTGATCTGACTGGTTACCTCCTTTTCTGCTCTAATGGAAAGAGCACAGGCCTGGGAGAAAGAGGACGTGGGTGCAATCCTTGCTCTGCCGCTTGCCTGCTGTGTGATCTTGGCCAAGTCACTTAACTTCCCAGTGCTTCATGTGTGCGTATTTATTATTCTATTTATTTTAGACTGTGAGCCCACTGTTGGGTAGGGACCGTCTCTATATGTTGCCATCTTGTACTTCCCAAGTGCTTAGTACAGTGCTCTGCACACAGTAAGCGCTCAATAAATACAATTGATTGATTGATTAATGATGTGTATTGATCTACAGTTCTATTCATTTATATTAATACTATTGATGCCTGTCTACTTCTTTTGTTTTGTTGTCTGTCTCCCCCCTTCTAGACTGTGAGCCCGCTGTTGGGTAGGGATTGTCTCTATTTGTTCCCGAATTGTACTTTCCAAGCGCTTAGTACAGTGCTCTGCACACAGTAAGCTCTCAATAAATACGATTGATTGATTAATGATGTGTATAGATCTACAGTTCTATTCATTTATATTAATACTATTGATGCCTGTCTACTTGTTTTGTTTTGTTGTCTGTCTCCCCCCTTCTAGACTGTGAGCCCGCTGTTGGGTAGGGATTGTCTCTATTTGTTCCCGAATTGTACTTTCCAAGTGCTTAGTACAGTGCTCTGCACATAGTAAGTGCTCAATAAACACGATTGAATGAATGAATGAGTGAATGAATATATGTAAACTGGGGATTCAATAACTGCTCTCTCACTTACTTAGACCGTATGTCCCTTGAGGGACAGGGACTATGTCTGACCTGATTAACTTGGCTTTATCCCAGGACATAATATAATGTTTGGCATCTAGTAAGCATTCAACAAATGTTACAGTTATACCTCTTCCTTTCTCCTCTTACTCCCTCTGCCACTACAAGTGTGATACCTACAGATGCAAAGTATCAACTTAGCAAAAATAGATGTGGCTCTGTATTTGCAACAGGTCAATAAGAAAAAAACAGTCATGATGAGTAGGTAGCTTTATCAGTCAATCGGTGATATTTACTGAGTGCTTACTGTGTGCAGAGCGTAGTACAATGCGCTTGGGAAAGTAGAGTATAAAAGAGGTGGTAAACGCAATGTCTTCCCACAAGTTTACAGTGTGAAGCACAGGAATTAACTAGTAATCTGGTTTAGTGCTGCTAATCCGTGTGGTTCACACTGTAAACTTGTTGTGGACGGAGAACGTGTCTACCGACTCTGTTTTATCGTATCAATCAATCGTATTTATTGAGCGCTTACTATGTGCAGAGTATTCTCCCAAACGCTTAGTACAGTGCTTGTGCACATGGCAAGCACCCAGTAAATACCACTGATTGATTGATTTGATGTACCCACTCTGTTATATTGTACTCTCCCAAGGGCTTAATACAGTGCTCTGCACATGGTCTGCTAGACTGTGAGCCCGTTGTTGGGTAGGGACCGTCTCTATATGAGACGGTCAGTCTATACGATCTACCCACTGTTGGGTAGGGACTGTCTCTATATGTTGCCAACTTGTACTTCCCAAGCATTTAGTACAGTGATCTGCACACAGTAAGCGCTCAATAAATACGATTGATTGAGTCAATAAATATGATTTATTGAAATACGATTGAATGAATATATATTGCCGACTTGTACTTCCCAAGCACTTAGTACAGTGCTCTGCACACAGTAAGCGCTCAATAAATACGACTGAATGAATAAATGGTAAGCACCCAATAAATACCATTGACTGATTGATTATACCCTCTTGGTAGTCCCAAACTGTGGCTTGTAAATTGGTTCTGGCTCCTCCTCCATATGAGGACTGACAGTTCTGAATCATCAACGTCATCATCAATGGTATTTATGGAGCATTTACTGCGTGCAGGGCACTGTACTAAGGGGCTGGGAAAGTACAGTGCAACAGAGTTGTTTGAAACATTCCCTGCCCACAGCGGGCAAGAGTCCAGCAATGCTGTACCGAAGGTCTCTGGGGGCTGCAGAAGACCCTGGGAGTTTAGTAGTGGCAACTACCTACGACTAGAAGGATGACTTTTCTGCTCACAGTGAGCTCTGGTTCTGGTAGTGTGACTCTTATAATCAATCAATCAATCAATCGTATTTATTGAGCACTTACTGTGTGCAGAGCACTGTACTAAGCCCTTGGGAAGTACAAGTTGGCAACATATATTCATTCAATCATATTTCAATCATATAGATTGACTGTCTCCATTCATTCATTCATTCATTCAATCCTATTTATTCATTCATTCATTCAATCGTATTTATTGAACGCCTACTGTGTGCAGAGCACTGTACTAAGCGCTTGGGAAGTACAAATCGGCAACATATAGAGACGGTCCCTACCCAACAGCGGGCTCACAGTCTAGAAGGGGGAGACAGACAACAAAACAAAACATATTAACAAAATAAAATAAATAGAATAGATATGTACAAGTAAAATGAATAGAGTAATACGTACAAACATATATACATATATGCAGGTGCTGTGGGGAAGGGAAGGAGGTAAGGCGGGGGGATGGAGAGGGGGAGGAGGGGAAGAGGAAGAGGATGCTCAAGTATTTCTTTATAATACAAAGAAACATTCATTCATTCATTCAATCGTATTTATTGAGCGCTTACTGTGTGCAGAGCACTGTACTAAGCGCTAGGGAAGTACAATTTGGCAATATATAGAGACGGTCCCTACCCAACAGCGGGCTCACAGTCTAGAAGGGGGAGACAGACAACAAAACAAAACATACAACAAAACAAATGTTTTCCCTTGCCCGGGACCAAGCTACAACACGACAGTGGTTGCCTGGCAACTGTAAAGCAGAGCTCTGAGCAGAAACCTGTTTCCAATGAGCATTCTGAACAGAGTCAGTTTTTCATCTGTTTTTTTCTTTGCCGTTCAGGCCGGCAGGGTAGGGTGATGGTCCCGTCTGTGTCTCCACCCATGTCTATCCGGGATGGAGACGGAAGAATCATTTCAGGCAAATTGGCTGTCTCAACTTGTACTCTTCTGATGTTCGTGTCATGGAATATGGCTTCCCAGACTAAGCCCCACTTCCTCGTCTCCCACTCCCTTTTATATCATCCTGACTTGCCCCCTTTGCTCTTAATAATAATGATGATGGCATTTATTAAGCGCTTACTATGTGCAAAGCACCATTCTAAGCGCTGGGGAGGTTCCAAGGTGATCAGGTTGTCCCACGGGCGGCTCACAGTCTTAATCCCCATTTTACAGATGAGGGAACTGAGGCACAGAGAAGTGAAGTGATTTGCCCAAAGTCACACAGCTGACAATTGGTGGAGCTGGGATTCGAACCCATGACCCCTGACTCCAAAGCCCGGGCTCTTTCCACTGAGCCACGCTGCTTCCCAGCCCCACAGCACTTATGTATATATCTGTAATTTTATTTATTTGTGCTGATGGATGTCTCCCCCCACCCTCTAGGTTGTAAGACCGTTGTGGGCAGGGGCTGTGACTGTTTATTGTTGTGATATACTCTCCCAAGAGCTCTGCACATAGTAAATGCTCAATAAATATGATTGAATGAATAAGAGCTCTGCACATAGTAAATGCTCAATAAATATGATTGAATGAATAAATGAATAGATCTTCTTGGGGTTTTGTGGGGGGTTTTTGTGTGTGTTGTTTTCAGAATTCTACCTCTTCTTGCCTTGTCCCTGAAATTGCAACTCTGATACATTAGAACCAAAAAGACTTGTAAACTTTTCATTTCAGCTGATAGTTTGAGGAAGGAAATAGAGTTCAGTGCCCACTTGTTTTTCCATGTAATCTTAGAAATCTTTTCTGGAAAATGAAGTCTCCACACTTGAAGATTCAGCTAAATGCTAACTTGACTCTCTGTTTTGAATGCTCAAACATGATCTCATTTGTTTCGGTGCCAATTTTTGCTTTATGTTGAAATGGAAATCTTTTTTTTTTTCTTTAAAATGATTCTCTAGGAGCCTCACCCTCCAAGATTATCGGCAGAGGAAGTAGTGCAGAGACAGACTAAAATAGACGTCTGTACCCTGAACTTATTCCAGCACCTTCCTGAGCTCAAGTCATTCTTCATAGAGGTAACAACTGATGCCCTCAAAAATCATCAGAAATATTCTAGTTTGAGGTTTCTCCCAGAAAAGATGGCTTCGTTTTCCATATTGCCTAAATAAGGAGAAGAGTAACAACAGTGGTATTGAAGTGCTTACTATGTACCTAGCCCCGCACTAAACACTAGGGTAGATGCAAAATAATCGGGTCAGTCACAGACCCTGTCCCTCATGGGGCCCACAGTCTGAGTGGGAAGGAGAACAGATATTGTATCTCCATTCAAGCTCTCATCCTATCCCGTCTGGACTACTGCACCAGCCTTCTCTCTGATCTCCCATCCTCGTGTCTCTCTCCACTTCAATCCATACTTCATGCTGCTGCCCGGATTATCTTTGTCCAGAAACGCTCTGGGCATATCACTCCCCTCCTCAAAAATCTCCAGTGGCTCCCACTCAATCTGCGCATCAGGCAGAAACTCCTCACCCTGGGCTTCAAGGCTGTCCATCCCCTCGCCCCCTCCTACCTCACCTCCCTTCTGTCCTTCTCCAGCCCAGCCCGCACCCTCCGCTCCTCCGCCGCTAATCTCCTCACCGTTAGGCCTCGTTCTCGCCTGTCCCGCCGTCGACCCCCGGCCCACGTCATCCCCCGGGCCCGGAATGCCCTCCCTCTGCCCATCCGCCAAGCTAGGTCTCTTCCTCCCTTCAAGGCCCTGCTGAGAGCTCACCTCCTCCAGGAGGCCTTCCCAGACTGAGCCCCTTCCTTCCTCTCCCCCTCATCCCCCTCTCCATCCCACCATCTTACCTCCCTCCCTTCCCCACAGCACCTGTATATATGTATATATGTTTGTACATATTTTTTTACTCTATTTATTTATTTATTTTATTTGTACATATCTATTCTATTTATTTTATTTTGTTAGTATGTTTGGTTTTGTTCTCTGTCTCCCCCTTTTAGACTGTGAGCCCACTGTTGGGTAGGGACTGTCTCTATATGTTGCCAATTTGTACTTCCCAAGCGCTTAGTACAGTGCTCTGCACATAGTAAGCGCTCAATAAATACGATTGATGATGATGATGATGATGATGTTTATTGATTACCAGTGCTAAATCCTGAATAGCATAAAAGCAATCATGAGTATTTGGAGGAATTTATCTCCTGGAGGTTTATTATTTTGTGCAGGGCTAGAGATGCCTTATCCATTTTGTTAGTTGGTCAGAATGCGAGAGCGGGTACGTATTCCTCCCTCTCCTATTTCACAGGAAGATGGTGAATTAATGATTAAAATCTTCCTCCTTCTCTCTCCTTTTAGGGAATCAGTGACGGTGTTCCATTAGTGAAGGCTGTTGTCCCCAGAAACCAGTCTCGTTCTTTTATGTCTCAGGGGAGCCCAGAGCTATTGGTGAGCTTTTTTTTTGGGTTTACATCTTGCATCTTTTATTTTGTTAATATGCTTTGTTTTGTCGTCTGTCTCCCCCTTCTAGACTGTGAATAAGAGTCAATAAGAGAAGCAGCGTGGCTCAGTGGAAAGAGCCCGGGCTTTGGAGTCAGAGGTCGTGGGTTCAAATCCCGGCTCTGCCAATTGTCAGCTGTGTGACCTTGGGCAAGTCGCTTGGCTCCTCTGTGCCTCGGTTGCCTTATGTGTAGAATGGGGATTAAGACTGTGAGCCCCGTGTGGGACAACCCGATCACCTTGTAACCTCCCCAGCGCTTAGAACAGTGCTTTGCACATAATAATATTATTATTATTATTATAATTATTATATTGATAAAGATACAGTGCCTCTCTGTCGAGTAGAGGTAGTCTTAGTATTTATTGAGCACTCACTTGGTGCAGTTCTAAGTGTTGGTGAAATGCGGTCCCATTCTCCAAGCAGTAAATGAATACAGCAAAACTAGGCGAGTGCATTTAGGATCGCCGACTTTCCCCTTCTTCATGCCTTTCCTGTAATTTCTTTCACCCTGTGCTCTTTCCAGGTAACCGCCAGCATGAACTGCATTATTGGGACTCATGGGTGGCTGCCTTACGACCGAAATATCTCGAACTACTTTACTTTCATCAAAGATCAAACCGTAACAAACCCGAAGTAAGTAAACGGTGTAGCTAAAATACAGCCGTCACAGACCGGAGGAGCTTTAGATCCCTTTATCGCCTTATGAGACATGATGGCAAGCCCGCCAGCGAAAATAATTGAGTGAATTGGTGAAATGTATTATTTGATGGTGAAGGATTCTTTTTTTCCTAAAAGTTAATGGGACTAATTCCGGTAATTTTACATGGAGGTAAAGTTACAAACCTGTACTTGCCAAGTAGGTTCTAGAGATCACCTGTTTCTTTTTCAGTGTAACTTAAAAGTAAGAGAGAAATATCCATTACACCTGTGATATTTCCTGTCAGTTCATGTTAACATAATGCTAATTGTGGTATTTGTTAAGCATTTGAACTCCGTGCCAACCACTATACTAAGTGCTGGGGTAGATACAAGAGATTCAGGTTGGAGATTCAGTTGCCCAAAAGATAAATCCAGATTGAAGTGGAAAGATCCAAATGACCCGGATGTCTGCCAGATAGGTAGAGATGGAAGTAGAAAGAGCTGATACTTCATTTTTCTTTTTAAAGAGGAGAAGGTGCTTCATTAAATGGTAATTATTGACTCATTCCAGAACCCAACGAAGCATGAACGGGCCTTTTGCGCCCGGGCTGGAGATCACGTCCAAATTATTTGTGGTTTCCCATGATGCAAAGCTGCTGTTCAGTGCAGGACATTGGGACAACAGCATCCGAGTGACGTCGCTCACCAAAGGCAAATTGATCGCACAGCACGAGAGGCACATGGGTAAGGAATGAATGTTTTTGTCTTTGGAGGCCTTGTTCTCCTAGGGGTTCTCCTGCCCTGGACACAGGCTCAGGCTGGTTTAAAGGAGTGGTGGTATCAGTTCACTAAAGCAGCAGGAATTCTCATCGACTTCTACTATCTGAAATTATAAAAGTTGAAAAAGATCCCATTCCTGTGGATTATGTTTCTCAGGGCTACTTGTGCTCTCTGAAGTATTGTCACGTGATGCTACTAATCTTGGGCGGGTCACATTTGGCCTGGCAAATCTAAAATGATGTCACCTTGTGGAGTCACCTCCCCAGGATTAACGGGTTCTTTGAGCCTTGTCATTTACCCAATTTCCTTGCTTTACAGATGTGGTGACCTGCTTAGCTACAGATTACTGTGGGATACATCTGATTTCCGGTTCCAGAGACACAACGTGCATGATTTGGCAAATTGCCCAGCAGGTAACCAAACCTCAAAGAACAGAATTTAAGATGTTTTTCCTTTAGACCATCTTAACCATATAGTTCAGTTCACGAGCGAATGGCATATCCCTTCAGAATTACTGTCTGGGCTCATAAAAAAACTTAATTGAGAGTGCAAAGCATTACGGAAAATCAGCTCATCCCATCCTACCTCACCTCACTGATCTCCCACTATAGCCCTGGCTACACATTCTGCACTTCTTTTAATATTATTATTATTATTACGTGCCATCGAGTTGTTTCCGGTTCATAGTGACTTCATGGATTTACTTTCTCCAGAACATCTTGTCCTCTGCCATAATCTGCAGCCTTTCTTATAGTTCTTCCATTATCGTTGTTATGGCCTCTATCCATCCAGCTGCTGGTCTGCCTCTTCTGCATTTTCCCTGGACTTTTCCTAGCATTCTCCAGAGACACTATTAGTCCATTAGTGTCTGCTCTTCTAGATCCAATTTATTCACTGTGCCCCAGTCATGTCTGTCTTTTCTCTGACCCCTTTCTTACGTCCTCCTCCTAGCCTGGATCTCCCTCCCTCCCCATATATGCCAGACCACCGCTCTCCCCAACCTCAAAGCCTTATTTAAGGTCACATCCCCTCCAAGAGGTCTTCCCGGATTAAGCCTTCTTTTCCCCAGCTCACTGTCCCTTCTGCATCATCTTTGCACTTGGATCTATGACCCCTGGGCATTTGATATTTCCCCCAACCCCACAGCACTTATGTACATATCTTTGCATATTATAAATTCCTGTGTATATTAATGTCTGTCTCCCTCTCTAGACTGGAAGCTCATTATGGGTAGGGGATATGCCTGCTAATTCCATTGTGTTGTACACTCCCAAGCACTTACTACAGCACTTTGCACATAGTAAGCACTCAATTAATACCATCAATTGTTTGGTATTATTATATTATAGCCCAGTTTTTTTTTAAAGACCGCTGCCCTGTCTCTATTTTCTTTCTGGAAGAAGAATCATTTTCAAATGATTTTACCTCTTAGGTGGCAGGTGGTTGTGCATTAATATTTATGTCCAACTGGACAAGGAAAAAGTTGAACGGGGCAGAGGAAGGTAAGAAAACAGGATAGTAGGAAAAGCAGAAGGCGCCTGCAATCTATTTTCACTGAATCTTTAGGTGTTTTTCACCTTACATGGTCAAGAGCCTGTACAAAATGTGTGTTATTAAATTTCCATTTTGGGGAAAAAAGAAGCAAATATCAGTATTTGAGCACCTGTGTCCAGAGCACTGAATTAGGTGTTTAAAAATGTGCAAAGACATGTGCAAATATGTTTCCCTAACTTCAAGGAGCTTATAATCAAATGGGAAAACTGAGACAATTGATGAATAGCTAATTCAATCAGTCATATTTATTGAGTGCTTACTGTTGGGACAGTTCACTAATCCCTTTCTAATGTTGGCAGATCAATTGGTAAGAGGGCTTGTTATTGGCAAAATTAGCATTTGAGAACTGCTGACGTACAAAGAATAAGGAAATGATTGGACACGCTTCGTGTCTTGTCTCTTTGGGTAAATCACTTTGGTTTGGCACTGATTTTTTCTTTTTAAATGATACCACATTTTGACATATCGATTTTGCGCTAGATCCATATACATGATATACACAGCCTTTAATGATTTGTTTCCTCTCAACAACAAATACTGAGTTCCCCCAGGAAAAGTAGAGCGATGCTAAGTTCTCTATCTGGTTTTCAAAATTGAAGTAAATATAGGTCCCTACCCAATGAGGAATTGTTTAGTTAACTGAAATGTGGAGACCAAGTGGTCTGATGTGGGGTTAACATTCTTAAGAACCCAGGTTAGACACACAGTCCCTGTCCCACTTGGGGCTCACAGTCTTAATCCCCACTTTACGGATGAGGTAACTGAGGCTAATACTTGTACATATCTATTCTATTTATTTTATTTTGTTACTATGTTTGGTTTTGTTCTCTGTCTCCCCCTTTTAGACTGTGAGCCCACTGTTGGGTAGGGACTGTCTCTATATGTTGCCAATTTGTACTTCCCAAGCGCTTAGTACAGTGCTCTGCACACAGTAAGCGCTCAATAAATACGATTGATAATGATAATATAATTTGAGTGACTTCCCTGGGGTTACACATCAGACAAGTGGCAGAGCTGAGATTAGAAACCAGGTTTTGTTTTGTTGTATTCTATTTATTTTATTTTGTTAGTATCTTTGGTTTTGTTCTCTGTCTCCCCCTTTTAGACTGTGAGCCCACTGTTGGGTAGGGACTGTCTCTATATGTTGCCAATTTGTACTTCCCAAGCGCTTAGTACAGTGCTCTGCACATAGTAAGCGCTCAATAAATACAATTGATGATGATGATGTATGTTTTGTTGTGTGTCTCCCCCTTCTAGACTGTGAGCCCGCTGTTGGGTAGGGACCGTCTCTATATATTGCCAACTTGTACTTCCCCAGCGCTTAGTACAGTGCTCTGCACACAGTAAGTGCTCAATAAATACGATTGAATGAATGAATGAATAAATTATTTGCTAGCCAGTGGTCAGAACAGTGCTTGGCACCTAGTAAAGTGTTTAACAAATACCATCACTATTATTATTAGCCCAATTTTAGACTTTACCTCCTGATGTCTTGCGCTACCTGTATATATGTATATATGGTTGTGCATATTTATTACTCTATTTATTTATTTATTTATTTATTTATTTTACCTGTACATTTCTATCCTACTTATTTTATTTTGTTGGTATGTTTGGTTCTGTTCTCTGTCTCCCCCTTTTAGACTGTGAGCCCACTGTTGGGTAGGGACTGTCTCTATGTGATGCCAGTTTGTACTTCCCAAGCGCCTAGTACAGTGCTCTGCACATAGTAAGCGCTCAATAAATACGATTGATTGATTGATTGATTGATGTCTCTTTTCCCAAATAATCCCCCCTGCTGCCCACCAGCCCGATCTCTTGGCTGCTGCTGTCTTCCAGCTATCCACAAAGACTGTAGGAGACCCTCACCACCTTGGCTTCTTCTCTTTTCATCCCAGGGAGGCGTTCCGGTGGGTTTAGCCACTAAACCCTTTCAGATACTCTACGGACACACAGATGAAATATCGAGCGTTGGTATCAGCACTGAGCTAGACATGGCAGTGTCAGGAGCAAGGGTAAGAGTGCAATTTCTTTTTATTTATTGGAGAAGAAATTTTTATTATAAGGGCTAGGACGGTATTCACTAGAAAAATTGTAGGGTTTTATTTTCAGGGATTAAGGAAACCAGTCTTTCCTTCAGGAAACTAAAAGGAAAGATTAATGTGGATGACATACTGGAAATTCGTTTTTTAGTGATACTTCTTGGGCACTCTAATAATGATGGCATTTATTATATATGTTTGTACATATTTATTACTCAGTTTATTTATTTTACTTGTACATATCTAGTCTATTTTATTTTGTTAGTATGTTTGGTTTAGTTCTTTGTCTCCCCCTTTTAGACTGTGAGCCCACTGTTGGGTAGGGACTGTCTCTATATGTTGCCAATTTGTACTTCCCAAGCGCTTAGTACAGTGCTCTGCACATAGTAAGCGCTCAATAAATACGATTGATGATGATTTATTAAGCGCTTACTATGTGCAAAGCACTGTTCTAAGCACTGGGGAGGTTACAGGGTGATCAGGTTGTCCCACGGGGGGCTCACAGTCTTAATCCCCATTTTACAGATGAGGTAACTGAGGCTCAGAGAAGTTAAGTGACTTGCCCAAAGTCACACAGCTGACAATTGGCGGAGCTGGGATTTGAACTCATGACCTCTGACTCCAAAGCCCGTGCTCTTTCCACTGAGCCACGCTGCTTCTCTACCACTCTACTAAGCCCTGGGGTAGATACGTGATAGTTTCAACACATTCTCTGTCCCCCATGGGCCTTATCGGTGGGAGGGAGTAGGACGTAATCCCTGTTTCCCCCAACGATCTGGCCTCCTACTTCATTAACAAAATTAAATCCATCAGGTCCGACCTCCCCAAAGTCTCTTCCCCCCTTTCTCCAACCCCCCGGCTCTCAACATTCTCTGCTACTCTCCCATCCTTCCCAGTGGTATCCTCAGAGGAACTCTCCTCCCTCCTCTCAAGTGCTACTCCGGCCACCTGTGCTTCTGACCCCATTCCCTCTCATCTTATGAAATCTCTCGCTCCATCCCTTCTCCCCTCCTTAACTTCCATCTTCAACCGCTCACTCTCCACTGGTTCCTTCCCCTCTGCCTTCAAACATGCCCATGTCTCTCCCATCCTAAAAAAAACCCTCTCTTGACCCCACCTCACCTTCTAGTTATCGTCCCATATCCCTCCTACCATTCCTTTCCAAACTCCTTGAACGAGTTGTCTACACGCGCTGCCTAGAATTCCTCAACAACAACTCTCTCCTCGACCCCCTCCAGTCTGGCTTCCGTCCCCTTCATTCCACGGAAACTGCGCTCTCAAAGGTCACCAATGACCTCCTGCTTGCCAAATCCAACGGCTCATACTCTGTCCTAATCCTCCTCGACCTCTCAGCTGCCTTTGACACTGTGGACCACCCCCTTCTCCTCAACACGTTATCTGACCTTGGCTTCACAGACTCCGTCCTCTCCTGGTTCTCCTCTTATCTCTCCGGTCGTTCTTTCTCAGTCTCTTTTGCAGGCTCCTCCTCCCCCTCCCATCCTCTTACTGTGGGAGTTCCCCAAGGTTCAGTGCTTGGTCCCCTTCTGTTCTCAATCTACACTCACTCCCTTGGTGACCTCATTCGCTCCCACGGCTTCAACTATCACCTCTACGCTGATGACACCCAGATCTACATCTCTGCCCCTGCTCTCTCCCCCTCCCTCCAGGCTCGCATCTCCTCCTGCCTTCAGGACATCTCCATCTGGATGTCCGCCCGCCACCTAAAGCTCAACATGTCGAAGACTGAGCTCCTTGTCTTCCCTCCCAAACCTTGTCCTCTCCCTGACTTTCCCATCTCTGTTGACGGCACTACCATCCTTCCCGTCTCACAAGCCCGCAACCTTGGTGTCATCCTCGACTCCGCTCTCTCATTCACCCCTCACATCCAAGCCGTCACCAAAACCTGCCGGTCTCAGCTCCGCAACATTGCCAAGATCCGCCCTTTCCTCTCCATCCAAACCGCTACCCTGCTAATTCAAGCTCTCATCCTATCCCGTCTGGACTACTGCACTAGCCTTCTCTCTGATCTCCCATCCTCGTGTCTCTCTCCACTTCAATCCATACTTCATGCTGCTGCCCGGATTATCTTTGTCCAGAAACGCTCTGGACATATCACTCCCCTCCTCAAAAACCTCCAATGGCTACCGATCAATCTGCGCATCAGGCAGAAACTCCTCACCCTGGGCTTCAAGGCTGTCCATCCCCTCGCCCCCTCCTACCTCACCTCCCTTCTCTCCTTCTACTGCCCAGCCCGCACCCTCCGCTCCTCCACCACTAATCTCCTCACTGTACCTCGCTCTCGCCTGTCCCGCCATCGACCCCCGGCCCACGTCATCCCCCGGGCCTGGAATGCCCTTCCCTCTGCCCATCCGCCAAGCTAGCTCTCTTCCTCCCTTCAAGGCCCTCCTGAGAGCTCACCTCCTCCAGGAGGCCTTCCCAGATTGAGCCCCTTCTTTCCTCTCCCCCTCGTCCCCCTCTCCATCCCCCCGCCTTACCGCCTTCCCCTCCCCACAGCACCTGTATATATGTATATATGGTTGTACATATTTATTACTCTGTTTATTTATTTATTTATTTATTTTACTTGTACATTTCTATCCTACTTATTTTATTTTGTTGGTATGTTTGGTTCTGTTCTCTGTCTCCCCCTTTTAGACTGTGAGCCCACTATCGGGTAGGGACTGTCTCTATGTGATGCCAATTTGTACTTCCCAAGCGCTTAGTACAGTGCTCTGCACATAGTAAGCGCTCAATAAATACGATTGATTGATTGATTGATTGTTTCACAGATGAGGTGACTGAGGCACAGAGAAGTGAAGTGACTTACCCAAGGTGACAGAGCAGACAAGTAGCAGAGCCTGGATTAGAAAGCAGGTCCTCTGCCTCCTGGGGCCAGCTCTTTCCACTAAGCCACACTGCTTCTCTAGTTTGGGTACTAATCCTAGCCGTGCCATTTGTCTGCTGTGTGCTTTTGGGCAAGTCCCGTCATTTCTCTGTGCCTCAGTCTCCCCATCTGTAGACTGGGGATTAATACTGTGAGCAGCGTGGCTTAGTGGAAAGAACACGGGCTTGGAAGTTAGAGGACGTGGGTTCTAATCCCAGCTCCGCCTCTTGTCATCTCTGTCACTTCTCTGTGCCTCAGTTACCTCATCTGGAAAATGGGGTTTAAGACTGTGAGCCCCACGTGGGACAACCTGATAAGCTTGTATCTACCCTAGTGCTTAGAACAGTGCTTGGCACATAGTGCTTAACAAATGCATCATCATTATTAGTATTATTCCATGGCCTGTGTCTGATCTGATTAGTTTATACCTACCCCAGCATTTAGTATAGTGCCTGGCACATAAGAAGAGAAGCAGCGTGGCTTAGTGGATAGAGTACAGGCTTGGAAATCAGAAGGACATGGGTTCTAATCCCGAGGCCACCACTTTTCTGCCCCGTGACCTTGGGTAAGTCACTTTGCTTCCCTGCACCTCAGTTATCTCATCTGTAAAATGGGGGTTAAGACTGTGACCCTCATGTGGAACAGGGACTGACAACTTTGTATCTTCCCCAGTGCTTAGTACAGCGCCCGGGACATAGTAAGTGCTTAACAAATACCATAAAAAAATACCAGGAAATTAAAAACTTCAGCTTTAATTGGGCACTTTCGGGCTTCTGGTTGGGAAATTGATGGTCCTAGGAGCTAAAAAGTAGGAGAAACGTCTCCTTGAGTGACAAGTTTTCCGGGTGGGGATGTGTCAGAAGATATGGATCTATGTGGTGGGATTCTTCCCTCTGCTTTTCTTGCCACTCTCATCAATCATCATCAATCGTATTTATTGAGCGCTTACTGTGTGCAGAGCACTGTACTAAGCGCTTGGGAAGTACAAATTGGCACCATATAGAGACAGTCCCTACCCAACAGTGGGCTCACAGTCTGACCTCCTTCACCAGGTCTTTGCTTACGCTGCCTGTTACCTCCCACCCAGATTTTCAGAGATTCTTCTCTTTGCAGGATGGCACTGTAATTATTCATACCATTCAGAAGGGCCAATATATGCGGACTTTGCGACCACCCTGCGAAAGCTCTCTGCTGCTGACCGTCCCCAGCTTGGCTCTGTCGTGGGAAGGGCATATTGTTGTCTGCACCAGCGTAGAAGGCACGACCAACTTCAAGGTATCTAGCACTGAACAGATTAACACAATAGGGTTGGGAGTCAGAGAACCTGGGTTCTCATTCCAGCTCCTCCACATGTCTGCTGTCACCTTGAGCATGTCACCAGATTTCTCCGTGCCTCAGTTACCTCATCTGTATAATAAGGATTAAGACTGTAAACCCCAGGTGAGACACAGATTGTGTCCAACCTGTTTATCTTGTATCTACGCCAGCGCTTAGCATGGTGCCTGGCATATAATAAGTGCTTAACTAATGCCATTTAACAATCAAAAACTGGAACGTCTCAAGGAGGATCCTCCTTCCCTCAGTTTGCCATTTTGAGGACAGAACATTTTGGAGAGGCGCTTTCCTTCCTCCCTGCAGTGAATAATAATAATAATAATAATGATGGCATTTATTAAGCACTTACCATGTGCAAAGCACTGTTCTAAGCGCTGCCGCTTATCCACACTGTAACACTTCTGACCCTCAGTAAAGCATTCATGTCATCCAGAAGCTTCAAGAACTTCTGTCAGACAGTCCTTGGCCTTAAAGATGTATTTTGACCCGTACGATTATGCACATTTAAGATGCTCTAGAGTTTTAAACGTTTTAGGGGGAAAAAAAATCTTATTGGGTGTTGAGATGAATCTACATGTTGGAAAGGCACCTTAATATTTAATTCATTCATTCAATCGTATTTATTGGGCGCTTACTGTGTGCAGAGCACCGTACTAAGCGCTTGGGAAGTACAAGTTAGCAACATATAGAGACGGTCCCTACCCAACAGCGGGCTCAATCAATCAATCAATCGTGTTTATTGAGCGCTTACTGTGTGCAGAGCACTGGACTAAGCGCTTGGGAAGTACAAGTTGGCAACATATAGAGACAGTCCCTACCCAACAGCGGGCTCACAGTCTAGAAGGGGGAGCACATTTGCCGCTCAAATAGGGACCGATGGGCATCCTGACCTCCATGACATTTCAGATCTTTTTTTCTAATCATCATCAATCGTATTTATTGAGCGCTTGCTATGTGCAGAGCACTGTACTAAGCGCTTGGGAAGTACAAATTGGATCGCCTCGCCTCTAATCCATATTCTCCAAGACCTATTAATCCTTCCATGCCTTAGTTGTAGCGTAATGGTCTGGGTGCAGATAAGTAGAACAGCTGAGAATGAACTCTTTTACTTTGGACCCTAAGAAGATCCCAATTTGCTCTCTGCAGGATAAGAATGCTTTACACCTATTTTCGGTAAATGGAAAGTATCTAGGCTCTGAGAGCTTGCAGGAAGAAGTGTTGGATATGTGTGTAGCTGGAGAGCACATCGTCATGGGCAGCTTGCAAGGCTTCCTCTCCATTCGCAACCTCCACAGGTAACAAATCCACACCGCTGGTCGACGAAACATTCACTGTCACGATTGTTTGCTGTGTTTGTGAGGGGAAGTGAATGTCACTCAGGGGATTGTGGAATTTGGTCATCTTCAGAAGTAACATTGTCTTGAGAAGCAGAGGGGCCTAGTGGATAAAGCACAGGCCTGTGGAGTGAGGGGACTTGGGTTCTAATCCCGGCTCCACCCATTGTCTGCTGTGTGACCTTGGGCAAGTCACTTCCCGTCTCTGTGCCCCAGTTCCCTCATCTGTAAAATGGGGAGTAAGACGTGAGCCCCATGTGGGACACGGACTGTGTTCAACCTATTTGCACCTAAGCGGCGTGGCTCAGTGGAAAGAGCCTGGGCTTTGGAGTCAGAGGTCATAAGTTCAAATCCCGGCTCTGTCAGTTGTCAGCTGTGTGACTTTGGGCAAGTCACTTCACTTCTCTGGGCCTCAGTTACCTCATCTGGAAAATCGGGATTAAGACTGTGAGCCCCCTGTGGGACAACCTGATCACCTTGTAACCTCCCCAGCACTTAGAACAGGCTTTGCACATAGTAAGTGCTTAATAAAAATGCCATTATTATTATTATTATTATTATCAATTAGCTTGGATCTACCCCAGTGCATAGTACAGTGTCTGTCACATAATATGAGCCCGCCGTGGGACAAGAACTGTGCCCAACCCAATTTGCTTGTATCCACCCCAGTGCTTAGCTCAGGGACTGGCCCTTAGTAAGCACTTAACAAATAACCATTATTATTATTTTTGCCATTATTATTACATAAGTGCTTAGTAAATACCATATTAAATAATAGATCCCGGTTTACGAACACTGGAGAATTTGTGTTGCGGCAGACACAGTGTGTGCAGTTGAACTTTCTAAGGTTGGGGAAAGATGAACCAATTTAGCACTAAGTTGTAGATGTTACATTGAACACTCCATGTCCACTATTTATGAAAAATGCTTCAACAACTCTATGGGGAAGGAACATGAAGACATCTTTGGTTAGCAAATGGAAGATTGTCAGAGGCCCACCTCTTCTCATTGTAAGGTCATGGAGTCGGGATTCAGAGGCCAAGTTGTGGAAATAGGCAGATTTGTGAGAGGGGCTTTTAGAGTCCCTAAATACTTAATTTTTTCAAACCGCCTGTGATGTTTTCTGAAACAGTGTGTTTTAATTGAGTAACTGTTCGTGGGGGTGGTTGTTGATTATTTAATTGTATAACCCGGTTGAAATAAATTCCGTCAGTAGGCCAAAAAAACGTACTGGCCTGCCCACAAGACCCCCTTTTCCTTCTCCGTTTGCCGTACTGACTGTCTACACTCTGGTGGAAACCCAACAGTGGTATTTATTAATAATAATGGTAGCATTTATTAAGCGCTTACTATGTGCCAAGCACTGTTCTAAGTGCTGAACAGTGCTTGCAGTTCTGAGCGTAGTTATTGAGCACTTACTGAGTGCAGAGCACTGTATAAGCGCTTGGGAGAGTAGAATACAACAGAGTTGGTAGGCACATTCCCTCAAGGAGCCCTCAGTCTAGAGGGGGAGACAGACATTAAAAAAAAATTGATGTGTACATGAGTTAGGGGATAAATAAAGGGAACAAATCAAAGTGCAAGGGCAACACAGAAGGGAGAGGGAGTAGGGGAAATGAGGGCGTAGTAAAGGAAGGCCTTTTGGAGAAATGATTTTTAACAAGGCTTTGAAAGTGGGGAGAGTTGGGGTTTGTCAGATATGAAGGGGGAGGGAGGCCAGAAGCAGGATGGGGTCTCAGCCAACTCCTTGGGTCACTTCCCATCCCTCAGTAATATAAACCTTTCCCAAACCCCAACTTTCCTCCTCCCAGATCCCCAACTCCTCTTTAAAGTCACCTAGCCTCTCACCGCCTCAGCCCTCCCCCTCCCACTTGCCCACCCAGAAATACTTTCTTGTGTCTAACTCTCGTCTTAGTTCTCATTCATCCGGAGATAACAGTGGACCTGGAAGGAGTAGTTGGGATGCCATAGTGGTGGGAAAATGGGCAGGGACGGGATGAATGTAGGGATACATTCCTACATGTACATGCAGGGATACTGGATGAATGTAGGGAATGTAGGAGCAGCTTGACGCAGTGGAAAGAGCACGGGCTTTGGAGTCAGAGGTCATGGGTTTGAATCCCTGCTCCGCCACGTGTCTGCTGTGTGACCTTGGGCAAGTCACTTAACTTCTCTGAGCCTCTGTTCTCTCATCTGTAAAATGGGGATTAAGACTGTGAGCCCCACGTGGGACAACCTGATCACCTTGTATCCCCCTCCAGCGCTTAGAACAGTGCTTTGCACATAGTAAGCGCTTCACAAATGCCATCATTATTATTATTATACCTGGAGGGGCCTGAGAAGCAACTTCAAAAGCTGCTTAGACCACCAGACCCTCGTGCAGAGAGCAATCCAGGTGTTCTTCCTCTCCTCAGTTCTGGGGCTTTGTGGCCTGAAAGTAGAATAGTACCTGAATTCATGCATTCATTCAGTCGTATTTATTGAGCGCTTACTGTGTGCAGAGCACTGTACTAAGCGCTTGAGAAGTACAAGTCGGCAACACATAGAGACGGTCCCTACCCAACAACAGGCTCACAGCCTAGAAGGGGAAGACAGACAACCAAACAGAACGTGTAGACAGGTGTCAAAATCATCAGAACAAATAGAATTATAGCTATATGCACATCATTAACAAAATAAATAGAATAGTGATTTCACTATCATCAATCAATTGTATTAATTGAGCACTTGGTGCAGAGCACTGTACTAAGCGCTTGGGAGAATACTAGAGACTGAAAATTGGAAATATCTTGGGTGTCTTGGAAGGGGAAGCAGTGTGGCTCAGTGGAAAGAGCACGGGCTTTGGAGTCAGAGGTCGTGGGTTCGATTTCCGGCTCCGCCCACATGTCTGCTGTGTGACCTTGGACAAGTCACTTAACTTCCCTGAGCCTCAGTTACCTCATCTGTAAAATGGGGATTAAGACTGTGAGCCCCACGTGGGACAACCTGATCACCTTGTATCCCCCCCAGCGCTTAGAACAGTGCTTTGCACATAGTAAGCGCTTAACAAATGCCATTATTATTATTATAATATGAAGTAAGACTACTGTATTGTCACAGTAGAAACAGAGTTTGTATTGAGGTAATCCAGCTGCTAATCACGTATCATTTCATTTTGATAATGTGTTTTTTCAATCCAATTCTCTTTTAGCTTGAATCTCAGCATCTCTCCGTTAGCCATGAGACTACCCATCCACTGTGTTTCGGTTACCAAAGAGTACAGCCACATCCTTGTAGGACTGGAAGATGGCAAGTTGATTATTGTTGGCGTTGGCAAACCAGCAGAGGTAAAACTCCCACCAAGAACTTTATGTCCCAAACAGCTGGGGAATCCCTTAGCCCGCCTTCGTCCCAGTTGAGCCTCAGGTCATCATCGTCATCAATTGTATTTATTGAGCGCTTACTGTGTGCAGAGCACTGTACTAAGCGCTTGGGAAGTACAAATTGGCAACATATAGAGACAGTCCCTGCCCAACGGTGGGCTCACAGTCTAAAAGGGGGAGACAGAGAACAAAACCAAACATACTAACAAAATAAAATAAATAGAATAGATATGTACAAGTAAAATAAATAAATAAATAGAGTAATAAATATGTACAAACACATATACATATATACAGGTGCTGTGGGGAAGGGGAGGAGGTAAGATGGGGGGATGGAGAGGGTGACGAGGGGGAGAGGAGGGAGTGGTTGGGCAATTAAAGAAGCAGCATGGCCTAGTGGATAGAGCCCGGGCCATGGGTCCTAATCCCGACTCCGCCACATGTCGGTTGTGTGACCTTGGGTTGTGTCTGATTATCTTGTATCTACCCCAGAGCTTAGAACAGTGCCTGGCACATAGTAAACACTTAACAAGTACCATTACTATTACAATAATTAATAATAATAAAAATAATAGGTTAAATAGTATCATTATTATTAAACAATTTTGGTGGGAAACAAGTGGAAATGTACAAGGAGGCTGGTGATTCAGACTTCTCTATTCTGCGTTAAAGTCTGTTGGAGAATAAATATTAAGGGTATTTCTAAGAGGGCTGGGTGTGACCCCAAGATCTTAGAACGCCCTCATCTGAATGTGTTGCAGTGCCCTTTCTCTCTCCGAAAATTAAATTTAAATGCAGTCACCCTGGGCGTGACTGGGTGCTGCCCATCTGGTTATAATGATCCTTTTCCACTCAGCTGATGGAATACGGCTTCTGGACAACTCGTGCGCTTCCTGTGGTTGATGGAAATTGCCTGACATGGGCTCGCCGGGTACTGAAGTACTAAGCACTGCTTAGTACAGTGCTCTGCACACAGTAAGCGCTCAATAAATACGATTGAATGAATGAATGAAGGCACACTTGTCAAATAAATATCCTCTTGTCTTGGGAAAAGCAGTGGTTGGGCTCCAAGTGGTGTCACAGCTCTGCCGGGGAATGCTGGTATGATTCTAAATTGTCACAGATGAGGAGGGGCATCATTAATCTCCACAGAGCCACAGTCTGCCCCAGTTGAGCAATATGACAGTGACACCTCCTGGAATCACTTCAAACCATAACATTGCATTAATTAATTCATTCAATCGTATTTATTGAGCACTTACTGTGTGCAGAGAACTGTACTAAGCACTTGGAAAGTACAGTTCGGCAACATGTAGCCCCTTCCTTCCTCTCCCCCTCGTCTCCCTCTCCATCCCCCCCATCTTACCTCCTTCTCTTCCCCACAGCACCTGTATATATGTATATATGTTTGTACATATTTATTACTCTATTTATTTTACTTGTTCATATCTATTCTATTTATTTTATTTTGTTAGTATGTTTGGTTTTGTTCTCTGTCTCCCCCTTTTAGACTGTGAGCCCACTGATGGGTAGGGACTGTCTCTATATGTTGCCAACTTGTACTTCCCAAGCGCTTAGTACAGTGCTCTGCACACAGTAAGCGCTCAATAAATACAATTGATTGATTGATTGATTGATATGGAGACAGTCCCTACCGAACAACGGGCTCACAGTCTAGAAGGGGGAGATAGACAGTAAAACAGAAGAAGTAGACAGGTGTCAATACCATCAAAATACCCTCAAAACATTTCCACCTGACCGCCAAGAGCCATGGGGCAATTGTTTTGTTTTCTTGACTTTTGAAGACTTCCTCAGAATTTAGCTGGCTATTTTTAATTAGCTGGAACTTCTTTCATTAGAATAGTAGGCCCTGGGAGTCAGAGGACGTGGGTTCAAATCCCAGCTTCACCATTTGTCTGCTGAGTGATCTTGGGCAACTCACTTCACTTCTCTGGGCCTCAGTAACCTCTTCTGTAAAATGGGGATTAAGACTGTGAACCCCATGTGGGTCATGGACTGTGTCTAACTTGTATCTACTCCAGTGCTTAGTACAGTGCCTGGCACGTAGTAAGCGCTGAACAAATACCATTAAAAAAAGTAGGCTCTTGGGGGCAAAAGCGATAAAGGATCTTGTAATTTGAATAGCAAGATAGCAATTTCTTTGATTCTTTGGATTTCCAGCTTTTTTCAGGACTCCCACCCGCCAGGCAAGAAACCTCAAGCGCTTAGTACAGTGCTCTGCACATAGTAAGCGCTCAATAAATACGATTGATGATGATGATCAAGTGGTTCTTCGGTCAGAAACCTTCCCTACTTATGACGTAAATGTTTCCAACCACCACCCCCACCTGCCTTCCATGGTCGTGAGGATTTACTTCCCCAGAAAACACATTGGATTTTAAATAGATCGTTTTGAATGTAAAGGCTCAAACCTGTCCTTCAATGGATTTTTAACCATTCAGCAGTTTCCTAAGCTGCAGGGCTCGTAGGAAATACACTCTTAAACTGCAGTGCAGAGCAGGCTGCTCTCCCCAGAGGACAGGGAGCAATAGGAGACCAGTGATGGGCTTTGGTCTCTTCCCTCTTTCTACCCTCTTCCCTCTCTCCACCACCTCCTTAACTGATGCTGAGCTAAAATACCCCAATTAGTTTCAGGAAGAGGTAATAATAATAATTATGGTATTTAAACGCTTACTACGTGCCAAGCACTATACTAAGCGCTGGGGAAGATACAAGATAATCAGGTTGGACACGGTCCCTGACCCACACAAGGTTCACAGTCTTAGTTCCCATTTTACAGATGAGGTAACTGAGGCACAGAGAAGTGAAGTGACTTCCCCAGGGTCACACAACGGACACGAGTTGGAGCCAGGATTAGAATTTAGGTCCTTCCGATTCCCAGGCCCGTGCTCTTTCCTCTAGGCCAAGCTGAGAGAGTGAAATTTTTACTCAGACCCTTTAATATGGCATTAAGAAGCTCATGGAAATGGTGTAAATCAAAATGCAAAGGGATTTGTAACCATTTCTGAAGGTAGTCTTAGCATCAGATTATTTACTTAAATTAATCAGTAATTTAACAATAGAATAGTCACTATAGAATGTAGATTAGGTTTGGAAAGAAATTCCACTCTTTTGTGCAAAGCATTAATCTTTTTGCTAAATGGAAATTGGCAAAATTGAGGAAGTTTTTTCCTCATATATCTTTTCCCACCCTCTTAGCAACAAAGCAGCTTTAAAAGCCCTCAAGCACTCTTGCTTTCTAAATTACTGTTTTAGTCCCCACTGTGAGTTTTGGCACCTTTTCTTTTCACTCTTAAACCATCATCATTAATCAATCACTGGTATTTATTGAGTACTTACTGTGTGCAGAGTACTGTCCTTGGCTCTTTGGGAGAGTACCATAGAGTAAGTAAATGCAATTCAAGCCTTCAAGGAGTTTACTTATTAGGTAAAAATTTCGGTTTTTTTCCCTTGGCATGTCATTATCTTGGTAATTTGTTGCCAGCTTTGTGGATGATGGAAGGCTTATTCCAATAAACAAGAGGAAATCACATTTAATAATATGAAGAAGCTAGGAGTGGAAATCATTTTTGATGCAATTATATGTGATTTTTAAGCAGGGACTTAAAACGTAGGAATTTCAAAAATTTAAGTAGAATATTTGGCTTCTTATTTGGTGTTGTCAACTTCTTATTCGTGTGGAGAGATCATGAAAGCACCATTTTCCTTTTCATGTCTTAACCAGAAGCCATGGAAAAATGAGCTTTTTCTGCTAAGGAAATTGTGCATTTTCACCGTTGTTCCTGATAATGCCTTTTTTGATACGTCTTTTCTCCACTGTGTCTCTGAATTACTTTGAACAGGTGCGTTCGGGTCAGCTATCCCGAAAACTCTGGGGCTCCAGCAAGCGACTCAGCCAGATTTCAGCCGGGGAGACGGAGTATAACACTCAAGAGGCCAAGTGATTGCTGCTTCTGTCGTCTGCCTAACACCTAGAAACTTGATGTATTTGCTAGTCGCTTTAAACATATCTCTCAACTTCCTGATGGCTGTTTCAGGGTGTGATCACATCAAAATTTGGCACGTGCCTAGTACGTTTAGAAGCACGCAGGCTGTATTGTCACGTTTTACACTTTGGGCCTGATTTCCTTGAACCCAAATGCTTTTCCAAGTTACAGTGAAGTCTGAGATGACTTGAAGGGTGTGACATTCCCCATGCTAGTCAGACACTTCCAACTTTCTTCAAGTACAGCAGAAGAAAGTGAACAAAATGCCTCCCTCAGCTAGGTAGGTACCTCACAGCCCAGGCGGGAAATTTGCAATTACTTCAACAGTTAATGTCTCGATGTCTCTGGGTTGGTGGAGAGATGTGAATTGAAACGTGTTCTGCCGGCTGATCATCTTGCTGTTCTCTGATCACGTCACTAGTTTAAGTCTTCCTTTCCGTGGTTCTGCTGCTAGATGTTCCCAAACTGTATTTGTTTAGTTAAAGCCCTAGGATGATTGAGTGAACCAAAAGGAAACGAAGAACAGAGACAGGTGTTCCAGCCTACTCTGGAAAAGTATCTCTGAGTACTCAAGTGTGTGGAGGATTCTGAAACGAAAAAAAAAGCAAGGTACATTTTCAAAATTGATGTTTCGTCTCCTATATGCAATAGTTGCTAGATCTGTTTTTGGCCTATCAACTGTATTGCACTTCTGGAAGGGTATGGGAATTCTGGGTTCTGTATGTATTAAGCAATTAACCCATTAACAGAGGTTTGTTAGATTTTTGTCCACCTCGTCATTGCTTGTAAATCTGTTAGAAAGCCGTGAGCCTGAATCTTGCCATCGCACAGAAAGTAATTCATTGGAATTCCAGACAGCAATTCCCAGTGGACAATATTCATGTTTGATTTAGGTATACGGTTAATCTCATTACCTTAGATTTTCAGAAACCGAAGACTAAGTATTTCCTTCTCACGAATTTCAGTGAGGAGTTCATTTGGGATGGAAAGGCCTTAGTTGTTGAAACTAATGATCACTTAGGGTCCAACCCTTTCTGATTTACTGCAGTGTGCTGCTTTTACATTTAATTGAAAAGAAGTCATTTGCCTAGTGATGTTCTTCCAATTACCCTGCAAGGCCTTACCTCTTAAATGTAGTTAGTTCCTTCTGGGATACCTTTTCCCCCCAAAAGACTCCGCTGTGTCCACAAGACATTCCCATTCCAGAAATTTGAAAATAAAGGCTGGAAGCTTGATAGCTGATTATGAATTGTCATAATATCCAGGAATTGACCACCACTATGGAGAGCTAGCCACAAGGATCAGACTTAGAGCGTGGAGGAGTGCTATCTTGGGAGGTCTCCGTCCGGAGTTCAGAAACCAAACACGATTCTGTAAAATTGGTTCTGGGCTTGAGGAGAGTGGAGTAGGATCCGGTGAGAAAATGCGTTATTGCTTATTGTCATTTTCTTGCCAAATGGCCGTGTTTGTAAAGAGGTGTCCAAACAGAAATCGGCCAAGAATCACGGTTTGGGGAGGGAGAGATGTTGTTTCCAACAATTTATTGTGTTCTCATTTTCCAAGACCTTTTTAAGTAGTCTTACTTTGGATTTCAGTTTTAATGTTTTGGTTTAAGAGAAGGTTAGAAGCCAGCATACTCCTGGTGGTTGATTTCAACTTAAATGAAAGATGGGTATGCTCAGCAGATATTTAATTAAATCTCTGAAGATTTTCTTTTGGTCATTATAAAGAGAAATTGAAGGGTGCCTAGGTTATAGATCTGTTATTTATTTTGGTTGCCTGTAGAAATTAGTGAAGGACGTTGACCCGAGGTTAGCAGGGTCGTTCACAAAGATTTATCTTTTGACATGGTGGTACATCGGGCTTTTGTAGCATAAAGGTCAGATGTGTTTTTGCAGTTCAGTTGGAGAGAGATGATTCAAGACTACACAGAAGTAGGCACCTCAAGCCTCAGGTATTTGACGGCATTGAGGGGTCATAGGGTGGAAGAGCAGCATGGTATTCGGAGGCTGGAAGGTGGGGCCATCCCTGAGGCAATGCTGCAGGGACTGTAAGCTCCTTGAGGGTGGGGATCATAGCTACCAACTCTGTCATACTGTACTTTCCCAAGCGCTTAATACAGCGCTCTGCTCACAGTAAACACTCAATAAAATGCCAGTGATAACGCTGACAGACTCTCCCAGCCCATCTCATTAGCCCCAGGGGGTTCTCAGACTCACACTGGGACTCCTCAACCGATAGATCAATCAGTGGTGTTTATTGAGCGCTTACCGTGTACCAAAAACTGTACTCAATGCTTGAGAGCGTACGATGCAATAAAGGAGGCAGACCTCATTTTTGTCAAAAGGAGCTTTCAGATGAGTGAGACAACCTGATTACCTTGTATCCCCCCAGTGCTTAGAACAGTGGTTGGCACATAGTAAGCACTTAACAAATGCCATCATTATTATTATTATTATCTTGAGTGGGGGAGATAGGCATGAAAATAAGTTACAGATGGGAAGATACATAAGGGCTGTCCGAGAAGATTTTTGTATAAGTCAAACTGGGGTCCTCTTCAAGTCTGAGATAATAGTAATGGTACTTAAGCGCTTACTGTGTGCCAAGCACTATTCTAAGTCCTGGGGTAGATACAAGTTAATCAGGATGGACGCATTTCCTTCTAGATTGTAAGCCTGTTGTTGGGTAGAGGCCATCTGTATATGTTGCCGACTTGTACTTCCCAAGCGCTTAGTACAGTGCTCTGCACACAGTAAGCGCTGAATAAATATGGTTGAATGAATGAATTGCCTGACCCAGGTGGGGCTCACTGTCTTCATCCCCATTTTACAGATGAGGTCACTGAGGTCCAGAGAAGTGAAGTGACTTGCCCAGGGTGGTGGAGCCAGGATTAGAATCCAGGACCTTCTTACTCTCGGGCCCATGGTTTAGATCCACATGGAATGATTGCTGATCCTCCCGTCCTGTTCCCTGGGGAGCCAGCAGATTAGCAGGGCGGGACGGGGAGCTCCAGCATCTGTTGGTGTTGGGGGCGTTTATCCCGGGGCCCAAGTTGCAGTGCCACACCTCCAGAAGGCCGCTGGGACCTTCTGCTCAGAGCAGCACATTCCTCCAAGATCCCCCCTCCTCTGCGATGCTCGTCAACTAAGCCTACACAAACAAGGTCACTCGCTTCAACTAGAGCTGCAATTCCAACCCAGTGAGGAAAGTAAGAATCAGATAAAAGATGACAGGGGTAACTTCCATCCTTTCTTCATCCCGGAGGTTAAACCAGACACACTAAGCAAGGTAGTGTCTTACGTAGAAGACAAAGTACCATTAGGTAAGATTTAGAATATGTAACATTAAAATCTTCTAAAGATATTCCCTCACACCCCCAGGAAGGTAGCCTCCCTGGTTTTTAATGTTTTTTTCAGATGGGGATTACTGCTTTAAAAATTGGGGTGAAGGCCTTAGGAGAGGGTCAGAAAACTGCCCAGTTAAATCCCCAGCCAGCCCCCTGAAGTCCTAGACCCCAGAAACTTTGAGCCTTTGAATGCCATACACCCACATGTTTTTTTCACAACATCATAACCCAAAACAGGTAAGGAATTTGGATAAATAGAGCAACCGACAAAGCCCAGCAGATGCAATCTCTGTCTAAAGGGAGGCAGGGCTAGCCCTAATCACATCACATACTATATGTATTACAAACTGTATACACTGTTATATTGTACTCTCCCAAGTGCTTACTACGGAGATCTGCACCCGGTAAGTGCTCAGTAAATATTGATTGCTTGATTGACTGATCACACTCCTTGGAAGCATCATTCTCTGGTTTCCACCCAATAAGCAAGACAGCCACAGGTGTTGTGGAGGGGAGGGACCATCTGGAACCACAAGAAACACTCAGTCATATTTATTGAGCACTTACCAAGCACTTGAGAGGCTAAAATCTGAGAGGCATATTCCCTGCCCTCAGCGAGTCCAGAAGGGGAGGCAGACATTAATATAAATAAATTACAAGCAATTAGCAGTGGCTAGGAGCTATCGCTGACCTCTCCTTTCCACATTCAGTACCCCAAGTAGCCTCCGGCATCTCCCCCCAGCTCCCTGGAAGTCAGCCAGGCTGTAAAAAGCCATCCAAGATCGGTAGTCAGAGACTTGCCCAGAAACTTTCAACTCTGGCCACTAAAAATCTGCATTTCAGAACATCCCAGCTCTCTTGCTCCTGGGAGCTGTCATGGAGAAAACGAAAACCCCGGGTCTTAGAAGGCACTCCACGTTTCAATTCTACATGGGTTCCAAAGGTGAGAATGGCTGAATATGTATTAAGTGCTGAGTTTGGCTGCCTTGTTCCACCAATTCAATTTTGATCTCTTTCTATAGCAAAGCCCTCAGGAGGAGTCTGATGAGGTTATAAGAAATTCAGTTTTCTGCCTGCCTTGTCTCAGATCTCAGCAGGAACCAGACTTCTCAGTCATCACTCACCAGGAAGGAAGTGTAAGCGTTTTGGGATAGCTAGGGTGGCTTTTATGGTTCATTTTTAATTTATCAGCCCTAGGAGACAGGAAACTGGGTTTTATAGTTGAAAGAAAGATGGTGCTGGAATGCTGTTCCTACTTAGTTAAGTAATTAATAAAAAGAAAACCTTCGGAAGTGTAGTGGCTGAAGAGGCTTTCGACTCTAACCAGATCTAGAAATGTGACAGCATTTTAATTCACAGCTATACACGTGCATATTCATGTATGCATACATTAAAAACATCACATGCTGCCATGTCTTGGTTGATATAGATATTATATTGTCCACCAGTCTGCTGTAGAACTTCTCCCAGGTAATTACTGTAATTTCAAAATCAGGTACCTTCTTAGTTCAAGTGAGCGTTCCTTATTTTCAGGCTTTAGAGTGATGCCGACCAAAGAGTCATTCATTCTTTCATTCAATCGGATTTATTGAGCACTTACTGTGTGCAGAGCACTGTACTAAGCGCTTGCCAAACTCAATTTCAGATTGGGATTCTTTGAGAGAAGGAAGAAACCTCGTAAACGGAGATGATTTTCAGGTCCCCAGACCAAGTTTTCTGCCATTTTTAAATTGATCCACTGGAGTTGGGAACCAAGGAATAAATAGATCACGTTTGAAAGCCCAGAGTGTCTTTTAAAATAATACCAGGTGTAGTTAAGCCCACTCCTAAGATCTGGGTCAGGCCAGGCCTGTCGGAAACTTCGTGTTGGTTAACAACAGTCTGGATCCAGATCATGGCTGTCTTAATGCCGTTCATCATCAGACAGGGAAGGGATAGATTTTATTTTAATTATTTGTGACTGGAAAAGCAATGCAGTAAAGATGTAGAGTATGAATTTATCTCTTGGGTCCCAGTCCCTCATTATCTCCCCTGGAGAGGAAACCCGGCTTTGTGTTTCCCAGAGCACAGGTTAGGCAGGCCGTGAACTGTTTCTAGGTAGTTTCCATAAAAACGATCTCTGCATGTGCAATTAGTTGGCAGTGGCTGAGTCCCAGCCCTCTTAAGGGAATTTGTCTACTTCTTCAATTAGAGCTGTTCAATCAAGCCCCAATATCCCATTCATTTCATCTCAACAGGAGTAGGCACCGGGAAATATGAATTTAGTATTTCCTGACCTAATTTTCTTGTATCTACCCCAGTGCTTAGCACAGTGATTGGCACATAAATGCATAGCAAATACTATTCTTATTATTTTATTTTGTATTGCCAATACAGAACTCCCGTGATTGGTAGCACCTTGCCTCACAAAATCTCCAAATAGATGCTCATCGGTGTTTATAGATTTTTATCCCTTCCGATGTTTATGTCCCCCTGAAGTTAAAATGCAGTTATGTAGATTTGGGGAAGGTGTTGTCTGAAGATGGTGCTTGGTTTGTTCTCCCGAAGCCCGGTCAAGCTCTTTACCTTCCAGCTGGTTCTCATTGCCATCTACCACACCCCCATCTGGAGCCGTGACAACTAGATTTACAATTTTTGGTTTTAAATCCCGGCCTGCCCTCTCAACCGTTAAATCCTGTTTCCTTTTTTCTAGAAACAGTTCAGTCCCTTTTCTCCCTCCGGACGGCCTTCCCCAGGTGCTGAATTGATCCACTAGCTAGGATCTGGGTTGGGTCCAGCTCTTCCCATACTTCAGCACAAAATCCTTTAGCTAAAAAATCTTTTTAAGTGGCCCTTACAGGCATTTAACCGACATTTTCCTTCGCATGCCAAAGACACAGAGCGGAGGCATCTGATGGTGGAAAGCAGAGGGTGATCAGTCGGTGAATAGCGTTTTCTGATTTTCTTACAATTCTTACTTGGCCACAGCCAAATTTCTTTCACGCTAAGCCTGACTTTTCTTCAGAACCACCCTCGTGTCCGTGACTGTTTTAAAATGTGCGTCCTCTCCAGGCTTTGCTCATCTCTAGACAGTCTTCTAGACTGTGAGCCCGTTGGTGGGCAGGGACCGTCTCTATATGTTGTCGATTTGTACTTCCCAAGTGCTTAGTACAGTGCTCTGCACACAGTAAGCGCTCAATAAATACGATTGAATGAATCTCTAAATGTTTCTGCACTGCTCGATTCAAGAAAAAGGGTTGAGACTTCCCAGTCTTTCAACCTGCGTGTTTTCTGAGGCTTTTCCGATATTAATGATGAGGCATTGATGCATTCCCAAACAAATTCTGACGCTGGACCGGAGGATCAGCCGAGGCCTCACAGGCAGAGATGGAGTTGTCTGTTGCAGTTTGGTGCGAGGGAGTTGCTAGAGCAGAGCACATGCAGGTCGGAGAAACGGTTGCCAGTGTGCTGGGCGGGCCCTCCTGAAAAGAAGCTTATTTAACAGAACCAAATTTCCTTTCGGCTACTGCGTTAGCCTCGCACTGATCACAAACATGTCGGGGCAGCTCAAAAACTGCCTGTGTTCTCTGACACACGGGATACCGTGATGTCGGTGGTAGACATTTTGCCAATTGGCATTACTCTGTACCTTTCAGATTCAAAATCCTAGAGTTGGGTGTAGTAGATTGGCCTAATAGGCTGAAAATCCATTCATTCATTCATTCATTCATTCAATCGTATTTATTGAGCGCTTACTGTGTGCCGAGCACCGTACTACGCACGTGGGAAGTACAAGTCGGCAACATATAGAGACAGTCCCTACCCAACAACGGGCTCAAAGTCTAGAAGGGGGAGACAGACAACAAAACAAAACATGTAGACAGGTGTCAAGACCGTCAGAATAAATAGAATTCTAGCTTTATAATTTGAAAATCAAAGCAATCAGTTGTGGCTTTGGCTGCAGCTTGTATGTGTCGTAAAACTGTCAGCATTCCATAGATTTTAGGCCTAAAATTGGAGGCCATTTGATTTCCATCCTTTTCAGTATTGATCTGTTCGTAAACATCATGGAAAATCAGTATTTACTCATTTTATTTTGAAAAAAAGTGAAAATTCCGGAGTTGAAAGTAAACTCAACTAAGGGAGTCTCACTGTCAAGGTTCCCATATTGTGGGTTCGCCCTTCAGGTTTAAAAGGGGAAAGGCCAAGAAACGTCATGGATCCGAGAATGTGTTTGAGGAGCCTGAGTTTGTTTTTTTTTTAAAGAATAGAGAAGGATAGCTAAATACAATAATATTAATCTTAAACTGAGGAATCTTGAGGTATTTAAGATAAAGTGGAAAAATATTTTCCTTCATGAACTATCGAGTATTTGCTATTGCCAGTGATTTTGGTTTAAAATGCTTCTAAGGAACGTTAATTCCTGAGTTTATTCAGAATTCACAAATATGCTCTTTTCCAGACACTCACCCACTCAATTTGAAAGAGATCTGGCAGGTTATTTTTCTTCCTAAGTTCCCACATGTTTTTCAAAGTAGAAAGGATCAGTTCTCTACTATCAGAAGACAAGTAATAATTAGTGATGGGAGGCAGGAGACCTTGCAGCAGAAAAGGGAGAATTTTAGAATTTTAAGAAAAAGGAGAACTTAGAAATGATCCCCATTTGGGCCTCCAAGGTGAACCTCTGAAGGCAAGTTAGAACTTCAACTTCGTTCTCTGGAACTCAGAATTAAAATTTAAACCCATTTTCTTCTGGAAATATATATTTTTAATCTCCTGTTTTCTTCTAGGGTGGTCAAGGGCCAATTCTATCAGCACTATTTCTCTGCTTTTGCATTCTGGGGAAATCCAATTTCACTTTTGGTCAGATTCTGGGGTTTTCCACCCAGAACTGACCACGTGCTGCCATGAGCCCTTTATTTAGGGATTGAGGAGCACAAACTTGCTTCCAGTTTCCTTTTCATCCACCCACCTGCCGAAGTTTCCCACTCTTCATTTCTCCTGCCTTTCTAGGAATCTGGAGAGAATTTCAACAAGACCCCACTGTTAGGAATTCTGTTACTCCTCTAAAATCTAAATTTTTCTACTTTCAGTTTCTTTCAGTTAAGTGAAGTTTTCCGTGAGCAGTCAGCAGGCATATTCTTGGCGGGTACTGCTTGGGCCCGCTCCCGAAAATGAACAATACCTAACCACCTGCTTAGATTGTACTCTCGTTGTGGGCAGGTGACTTTATATTGTTCTTTCCCAGGCGCTTAGCATACAGTGCTGTGCACACAGTAAGTGCTCAATAAATCGTATTGACTGACTAGGTTCTTTCTTTCCAGCCAGTAAGGGGTAGATTCAGTAAGTCTGCTTCCTTGAGCACGTTTTTGGGTAGAAAGTGGGCACATAGGCAGGAACATTTGCTGGGGTCACGGGACAACTGTTCCAGAGGGAATCATTGTTCTAGAAGTGATTCCATGCAGATGGTACTTGATTGATTGCAATTATTAGTCTGTCTGGGATCCAGACTTAAAGGATGTGACTTCAGCTCTACTGCAGAAGGTCAGGATGCCTTGCCAAAATCATTATTTTGCCTACAGGCTTCATCTGTTTCCTTCTATCAAGCCACTGAAATTAAACTGAAAGTTACAGTTTTGTTCGGGTAACGTATTTCTGCGCTCTAATCGCGTATCCCAGCAGAAGGAGCAGGGGAGATTCAGTGATATCGTCTTTATAGAAAAGCTTAGAAATACTTTTGAGTTTAAAAACTACATAAAACGTGCCTCAACATTTGCTTAATTTCCCAAAATTGAAATTGGAGGGAAAAAACTCTAAAGCCTTATTTATGTTCATTATTGAATTGTGCAGTTGCGACTAAATGTTTTTTTATGCCCCCAAAAGCCTTCGAAGTCAAGCAGGTTTGAGTTGTGAAGTGTGAATATACTATACTGACTTCTGATTGAGACCCTTCAAGTCATCGTTATGAAGTCGCCGTTAGCCTTGTGCAATACGTTCTTCCCCTTCCTTTTGCTTTGAGTTAATTATGTATGGTATGTGTCATTTTAATACTTGTTCTAATAATTTTAAGTGTGTGTATATGAGCTAAATATTTGATTTGTTTCTGTACAGCATGATTGGAAAATACTCTAAAACTTTTGCACTTTTTTAGCCCCTCCAAATTTGTAATCTAACGGTTTAAGAATGCACAATATTTTGTACATAAAATGATTAAGTTAGCTTTGTATATAACAAGTGGGTTTGAATCTAATAAAAAAACTGGATGTGTTATTTTCTTTAGTTCATGGCTTGAGGTCAGAGTGAAAATCGCTACAGACAGTAGATTGACAGATGGTAAACGGATCACTGCATATTTTCATTTAAAGGTAACTTTATAGCGGCACTCTAAAGTCACAAAATAAACACTGTCATACCAAGAAAGTGTAAAGCAAGCCTCTGTAGTGTCTCTCTGCTACTTCTTGTGTCGGGCTCTGAAAAAAATAAAAATCAGGGCGCAAAACCTCTAGATCACAGCCAGCACTTAACCATAACCAAGGATTTATTGTAATGCATATGCCTGGGAGACTGGATTTCCCCAAAGATCAGAACAAATCTCTAACATTGTTCTTCTATATCTCGATGGAGGGATTCCCCCACTCCCATCCTTACATCCATTTGTGATTAAACTTATAAAAATAAATCAAGTTGATTATTTTCATGTTCCCCTACAGTCATCTTTGTGGTGGCTTTTTTTTTTTCAGCTGTGACTCTGGTTTCTAGATCTTGTTCAGCAAGAAACTGAAATCTGTCCCAGGCTCATGCTCCGTTGGTGCTTTGCCCCTAGTTTCAAAACAAGAAGACAGCAGTAAGATGATTACAAGGCATTAATATATTAATGCAACGTTATTAGATACTGCTCACAGTTAGTGGTTTCAGAGAATTGCTTGATTGGGCAGTTGATGCAGAGGCCCTACTACATATATATATATATATATATATATATATATATATATATATATATATATATATATATATAACAGAACTGGTATACAATGCTCTGATTTGTTTAAAGTTAAAATACTGGGTGGGGGCTGGGAGGACGCTGATGGGTTTAATGGCAAAACGAAAACTTCTCTGTATCAGACATGACAAGCACCTCTGAATTTTAAATGGAATATTTAAATTCCATCTCTCTAGGCCTCTGTGGAATCTAAGGTTTTCCAGCATACCGGCATCTTACGATTTCAGTCGGTGAAAATCCAGAGAGGATTTTTTTTTTCCTCTGTGACTTCTTTACTTCTCCCCCAGATTATGAGTGCCTTTATTAGTGTCTGGCTAGAATAAGCACTTACTAGATAACTTTCGATAATGGCCACAGAAGGATGACCTATTGTGAGATCCTATTCAGGGCAAGAAGACAGTGAGGTGCCCATGTGATATGGGGAATTTTCCACTTGCTAAGTAGCATGTGAGGCATTTTGCAGAACAAATGACCAAACCCTCCAGTTACTTGCACACACAAAAAGTCCAAGACTACAGTCAACTGAAAGCAAGGTTATTCGTACCTCACAAAGAGCCGAGCTTTGGTGCTTCCAAGAAGAGTCGCTTTGTCTCCTTCCACCAGCAACAGGGATCCTTCACGTAAACCCTTTATCAGAAAAATATTTAAACGAATGTGACCTCTGCTTTGGAACCAGCTATGGCTTGTTCATTTGTAACTGGAAAGTGATTTGGGATGTGGCTCTCACCGGCTCGCACCCAAGGCTCTCTGTGCCCTGTTGAGTGACAACCCCCCCATCTTACCTCCTTCCCTTCCCCACAGCACCTGTATATATGTATATATGTTTGTACATATTTTTTACTCTATTTATTTATTTTATTTGTACATACCTATTCTATTTATTTTATTTTGTTAGTATGTTTGGTTTTTTTCTCTGTCTCCCCCTTTTAGACTGTGAGCCCACTGTTGGGTAGGGACTGTCTCTAGATGTTGCCAATTTGTACTTCCCAAGCGCTTCGTACAGTGCTCTGCACCTAGTAAGCGCTCAGTAAATACGATTGATGATGATGATGATGATAATGAGATGCTGGTTCTCGCACCTGACAATTAGAATGATGTTCCGTGGCCGTGGTGTTTAAGGTGAGTTGGTTCGTAAACCCATTCAGGGGCATAAGCAGTGTGGCCGTTTTAGGAAACAGGGTGGACTAGTAGAAAGAGCATAAATTTGGGAGCCAAAGGACCCGGCTTCTAATCCTGATTCGGCCACTTGTGTGTTGTGTGACCCTGGGTGAGTAACTTAACTTTTCTGGCCCTCGGTGGATGGTCAGTACAGTGCACTGCAACCAGTAAGCGCTCAACACAGCTGGTGGGCATTCAGTACAGCACCCTCAGGCAGTGGATGCCCGGTGCGGTGCACTGCGGCCAGTAGGCACTCAGTACAGTGCACTAGGACTTCTCAGGGTCACACACCTGCCACCAAACAGCTGGGCAGAGTCCCATGGGCTTTCTAAGAGTGGGACCCTTGAGGGAGCAGGCCGATAAGGATCGAGTCATCCTGCAGGAAGCCATTGGGAGAACCGCCTAGTGGGTAGAGCACGGGCCTGACTCCATCACTTTTCTGCTTTGCGACCTTGAGCAAGTCACTTCAGTTCTCTGGACCTCAGTTACCTCATCTGTAAAATGGGGATTGAGACTGTGAGGCCTTCCCAGACTGAGCGCCTTCCTTCCTCTCCCCCTCGTCCCCCTCTCCATCCCCCCAATCTTACCTCCTTCCCTTCCCCACAGCAGCTGTATATATGTATATATGTTTGTACATATTTATTACTCTATTTATTTATTTATTTTTTTACTTGTCCATATCTATTCTATTTATTTTATTTTGTTAGTATGTTTGGTTTTGTTCTCTGTCTCCCCCTTTCAGACTGTGAGCCCACTGTTGGGTAGGGACTGTCTCTATATGTTGCCAATTTGTACTTCCCAAGCGCTTAGTACAGTGCTCTGCACATAGTAAGCGCTCAATAAATACAATTGATGATGATGATGAGCCCCACATGGGACAGGGACTGCATCCAACCCAATTTGCCTGTATCCACCCCAGCACTTAGTACAATGCCTGGCGCTTAACAAATACCATTAGTATTATTACTCTCCCAATTATTATTATTACTCTCAGTGCTCTGCATACAGTAAATGCTCAATAAATATCATTGATAGATTGAATTTTACCATCTCCAACTCCTCGGGACTCTAGTTTTTCCCCTTCAATGTTCCATTCCCGTTAATATTCAAATACTGGTGATCTTTGAAATAAAATTAAGCAGGAGGCATTCCTGAGTTCTCCCTCCGTGAACTGGAGGGGGAAGGAAAACCAATAAAAGGAAGGACAAACCAAGAAGAAGGGAAGAGGGAAAAGCCAAGAAAAGCTAAGCTGTGCATCTGAAAAAGCGGGAGATGCAAGGGCAGGGCCGACCCAAGAGTACCGACTCTTCCAGCTTTCTGAGTCCGCACCCTTTAATTTTAGATTGGTGCTAGGAGAACATTGCTGCCTCCAGCTTCTTAAGAGGAAAGAAATATTACCAAAACAGGAGGGGTGTTGGCTTCCTCGTGGAATTGACGAATACGATCCTCACGTGTCTCCTAAGGGAGGGAGAAAAATAGCTTAATTGAAAAAAATGCAGTTTTTACCTGTGTTCAGTTTTCTGCTGAGAAAAATCACATTCTAACAAAGTTGCAATGCTCCAGAAAATTAAGGTGTTAGTACTTTGGAATTTGTGCTAAATGTAATAATAATAATAATAATAATAATAATGGTATTTGTTAAGCACTTACTACGTGCAAAGCACTGTTCTAAGCGCTGGGGAGATACAAAGTGATCAGGTTGTCCCACATGGGGCTCACAGTCTTAACCCCCATTTTACAGATGAGCGAACTGAGGCACAGAGAAGTTAAGTGACTTGCCCAAAGTCACACAGCTGACAATTGGCGGAGCCGGGATTTGAACCCATGGCCTCTGACTCCAAAGCCCGGGCTCTTTCCACTGAGCCACGCTGCTTCTCAGTATCAGTATCATTCAGTATCATATCAGTATCAAGTCAAATTGATATTCAATTCAAATCATATCAGTATCATTCCAGTTATCTGGGGGGTTTTGGTGTCCTATAGAGGTGAGCCCACTGTTGCGTAGGGACCGTCTCTATATGTTGCCAACTTGTACTTCCCAAGCGCTTAGTACAGTGCTCTGCACACAGTAAGCGCTCAATAAATACGATTGATGATGATATCCTCTTGTTTTTCTTCTCCCCAGTCTGCGTTTAGCAGTGGGAGGGCAGGAAGCAGGGGACACTTCACAATTACCATTATTCTGCTTTCGGGGGCGGTGAACTTCCCACTCAAAATGTCCCCAAGCCCCCACCTTCTCTTACCTGCCCTTCAGAAAAATAAAATAGCGAACCATGCTACGCTCCAATTGGTTGCATAAGCCAAAATCTATATTAGGGTTGGACGAAAAATCTCTAGTTAAAACCGACGTGGGACTTACACCCATGTGCGTGCTGCCAGGGATTGGATCCAGGTAGTGGGGATTGATGTTAAAAGGGACAAATCCAAGAGCTTCTAATGAAGGAGGGAACACAATGGGCATATCGTTGGTTGTGTTGATGCTGACGGTTGCTACGTTTGTTCCAGCACTAGACCCCATATAGGGAACGCCAGCCTGAAATATACAAAAAGCTTGTAAGTAATCAGTCAGCCAAACAAAACTTGCCATCTTTTGCAAACAGCTCCCAAATTTGGGTTATCACCCCACTTACAATATCCATGTAAAAACATCTTCCTTCCCACAAAGAGCTCTCAAATTTGTGTCATTACCCCACCTAGAATAGCAATATAACTATGTCCCTTTCCTCCTTCAAAACTATTAAAACTGTCCCTCCTTGAGGCATTTCTGGATTAATCTGTCCTTGTTGCAGGCACTCTGCCACTCCCAAACTTAACTGAAGAGCACTTTTGCACATCTCTTTCAGGTATATTTTTGTATCTCCTTTTACATTTTTGCCAGCTATTTGCCTTTGGTATCTTTAAATGAGTTTACTGGTTCTCTGCCACTCCCAAACTTAACTGAAGAGCACTTTTGGACATCTCTTTCAGGTATATTTTTCTATCTCCTTTTCAATTTTTGCCAGCTATTTGCCTTTGGTATCTTTAAATGAGTTTACTGGTTCTCTGCCACTCCCAAACTTAACTGAAGAGCACTTTTGGACATCTCTTTCAGGTATATTTTTGTATCTCCTTTTACATTTTTGCCAGCTATTTGCCTTTGGTATCTTTGAATGAGTTTACTGGTTCTCTGCCACTCCCAAACTTAACTGAAGAGCACTTTTGGACATCTCTTTCAGGTATATTTTTCTATCTCCTTTTAAATTTTTGCCAGCTATTTGCCTCTGGTATCTTTAAATGAGTTTACTGGTTCTCTGCCACTCCCAAACTTAACTGAAGAGCACTTTTGGACATCTCTTTCAGGTATACTTTTGTATCTCCTTTTAAATTTTTGCCAGCTATTTGCCTTTGGTGTCCTTAAATGAGTTTACTGGTTCATTCATTCATTCAATCGTATTTATTGAGCGCTTACTGTGTGCAGAGCACTGTACTAAGTGCTTGGGAAGTACAAATCGGCAACGTATAGAGACGGTCCCTACCCAACAGTGGGTTCACAGTCTAGAAGGGGGAGACAGACAACAAAACAAAACAAAACATCTTAGCAAAATAAAATAAATAGAATAAACATGTACAAATAAAATAAGTAAATAAAGAGTAATATAAGATAAACAAATAAATAAATAATACACATGGTAAGAGCCCGCTGCGGGACAAGACCTGCGTCCAACTCGATCTCCTTGGGAGCCACCCCAGCGTTCATTCATTCATTCAATCGTATTTATTGAGCGCTTACTGTGTGCAGAGCACTGTACTAAGCGCTTGGGAAGTACAAGTTGGCAACATATAGAGACAGTCCCTACCCAACAGTGGGCTCACAGTCTAAAAGTGCTCTGCACATAGTAAGCGCTCAATAAATACGATTGATGATGATGATAAAAGGGGGAGACAGAGAACAAAACTATACTAACAAAATAAAATAAATAGAATAGATATGTACAAGTGAAATAGAGTAATAAATATGTACAAACATATATACGTATCTTGCATCTCCATTAATTTGTAAGCTCTTATAATAATAATAATAATAATAATAATAATAACAATAATGGTATTTGTTACGCGCTTACTGTGTGCCAGGCACTGTAGTAAGCCCTGGAGTGGATACAATCAAATCGAGTTGGACACAGTCCCTGTCCCATATGGGGCTCACAGTCTTAATCCCCACTTTACAGATGAGGAAACTGAGGCACAGAGAAGTGAAGTGACTTGCCCAAGGTCGCACATCAGGCAAGTGGCGGAGCCAGGATTAGAACCCATCACCTTCTGACTCGTAGGCCCATGCTCTACCTACTAAGCTATTCTGCTCTGCTCCCTTGTACCTTCCCACAGTGCTTTGTACTTCCCAAGTGCTTAGTACAGTGCTCTTTAAGCGCTCAACAAATAAGACAATGAATGAATGAAAGATGGTTGGCCAAGTCATTCATTCGATCACATTTCTTGAGCACTTACTGTGTGCAGAGCACCATGCTAAGCACCGGGGTAGAAGCAATAAAAAGAGATTGGACGCGGTCCCTGTCCCACATGGAGCTCACCGTCTCAGGGGGAGAGAGAACAGGTATTTAAACCCCATTTTACAGACGAGGAATCTAAGGCACAGAGAATAATAAAAATAACACAGAAAGTGGAATGTGGGCCTGAAAACGAAAATACAAAGAAATTACTGGACAACATAAGGGCAAGATTAGCAAAGCAAATGCCATGAGGAGATTCAACTAGGGCAGGATAGAAAATGCAATAGTTACACTGAGCCTCATAGACAGAAAAGGAAAGATGATAAAATGGTTATGAATAGGCAGAGGTTTAAATATCTTTTTCTTTTCTATCCATACAAAAGATAATCAATCAATCGTATTTATTGAGCGCTTACTGTGTGCAGAGCACTGTACTAAGTGCTTGGGAAGTACAAGTTGGCAACATATAGAGACAGTCCCTACCCAACAGTGGGCTCACGGTCTAGAAGACACAGTCTAGAATCAAATGAGGATTGTTGATCAGGACAAGTCCCATTTGAGATGGAAGATTGGAAAGGAACTGAAATACGGTAGAGATGAGACTATTTTGAAGAAGTAAATACTGGAGCTGAGGTGATGCATCTAAGAGCACTTAGAGAAGTGATGGCCCATGTTATTTCAAGGCCACTAGTTACTGTTTTGGGGAATTCATGGGGATCAGAAGTTGCTGAGGATTGGAAAAGGCCACCGTTTCGCCCTAACAAAGGAAGAAAGGAATGGTTTGGTAATTTGAGATGAGTCATCATCATCATCATCAATCGTATTTATTGAGCGCTTACTATGTGCAGAGCACTGCACTAAGCGCTTGGGAAGTACAAATTGGCAACATATAGAGACAGTCCCTACCCAACAGTGGGCTCACAGTCGGATGAGAGGATGCTAAAACAAATGATCAAAGCATCCATTTGCTTAGAAAAGAAGAAATCAGGCACAGGCCCAATTTAATTTCCTTTTGTGAGCTTGGCAGGCCACATAGAACAGAAAGCAGAGGTACAATTCACACATTTCTTACTACTCCTTTTGATTTGGTCCCCATGACCATCTAGGAAAGATTAGTCTTGACCTTAAGATGTTTAGATGGGTGTACAGTTGGAATGTGGATGGTACCCAAAGGAGACAGTCACCAGAAATTTGTCGTCAAAATTGTGGGTGGGTGGGTAGGAGGACGCAGTTTTCCACTGGTGTCCCCCGGAAATTCAATCCGAGGCCGGTAAATTTAATATCAATGACTTAAAGGATCAAGGGCAGAGATACTATATTGGATACTTCAGCAGACAAGAACAAAATTCCAAGTGATCTCGCAACAACAGGATGAAGTCAATTAATAGATAGTATTTTATTGAGCACCTAGAGTGTGCAGAGGACTGTACTTATCTCAGAACAATAATAATGATAATTTAATAATTTTGGTATTTGTTAAGCACTTACTATGTGCAAAGCACTGTTCTCAGCGCTGGGGAGGATACAAGGTGATCAGGTTGTCCCATGTGGGGCTCTCAATCTTAATCCTCATTTTACAGATGAGGTAACTGAGGCCCAGAGAAGTTAAGTGCCTTGCCCAAAGTCACACAGCTGACAAGCGGCGGAGCCGGGATTTGAACCCATGACCTCTGACTCTTTCCACTGAGCCACGCTAGTCAGAACTCACGTTCCCTGCCTTCAATGAATTTGCCATCTAATAGGAAAGGCAAACTCAAAATAAATGACAGATAGGTGAGAGATGTGAGTGGAAAGCATTATTATTAATAATGATGGTATTTGTTAAGCGCTTACTATGTGCCACGCACTGTTCTAAGCGCTATTATTATATGTGTACGTTCTATAATGGAGTATTGGAAGCTGATATGTTGAAATGCTATGGATGGTCGAGTAAACACGTCAATAAATGCCACTGATTGACTGATTGGTGCAAAAGAGCTGATGTGACTGTTGAAAGGACATGACCTGGGGAGAAGAAAAAACAATCAGGGCAAACCTCCTGCAGGAAGTAGGCTCTGAGAAGGCCGTGAAGCTGGGGAGAGCACAAGGTCATCCATTTTAGAAGTGAAAAATACTCCCAAAATCCAAGATGGGGAAAGATTAAACACAAGATAAATCTATCAGGAATATAATGTCATTGCCAAGATCCTCCCTTTCCTCTCCATCCATACCGCTACCCTGCTCATTCAAGCTCTCATCCTATCCCGTCTGGACTACTGCATCAGCCTTCTCTCTGATCTCCCATCCTCGTGTCTCTCCCCACTTCAATCCATACTTCATGCTGCTGCCCGGATTGTCTTTGTCCAGAAACGCTCTGGGCATGTTACTCCCCTCCTCAAAAATCTCCAGTGGCTACCAATCTATCTGCGCATCAGGCAGAAACTCCTCACCCTGGGCTTCAAGGCTGTCCATCCATCCATCCCCTCACCCCCTCCTACCTCACCTCCCTTCTCTCCTTCTCCAGCCCAGCCCGCACCCTCCGCTCCTCTGCCGCTAATCTCCTCACCGTACCTCATTCTTGCCTGTCCCGCCATCGACCCCCGGCCCACGTCCTCCCCCGGGCCTGGAATGCCCCCAATCCCTCTGCCCATCCGCCAAGCTAGCTCTCTTCCTCCCTTCAAGGCCCTGCTGAGAGCTCACCTCCTCCAGGAGGCCTTCCCAGACTGAGCCCCTTCCTTCCTCTCCCCCTCGTCCCCCTCTCCATCCCCCCATCTTACCTCCTTCCCTTCCCCACAGCACCTGTATATATGTATATATGTTAGTACATATTTATTACTCTATTTATTTTACTTGTACATATCTATTCTATTTATTTTATTTTGTTAGTATGCTTGGTTTTGTTCTCTGTCTCCCCCTTTTAGACTGTGAACCCACTGCTGGGTAGGGACTGTCTCTATATGTTGCCAACTTGTACTTCCCAAGCGCTTAGTACAGTGCTCTGCACACAGTAAGCGCTCAATAAATATGATTGATGATGATGATAATGTCTGTATTAGGAAAGCCAACCTGACACTAGATGTATAAAAAGGTGTATTGATCATAAGACTTATTACCTCATCTGTAAAATGGGGATTAAGACAGTGAGCCCCACGTGGGACATGGATTGGGTCCAACCTGATTAGCTTCTATCTAATCAGCTTCTTGTACATATTTACTATTCTATTTATTTTATTTTCTTAATATGTTTTGTTTTGTTGTCTGTCTCCCCCTTCTAGACTGTGAGCCCGCTGTTGGGGAGGGACCGTCTCTAGATGTCGCCAACTTGTACTTCCCAAGCGCTTAGTACAGTACAGAAGCAGCGTGGCTCAGTGGAAAGAGCACGGGCTTTGGAGTCAGAGGTCATGGGTTCGAATCCCTGCTCCACCACATGTCTGCTGTGTGACCTTGGGCAAGTCACTTAGCTTCTCTGAGCCTGTTACCTCATCTGTAAAATGGGGATTAAGACTGTGAGCCCCACGTGGGACAACTTGATCACCTTGTATCCCCCCAGGGCTCAGAACAGTGCTCTGCACATAGTAAGC
Source organism: Tachyglossus aculeatus (assembly GCF_015852505.1). Taxonomy (NCBI): domain Eukaryota; kingdom Metazoa; phylum Chordata; class Mammalia; order Monotremata; family Tachyglossidae; genus Tachyglossus; species Tachyglossus aculeatus. Next base: position 8,558,163 of record NC_052072.1, read on the forward strand.
GCTTAACAAATGCCATCATTATCTTATTATAATTATTAGTGCTCTGCACACAGTAAGCGCTCAATAAATCAATCAATCGTATTTATTGAGCGCTTACTGTGTGCAGAGCACTGTACTAAGCACTTGGGAAGTACAAGTTGGCAACATATAGAGACAGTCCCTACCCAACAGTGGGCTCACAGTCTAGAAGGGGGAGACAGAGAACAAAACCAAACATATTAACAAAATAAAATAGAATAGATATGTACAAGTAAAATAGAGTAATAAATATGTACAAACATACCTAAGGCACAATGCCCAACTGCTAAGTAGGCCTAACTGTTGGACGAATGAATCACAGAGGACAATTCAACTAAACTACCACCATTCTAACATTTGAAATAATATGAAATATTTTACATAAATATGATTGAATGAGTGAATCTACCCCAGGGCTTAGTACAGTGTCTAGCACACAGTAAGTGCTTAACAAATACCATTTTTAAAAAAGACTTAAAAAGTAATCCTTCTGCTCCCTTTTGCCACAGAGCCTTATTAGAGTATTATGTCCGCGTTTAATCACTCCACTTTTAAAGGGGTGCAGAAAACCTGGGAAGAACCCCGAGGAGAATCACCAAGATCATTCAAGTGATGGAAAGCAGGTCCTCGGAGGATAAGCGAGGTACCCGAAGCGGAGTGGCGTGGCCCTTCTTAGAGATCTTTAAGCCTGAATAGGAGCCACCAGGCTGAAATGTTTATAATGATAATAACTGTGGTTCTTTTTAGTGCCTTTTTTTTGGTATTTGTTAAGCGCTTCCTATGTGCAAAGCACTGTTCTAAGCGCTAGGGAGGATACAAAGTGATCAGGTTGTCCCACGTGGGGCTCACAATCTTAATCCCCAGTTTACAGATGAGGTCACTGAGGCACAGAGAAGTTAAGTGACTTGCCCAAAGTCACACAGCTGACCTGCGGCGGAGCTGGGATTTGAACCCATGACCTCTGATTCCCAAGCCCATGCTCTTTCCACTGAGCCACGCTGCTTACTATGCATCAAGCACCGTACTAAGCGGTTTAGGTGGAGTCCTGCCAGGAGGCACGGAAATGGTTCGATAACCTCACCTGGTTCCTTTCAGGCTTTTGTTTCTGTTTATACGTATATATGTTTGTACATATTTATTACTCTATTTATTTATTTATTTTACTTGTACATATCTATTCTATTTATTTTATTTTGTTAGTATGTTTGGTTTTGTTCTCTGTCTCCCCCATTTAGACTGTGAGCCCACTGTTGGGTAGGGACTGTCTCTATATGTTGCCAACTTGTACTTCCCAAGCGCTTAGTACAGTGCTCTGCACACAGTAAGCGCTCAATAAATACAATTGATTGATTGTTTTGGTCAAACCGAAAAATCATTCGGTCGTATTTCTTGACCGCTTAGTGTGTGTGGAGCATTCTATCAAGCGCTTGGAAGAGTTAAATACAACAGAGTTGGCATTTGTGTTCCCTGCCCACAACAAAATTGAACTTTCCAAGCGCTTAGTACAGTGCCCTGCACACAGTAAGCGCTCAACAAATACAATTGTATGAATGAACAAAAATCCTCTGGTAAACAGCCCACTGCTAATGGGTGAAGATTCCCTATGTTAGCCCAGTTACAGAGCAAAGCACCAAGTGGGAGCTCAATAAATGCTACTTCTATTACTACAATTGTGGCCAAACCATTCCCTGCAATCCTCACTGGAGACTCTTTAACACTTTTTATTGTTCCTCCAGCTATCGGCAGCCTCTTTAATGAAAAAGGGTGAGGCCTATTTTTGGTTTCTTTCTCTTTATTTCTCCTTCCTCGTTGATGGTTCACAGAATCTGACGACTACGGGTGGTATGAATTCATCCAAAACTCCCAGTAATCTTTCCATCTTCTGAGACAGGAATCAATTCAATGATTTACATCATCACACGTCTTTTTCTGATAAAGAGTTATCAAACAAACTCAGAAGAGTTTGTTTTTAAAGTCTTTAAAGTGTCAGTAACCAAACTTTCTGGATTTAATGGCTACAATGCATTTCCATACTTCTGAACAGTAACTGCTTCTAGGAATACATTAAACCAGTTCAGTTCAATGCTGCTAGAGCAGGGTCATCTTGTTCTTGTAGAACCTGATGTTATGTGAAAATTACATAGTACTTCTCATACTTTGAACTGATGCCACACACACTGTGCATAACTGTTTCTTCCAACCGCTTAATCTACTTGCACCAACCTGAATCCCATTATTCCTACAGATCCATGCTGTGGAAACAACACTCCCAATTTTTTCAGTTACATTCTAGCCAAAATAGGTAATGAAAACGCACATCACAGAAGAACTGACTGAACCGCACTTTTACATTTGAAGGAAGGGCAGAAATTTAAGGAGTACGTACCCGAAGTCTCCACAAATGACTTAATTTTACCAAAACAAATGACTAACGAATTTACCTGCAAGACTCTCTTCCTAATCTCTGGGATCAAATTATTGTCGTAGAGAGTTTTCAGAAGTCGGAAAGTGTTACCGCCACCTGTGAAGAGAGACGAAGGAATAATAACCTTAATTTCTAGTTTTCCAATCCTGTCAATAGCGAGTGAATCAAATCAATCAATCAATCAATAGAATTTATTGTGCACCCTTGTTCAGAGGACTAAACTCTAGGGAGAGAATTCAGTACCAAAATGGTAGAAACCCTTATGCCTGCCCACAGAGAGAAGAGACAGACATAAACTCACATACTGGCTCAAATAGTAATGTAAATCGATTTGTGTGAATGTCTGATAACAGGTTTTGAGAAGCAGCGTGGCTCAGTGGAAAGAGCCCGGGCTTTGGAGTCAGAGGTCATGGGTTCAAATCCCGGCTCTGCCAATTGTCAGCTGTGTGACTTTGGGCAAGTCACTTCACTTCTCTGTGCCTCAGTTACCTCATCTGTAAAATGGGGATTAAGACTGTGAGCCCCCTGAGGGACAACCTGATTGCCTTGTAACTTCCCCAGTGCTTAGAACAGTGCTTTGCACATAGTAAGCGCTTAATAAATGCCATCCAAAAAAAAAAAAACAAAAACAAAAAAACACCCAGATGCTCGCTGGGAGGATATGACCTTGGGAGAATCAATCAATCGTATTTATTGAGCACTTACTGTGTGCAGAGCACTGTACTAAGCGCTTGGGAAGTACAAGTTGGCAACATATACAGTCCCTACCCAACAGTGGGCTCACAGTCTAAAACGGGGAGACAGAGAACAAAACCAAACATACTAACAAAATAAAATAAATAAAAATGAATCAGGGAAAAGACCTGTTGGAAGTGAAATTGCCGAAGAGTTTGTTTTATGATATTTGTCCAGCGCTTACTTTGTGCCAAGCATTATTCTAAGCGCTAGGCTAGATATAGGTACGACTTAATTAGGTCAGAGGCCGTCGCTGTCCCACTTGGGGCTCACGGTCTAAACAGGAGGAAGAACGGGTATCATCCCCATTTTACAGTGGAGGAAACTGAGGTGCAGAGAAGCGAAGTGACTTGCCCAGGGTCACACCGCAAGCAAACTGGCAGAGCCGGGATTAAACCCAAGTCTTCTGCTTCCCAGGCCCGGGCTCTTTCCGTGGGCCACGCTGCTTCTCAATTGTGTCTGATCACGTCCTGCCTTCCTGACTAAATAAGCCTGCGAGTGGCTCAGGCCCACAGCGTTGGGAAAGGGAGCAGACGATCCCTGGCAGGAATTCCGGAGGGCAAAAAGACGATGGACGATGATTACAGCAGCCAGGAGGGAAAGGGGGGAGGTTGCTTTATGGGAATTACGTTTCTTTAACCCAAAAAATCCATACCCTATTCATAGAGCAATTCGACTAGGCGACATAAGGTGTGCTGAAAAATCTGATAGAGAAGCAGCCTGGCTCAGTGGAAAGAGCACGAGCTTTGGAGTCAGAGGTCATGGGTTCAAATCCTGGCTCCGCCAACTGTCAGCTGTGTGACTTTGGGCAAGTCACTTAACTTCTCTGTGCCTCAGTTCCCTCATCTGTAAAACTGTGAGCCCCCCGGGGACAACCTGATCACCTTGGAACCTCCCCAGCGCTTAGAACAGTGCTTTGCACATAGTAAGCGCTTCACAAATACCATCATTATTATTATTCAATAACCTATCTCCAACTTCACCAACCAGTAGAGATATTTTATTTGTACATATCTATTTATTTTATTTTGTTAGTATGTTTGGTCTTGTTCCCTGTCTCCCCCTTTTAGACTGTGAGCCCACTGTTGGGTAGGGACTGTCTCTATATGTTGCCAATTTGTACTTCCCAAGCACTTAGTCCAGTGCTCTGCACATATTAAGCGCTCAATAAATACGATTGATGGTGATGATGATGATAACAAGATTTTTATGGCCCAATGTAAAATGAACTCTCGTGAACTTCGCAGGGTTCTTTGGTATGCTGATATTCTTCTGCTAAACTCAGCTGTTCTTCCAGTGAAGAAATGGACTTTAAACTTGAATATGAGGCTCATAATTTTCAAGAATTCGGGCTTCCCCCTCCTACTTAGACTGTGAGCTCCATGAGGGATAGGGATTGGGTCTGACCTGATTAGCTTGTATCTCCCCTTGCACTTAGTACAGTGCTTGGCACAGAGTAAGCAATTAACAAATATCACTTAAAAAATGTGCATGATAAAGGGTACTTTATAGAGAAGCAGCGTGGCTCAGTGGAAAGAGCCTGGGCTTGGGAGCCAGAGTCATGGGTTCTAATCCCGACTCCTCCACTTGTCAGCTATGTGACTTTGGGCAAGTCACTTAACTTCTCTGTGCCTCAGTTACCTCATCTGTAAAATGAGGATTAAGACCGTGAGCCCCCCGTGGGACAACCTGATCACCTTGTATCCCCCTCCAGCGCTTAGAACAGTGCTTTGCACATAGTAAGCGCTTAATAAATGCCATCATTATTATTATTATTACTCTGTGCCTCAGTGACCCCCATCTGTAAAATGGGGGTTAAGACTGTGAGCCCCACGTGGGACAACCTGATCACCTTGTAACCTCCCCAGCGCTTAGAACAGTGCTTTGCACATAGTAAGCGCTTAATAAATGCCATCATTATTATTATCATTACTCTGTGCCTCAGTGACCTCATCTGTAAAATGGGGGTTAAGACTGTGAGCCCCACGTGGGACAACCTGATCACCTTGTAACCTCCCCAGCGCTTAGAACAGTGCTTTGCACATAGTAAGCGCTTAATAAATGCCATCATTATTATTATCATTACTCTGTACCTCAGTGACCTCATCTGTAAAATGGGGGTTAAGACTGTGAGCCCCACGTGGGACAACCTGATCACCTTGTATCCCCCTCCAGCGCTTAGAACAGTGCTTCGCACATAGTAAGAGCTTAACAAATGCCATCATTATTATTATTATTATTATTATTATTACTGTGTCAGTTTGCACCAAAGAAGTCATACACACAACCAAAGATTTTCAGTGGCAACAAGGAACTAAATGGTGTCTCAAAATTCAATTTGCCCAAGCCAAAAGCGGGCAACAACGCAATGATGGATAAGAAAGTTGAAAATGGAATTAAAAACTCCAGCGTATCTTGTGGGAGACGGTCAGACGGAGCATTTAGCATCAGGCTCCAGACCAAACAGCAGATCTGGAGGGATGCAGGGCTAATCCGGACCCACCAATCAATCAATCAATCGTATTTATTGAGCGCTTACTATGTGCAGAGCACTGTACTAAGCGCTTGGGAAGTACAAATTGGCAACACATAGAGACAGTCCCTACCCAACAGTGGGCTCACTGAACACTATATTTGATTCCTCCAGTAGTTTCATCAGCATCACTGATGGATCGTTCTCAACATCAAGTTTCAGGATGGAGTCACAAAAACAAAATCCGGGATTGAAGTCAGACTACTAGCTCTGAAGTGGGTTCGCTTTCTTTCATGAGGAAATGGGTGAGAGAAGCAGCATGGCCTAGTGGGAACAGGATGGGCCTGGAAATCTGACTTCTAATCCCAGCTCTGCCGCTCGCCTGCTACGCCAACTTGGGCAGAGAAGCAGCGTGGCTCAGTGGAAAGAGCCCGGGCTTGGGAGTCAGAGGTCATGGGTTCGAATCCCAGCTCTGCCACACGTCTGCTGCGTGACCTTGGGCAAGTCACTTCACTTCTCTGAGCCTCAGTTACCTCATCTGTGAATTTCTTTTATTTTGTTAGTACGTTTGGTTTTGTTGTCTGTCTCCCCCTTTTAGAGTGTGAGCCCACTGGTGGGTAAGGACTGTCTCTATATGTTGCCATCTTGTACTTCCCATGAGCTTAGTACAGTGCTCTGCACACAGTAAGCGCTCAATAAATACGATTGATTGATTGAAATGGGGATTAAGATTGTGAGCCCCATGTGGGACAACCTGATCACCTTGTATCACCCCCAGCGCTTAGAAGCACATAGTAAGCACTTAACAAATGCCATCATTATTATTATTATTTAACTTCTCTGTGCCTCAGTTTCCTCATCTGAAAAGTGGAGATTCGCCATCTGTTCTCCCTCTTATTTAGACTGTGAGCCCAAAGTGGGACTGCAGACTGTAAGCTCGTTGTGGGCAGGAAATGTGTAGGTTATATTGTACTCTCCCAAGTGCTTAGTACAGTGTTCTGCACCCACTAAAGCGCTCAATAAATATGACTGACTGACTGACTGACTGATTGGGCAGAAACCATCCAACCTGATATCTTGGACTTACCCCAGAACTTAGTATAGTATTTGGCATATAGTAAGGACGGTTTTGACACCTGTCTACATGTTTTGTTTTGTCGTCTGTCTCCCCCTTCTAGACTGTGAGCCCGTTGTTGGGTAGGGACCGTCTCTATATGTTGCCGACTTGTACTTCCTAAGCGCTTAGTCCAGTGTTCTGCACACAGTAAGCGCTCAATAAATACGACTGAATGATTGAATGAATGAATGACTTACACCACTACTATCATTATTGTTATTAATATGAGAGACGCCAGGAAATGTGTAGGTTATATTGTACTCTCCCAAGTGCTTAGTACAGTGTTCTGCACCCACTAAAGCGCTTAATAAATACGACTGACTGACTGACTGATTGGGCAGAAACCATCCAACCTGATATCTTGGATTTAACCTAGAACTTAGTATAGTATTTGGCTTATAGTAAGGACGGTTTTGATACCTGTCTACATGTTTTGTTTTGTTGTCTGTCTCCCCCTTCTAGACTGTGAGCCCGTTGTTGGGTAGGGACCGTCTCTATATGTTCCCGACTTGTACTTCCCAAGCGCTTAGTCCAGTGTTCTGCACACAGTAAGCGCTCAATAAATACAATTGAATGATTGAATGAATGAATGACTTACACCACTATTATCATTATTGTTATTAATATGAGAGATGCCAGGAAATATGTAGGTTATAGTGTACTCTCCCAAGTGCTTAGTACAGTGTTCTGCACCCACTAAAGCGCTCAATAAATACGACTGACTGACTGACTGATTGGGCAGAAACCATCCAACCTGATATCTTGGACTTACCCCAGAACTTAGTATAGTATTTGGCATATAGTAAGGACGGTTTTGACACCTGTCTACATGTTTTGTTTTGTCGTCTGTCTCCCCCTTCTAGACTGTGAGCCTGTTGTTGGGTAGGGACCGTCTCTATATGTTGCCGACTTGTACTTCCCAAGCGCTTAGTCCAGTGTTCTGCACACAGTAAGCACTCAATAAATACGACTGAATGATTGAATGAATGAATGACTTACACCACTATTATCATTATTGTTATTAATATGAGAGACGCCAGGAAATGTGTAGGTTATATTGTACTCTCCCAAGTGCTTAGTACAGTGTTCTGCACCCACTAAAGCGCTCAATAAATACGACTGACTGACTGATTGGGCAGAAACCATCCCACCTGATATCTCGGACTTACCCCAGAACTTAGTATAGTATTTGGCATATAGTAAGGACGGTTTTGACACCTGTCTACGTGTTTTGTTTTGTCGTCTGTCTCCCCCTTCTAGACTGTGAGCCCGTTGTTGGGTAGGGACCGTCTCTATATGTTGCCGACTTGTACTTCCCAAGCACTTAGTCCAGTGTTCTGCACACAGTAAGCGCTCAATAAATACGACTGAATGAATGAATGACTTACACCACTATTATCATTATTGTTATTAATCTGAGAGATGCCAGGAAATGGGTAGGTTATATTGTACTCTCCCAAGTGCTTAGTACAGTGTTCTGCACCCACTAAAGTGCTCAATAAATACGACTGACTGACTGACTGATTGGGCAGAAACCATCCAACCTGATATCTTGGACTTACCCCAGAACTTAGTATAGTATTTGGCATATAGTAAGGACGGTTTTGACACCTGTCTACATGTTTTGTTTTGTCGTCTGTCTCCCCCTTCTAGACTGTGAGCCTGTTGTTGGGTAGGGACCGTCTCTATATGTTGCCGACTTGTACTTCTCAAGCGCTTAGTCCAGTGTTCTGCACACAGTAAGCGCTCAATAAATACGACTGAATGATTGAATGAATGAATGACTTACACCACTATAATCAGTATTGTTATTAATATGAGAGACACCAGGAAATGTGTAGGTTATATTGTACTCTCCCAAGTGCTTAGTACAGTGTTCTGCACCCATTAAAGCGCTCAATAAATACAACTGACTGACTGACTGAGTGGGCAGAAACCATCCAACCTGATATCTTGGACTTACCCCAGAACTTAGTATAGTATTTGGCATATAGTAAGGACGGTTTTGACACCTGTCTACATGTTTTGTTTTGTCGTCTGTCTCCCCCTTCTAGACTGTGAGCCCGTTGTTGGGTAGGGACCGTCTCTATATGTTGACGACTTGTACTTCCCAATCAATCAATCAATCAATCAATCGTATTTATTGAGCGCTTACTGTGTGCAGAGCACTGTACCAAGCGCTTGGGAAGTACAAGTTGGCAACATATAGAGAGACAGTCCCTACCCAACAGTGGGCTCACAGTCTAAAAGGGGGAGACAGAGAACAAAACCAAACATACTAAAAAAATAAACAGAATAGATATGTACAAATAAAATAAATAAATAAATAAATAGAGTAAAAAATATGTACAAACGTATATACATATATACAGGTGCTGTGGGGAAGGGAAGGAGGTAAGATGGGGATGGACGAGGGGGAGAGGAAGGACGGGGAGAGGAAAGACCAAGCTCTTAGTCCAGTGCTCTGCACACAGTAAGCGCTCAATAAATACGATTGAATGAATAAATGACTTACACCACTATTATCATTATTGTTATTAATACGAGAGACGCCAGTAGGACACGCAAACAGCAGCTGTCTAGTGAGCTGAAATGGGGCAATCAGAAGTAATGGGGATGGAGGAACCATTTTAGAGCACGGACGATACGGTATCCGGCCTAAAAAGATCAGAGTTAAAAGAGGCAGCAGACCGGGGGCATCGCAGGGAACAAGAGGGTTATTTTTGAGTACGAGCTTTGAGATGATTATGAGACAAAGAGCCAAAGTTAAAACAGCATCAATTGCTGCACTCAGTGAATATTACAGTGTAAAAATGGCTGTCTGCAGGTACCTAGTGGGGGTCCCTTCTCCCCACAGGCTCCTTCAGACACTGTCGTGCTCATGGGCAAACTCAGACTTTTGTAGTGCCGTTTTCAAATATGACAGATCTGTATCAAGCTTCTGGGAAAAAAGCGTTCCAAAGAAAAGGAGTTTAAAGAAGCAAAGTTAAAAACCAGCTCTGCGATAATAATACTAATTGTGTGTGGTATTTGTTATGGGCTTATTATGGATTAAGCGCTGCCCGATGCCCTGGGGTACACACAAGCATGGCGTAATGGGTAGAGCACTGGCCTGGGAATCAGAAGGTCATGGGTTCTAATCCTGACTCCACCACTCTCCTGCTGTGTGAAGCATGAGAAGCAGCATGGCCTGGTGGCAGATGGGCTTGGGAATCAGAAGTCGTGGATTCTAATAATAATTATAATGGCATTTATTAAAGTGCTTACTATGTGCAAAGCACTGTTCTAAGCACTGCGGAGGTTAAAAAATGATCAGGTTGTCCCATGTGGGGCTCGCAGTCTTCATCCCCATTTTACAGATGAGGTAACTGAAGCCCAGAGAAGTAAAGTGACTTGCCCAAAGTCACACAGCTGACAATTGGCAGAGCCGGGATTTGAACCCATGACATCTGACTCCAGAGCCTGGGCTCTTTCCACTGAGTCACGCTGAGCTACGGCCCCGGGACAACTTGACCACCTTGTATCCACCCCCAGCGATTAGAACAGTGCTCTGCACATAGTAAGCGCTTAACAAATGCCATCATTATTATTATTAATAATGACAATATTATTAATTATTATCAATTATTATTATTGGCGGAACCAGGATTCGAACCCATGACCGCTGACTCCAAAGCCCAGGCTCTTTCCACTGAGCCATGCTGCTTCTCTAAAGTTAATCAGGTTGTCCCATGGGGGGCTCACAGTCTTAATCCCCATTTTACAGATGAGGGAACTGAGGCAATCCCGGTTCTAATCCCGGCTCTGCCACTTCTCTGCTTTATGACTTTAGGCAGAGTCACTTAACTTCCCTGTTGGCTCAGTTACCTCATCTGTAAAATGGGGATTGAGACTGTGAGCCCCATGTGGGAAAGGGACTGTGTTCGACCTGATTGCCTTGTATCTACCCCAGTGCTTAGAACAGTGCTTGGCACATAGTAAGCCCTTAACAAATACCATAATTATTATAATTATTACTTCACTTCTCGGTGCCTCACTTACCTCCTCTGTAAAATGGGAATTGAGAACGTGAGCCCGACATGGGACAGGGACTGTGTCCGGCCCAATTTGCTTGTATCCGCCCCAGAGCTTAGTACAGTGTCTGGTACGTAGTAGGCGCTTAACAAATGCCATTTGGAGTCAGAGGTCATGGGTTCGAATCCTGACTCCGCCACATGTCTGCTTTGTGACCTTGGGCAAGTCACTTAACTTCTCTGAGCCTCAGTTACCTCATCTGTAAAATGGGGATTAAGACTGTGAGCCCCACGTGGGACAACCTGATCACTTTGTACCCCCCCAGCACTTAGAACAGTGCTTTGCACATAGTAAGCGCTTAACAAATGCCAACATTATTATTATTATTATTATTATTATTATTATTATTATTATTCAAGGTACTTAGGTCAGACAGAATCTCTGACCCTCAGGCTCACAATCTAAGCAATGATTTTCATTTTCTATTTCTACAAAGATATCTCATTGCTCTAGAAGCATGGCCCTGGGGGAGAAAAGAGCTAATTTCTATAAAGTTTCCTCCAGCTTTATATTCATTCATTCAATCATATTTATTGAGCGCTTACTGTGTGCAGAGCACTGTACTAAGCGCTTGGGAAGTACAAATCGGCAACATATAGAGACGGTCCCTACCCAACGATGGGCTCACAGTCTAGAGAAGCAGCGTGGCTCAGTGGAAAGGGCCCGGGCTTTGGAGTCAGGGGTCATGGGTTTGAATCCCGGCTCTGCCGATTGTCAGCTGTGTGACTTTGGGCAAGTCACTTCACTTCTCTGGGCCTCAGTTCCCTCATCTGTAAAATGGGGATTAAGACTGTGAGCCCCACGTGGGACAACCTGATCTCCTTGTAACCTCCCCAGTGCTTAGAACAGTGCTTTGTGCATAGTAAGCGCTTAATAAATGCCATCATCATCATCATCATTATTATTATTAGAAGGGGTGCTGACCAGTTATTTACAGATAGCTAACAATTGTCCGTGACACAGTCCATTTTATTTTCACTGAAGTAGGTCAGCTACCCTACCACAGAATCTCACTCAATATAAATACATTCATGGATCATTATTACCGCTTTATAGTGTATCAAGTGGGTCACTTTGGTAATAATAATAATACTAATTACGCTATTTGTTAAGCACTTACTATGCTTCAAATACGGTTCTAAGCACAAGGTAATCAGGTCAGATACAGTCTCTGTCCTCCATATGGGGCTCCCAGTATATGTAGGAGGGAGAACAGGTATTGAATTCCCATTTTACAGATGAGGAACTTGAGGCTCAGAGAAGTTAAGTAATTTGTCCAAGGTCACCCGGCAGGCAAGAGATGGAGGCAGAATTAGAATCCAGGTCCTCTGACCCCCAAGCCTGAGCTCTGTCCACTAGGCCATGCTGCTCAAACTTGGCTCAAGAACTAATTCCCCATTAATAATAATAATAATAATAATAATAATAATAATAATGGCATTTGTTAAGCGCTTACTATGTGCAAAGCACTGTTCTAAGCGCTGGGGGGGATACAAGGTGATCAGGTTGTCCCGTGTGGGGCTCACAGTCATCACCCCATTTTACAGATGAGGCAACTGAGACTGTGAGAAGTTAAGTGACTTGCCCAAGATCACACAGCAGACATGTGGCGGAGCCGGGATTCGAACCCACGACCTCTGACTCCAAAGCCCGGGCTCTGTCCACTGAGCCATGCTGCTTCTCTACTGTTCCTATGAGCAAAATTGGTTCTTATTTACAACATTTTATTTTAAGATGCAGTTTAGTAGCCACCTGTACCATAATTCAGAGGTCGGCCTGTACCTGAATTTTAAGACTTTGTGCTTTTGTGTTGAACATGTCTTCCAACTCTGTTGTATTGTACTCTCCCAAGCACTTAGAACAGTGCTCTGCAGAAGGTGAGCACTAAATAAATACCCTTGATTGATTATTTTTAACACATACACACACACGTATATATAAATATAAATATATATATAAAGCTTTGGTTGAAGTTTTCCCAAACAAGAGGTCTTGGATATTATGTTTGCTATAAAATAACTTTATACGCCCAGGAAAAGCAAATCCCACCGGAGTTTGAGTGTAGAAAACATAGGTCAAGATTATTTTATATAATACACCATTACAGGTTTTTTTCAGGGGGGGTTATAGTATTTGTTAAGCACTTCTTATGTGTCAAGCACTGTTGTAAGCACTGGGGTAGATACAAGTTTATCAGATTAGGCACAGTCCCTGTCCCACATGCAGCTCGCAATCTAATTAGAAGGGAATATAATTTAATCCACATTTTACAGTTAAGTGATTTGTCTAAGGTTACACAGCAAGCAGTTGGCAGAGCCAGGATTAGAATCCAGGTCTTTTTTTAATTAAAAAATGGCATTTATTAAGCGCTTACTATGTGCAGAGCACTGTTCTAAGTGCTGGGGAATTTACAAGGTGATCAGGTTGTCCCCCGTGGGGCTCACAGTGTTAATCCCCATTTTACAGATGAGGTAACTGAGGCCCAGAGAAGTTAAGTGACTTGCCCAAAGTCACACAGCTGACAAGTGGTGGAGCCGGGATTTGAACCCATGACCTCTGACTCCAAAGCCCAGGCTCTTTCCACTGAGCCAAATCCAAGCTCTTTTTACTAGGGCTATGCTTCTTCTCTACTAAAGAGTTAACAAATTCTGATTCCAGCTCTTAAATAACTGTACAACCTTGTCAGCCTCAAAGTCCATTTTGTGCGCTCACTACTAAGAAAATGCACACTAGAAGTTTAAGTGCATGTTAACTGTATGGTGCTATACATTAAAAACGTGTGAACCGTTTAAATAAAAATATCTGAAACTTACCTATAAATATTGCTTCACATTTTCTCACAGCTTCAATAGGATCAGAAGACTCATGAATACTGTCTAGTCCATATCCTTAAAATAGAAGCAGAATTAAATTTGTTTCTATTTGGTATCCGCTTCCCGTTTAAATGAAAAGAGAAACACAGATCCCTACCCCTGGTAGTTGGCGAGGAGAAAGGCAGGAAGGAAACGTAAAGTTCCTTTGCAACAATGAGAATAATAATAATAATGATGATGGCATTTATTAAGCGCTATGTGCAAAGCACCGTTCTAAGCGCTGGGGAGGATCAAGGTGATCAGGTTGTCCCACGGGGGGCTCACAGTCTTAATCCCCATTTTCCAGATGAGGTAACTGAGGCCCAGAGAAGTTAAGTGACTTGCCCAAAGTCACACAGCTGACAAGTGGCGGAGCTGGGATTTGAACCCGTGACCTCTGACTCCAAAGCCCGGGCTCTTTCCACTGAACCACGAGAACGTCTTGCTCTATTAACCCATTTTGGAATGAAAGGCCAGGAAACATTTTCTACACGGTTAATAGACCTCTCCTGCACTGGACTAGATGAGCACAAATGTTAACAGTGCTTGGCACATAGTAAGCGCTTAACAAATACCAACATTATTATTATTATTATTATTATTATTATTATTATTATTGTTATTATTAACTAAGAGTTGGGTCACCTGGCAGACAGCTGTCACTGCCCACAGGTCTCCCGCTTTAATAATAATAATAATAATCATGGCATTTATTAAGCACTTACTATGTGCAAGGCACTGTTCTAAGCACTGGGGAAGTTACAAGGTGATCAGATTGTCCCACGGGGGGCTCACAGTCTTAATCCCCATTTTACAGATGAGGTCACTGAGGCCCAGAGAAGTTAAGTGACGTGCCCAAAGTCATACAGCTGACAGTTGGCCGAGCCGGCATTTGAACCTGTGACCTCTGACTCCAAAGCCCGGGCTCTTTCCACTGAACCACGAGAACATCTTGCTCTATTAACCAATTTTGGAATGAAAGGCCAGGAAACATTTTCTACACGGTTAATAGAACTCTCCTGCACTGGACTAGATGAGCATTGTACTTCCCAAGCGCTTAGTACAGTGCTCTGCACACAGTAAGCGCTCAAGAAATACGATTGATGATGATGATCATCATCAATCGTATTTCTTGAGCGCTTACTGTGTGCAGAGCACTGTACTAAGCGCTTGGGAAGTACAAATTGGCAACATATAGAGACAGTCCCTACCCAACAGTGGGCTCACAGTCTAAAAGGGGGAGACAGAGAACAAAACCAAACATACTAACAAAATAAAATAAATAGAATAGATATGTACAAGTAAAATAAATAAATAAATAAATAGAGTAATAAACTTGTACAACCATATATACATATATACAGGTGCTGTGAGGAAGGGAAGGAGGTAAGATGGGGGGGATGGAAAGGGGGACGAGAGGGAGAGGAAGGAAGGGGCTCAGTCTGGGAAGGCCTCCTGGAGGAGGTGAGCTCTCAGCAGGGCCTTGAAGGGAGGAAGAGAGCTAGCTTGGCGGATGGGCAGAGGGAAGGCATTCCGGGCCCGGGGGATGACGTGGGACGGGGGTCGATGGTGGGACAGGCGAGAACGAGGGACGGTGAGGAGATTTGCGGCGGAGGAGCGGAGGGTGCGGGCTGGGCTGGAGAAGGACAGAAGGGAGGGGAGGTAGGAGGGGGCGAGGGGATGGAGAGGAAGAGAGAGGGAGAGTCAGGGAGAGGGCAGGGTTTGGGAGGGAAGACAAGGAGTTCAGTCTTGGACATGTTGAGTGCTCACAGTCTTAATCCCCACTTTTCAGATGAGGTAACTGAAGCACAGAGAAGTAAAGTGACTTGCCCAAGGTCCCACAGCACAAATGTTAACAGTGCTGGGCACATAGTAAGCGCTTAACAAATACCAACATTATTATTATTATTAACTAAGAGTTGGGTCACCTGGCGGACAGCTATCACTGCCCACAGGTCTCCCGCTTTGATAATAATAATAATAATAATAATAATAATAGCATTTATTAAGCACTTATTATGTGCAAAGCACTGTTCTAAGCACTGGGGAAGTTACAAGGTGATCAGATTGTCCCACAAGGGACTCACAGTCTTAATCCCCATTTTCCAGATGAGGTCACTGAGGCCCAGAGAAGTTAAGTGATGTGCCCAAAGTCACACAGCTGACAGTTGGCTGAGCCGGGATTTGAACCCGTGACCTCTGACTTCAAAGCCCGAGCTCTTTCCACTGAACCACAAGAACATCTTGCTCTGTTAACCAATTTTGGAATGAAAGGCCAGGAAACATTTTCTACACGGTTAATAGACCTCTCCTGCACTGGACTAGATGAGCACAAATGTTAACAGTGCTTGGCACATAGTAAGCGCTTAACAAATACCAACATTATTATTATTATTATTATTATTATTAAATAAGAGTTGGGTCACCTGGCAGACAGCTGTCACTGCCCACGGGTCTCCTGCTTTAATAATGCTAATAATAATAATGGCATTTATTAAGCGCTTACTATGTGCAAAGCTCTGTTCTAAGCGCTGGGGAGGATACAAGGTGATCAGGTTGTACCATGGGGGGCTCACAGTCTTAATCCCCATTTTCCAGATGAGGTCACTGAGGCCCAGAGAAGTTAAGTGACTTGCCCAAAGTCACACAGCTGACAAGTGGCGGAGCTGGGATTTGAACCCGTGACCTCTGACTCCAAAGCCCGGGCTCTTTCCACTGAACCACAAGAACATCTTGCTCTATTAACCAATTTTGGAATGAAAGGCCAGGAAACATTTTCTACACGGTTAATAGAACTCTCCTGCACTGGACTAGATGAGCACTGTACTTCCCAAGCGCTTAGTACAGTGCTCTGCACACAGTAAGTGCTCAATAAATATGATCGATGATGATGATGATGAGCACGAATGTTAACAGTGCTGGGCACATAGTAAGCGCTTAACAAATACCAACATTATTATTATTATTAACTAAGAGTTGGGTCACCTGGCGGACAGCTGTCACCGCCCACAGGTCTCCCGCTTTAATAATAATAATAATAATAATAATGGCATTTATTAAGCGCTTACTATGTGCAAAGCACTGTTCTAAGCGCTGGGGAAGTTACAAGGTGATCAGATTGTCCCACGGGGGGCTCACAGTCTTAATCCTTATTTTGCAGATGAGGTCATTGAGGCCCAGAGAAGTTAAGTGATTTGCCCAAAGTCACACAGCTGACAGTTGGCGGAGCCGGGATTTGAACCCGTGACCTCTGACTCCAAAGCCCGGGCTCTTTCCGCTGAGCCACGCTGCTTCTCTTTAGGCCACGACAGGGCCCTGGGGAAGCAGTGGAACGAGAGGTAAAGCGGCAGCAGCAACTGCAATAGTCACTGCACCTCTGGTTCCCTGCAGCGCCAGCTCCTTCAGCAGCCCAGAGAAGGGTCACCTTCAACTCCATCGCTGGCTAGCTCGCTCTCTTCCTCCCTTCAAGGCCCTACTGAGAGCTCGCCTCCTCCAGGAGGCCTTCCCACACTCAGCCCCCTCCTTTCTCTCCCCCTCCACCCCCCTCCATCATCATCATCATCAATTGTATTTATTGAGCGCTTACTATGTGCAGAGCACTGTACTAAGCGCTTGGGAAGTACAAATTGGCAACATAGAGAGACAGTCCCCACCCAACAGTGGGCTCACAGTCTAAAAGGGGGAGACAGACAACAAAACCAAACATACTAACAAAATAAAATAAATAGAATAGATAGGTACAAGTAAAATAAATAGAGTAATAAATATGTACAAACATATATACATATATACAGGTGCTGTGGGGAAGGGAAGGAGGTATGAAGGGGGGGACGGAGAAGGGCACGAGGGGGAGAGGAAGGAAGGGGCTCAGTCTGGGAAGGCCTCCTGGAGGAGGTGAGCTCTCAGTAGGGCCTTGAAGGGAGGAAGAGAGCGAGCTTGGCGGATGGGCAGAGGGACTGGGGGCATTCCAGGCCCGGGGGAGGACGTGGGCCGGGGGTCGATGGCGGGACGGGCGAGAACGAGGTACGGAGAGGAGATTAGCCCCCTCTTTCCTCTCGCCCTCCTCCCCCTCCCCATCCCCCCCCGCCTTACCTCCTTCCCCTCCCCACAGCACCTGTATATATGTATATGTTTGTATGTATTTATTACTCTATTTTATTTGTACATATCTATTCTATTTATTTTATTTGGTTAATATGCTTTGTTTTGTTCTCTGTCTCCCCCTTCTAGACTGTGAGCCCGCTGTTGGGTAGGGACCGTCTCTATATGTTGCCAACTTGGACTTCCCAAGTGCTTACTACAGTGCTCTGCACACAGTAAGCGCTCAATACCTGATCACCTTGTAACCTCCCCAGCGCTTAGAACAGTGCTTTGCACGTAGTGAGTGCTTAATAAATGCTATTATTACTATTATCATCATCATCAGTCTGAGGCCTTCCCAGACTGAGCCCCCTCCTTCCTCTCGCCCCCATCCCCCCCCGCCTTACCTCCTTCCCTTCCCCACAGCACCTGTATCTATGTATATATGCTTGTACGGATTTATTAGTCTATTTATTGATTTATTTTACTTGTACATACCTATTCTATTTATTTTATTTTGTTAATATGTTTTATTTTGTTCTCTGTCTCCCCCTTCTAGACTGTGAGCCCACTGTTGCGTAGGGACCATCTCTATATGTTGCCAACTTGTACTTCCCAAGCACTTAATACAGTGTTCTGCACACAGGAAGCGCTCAATAAATACGACTGAATGAATGAATGAATGAATGAATGAATGGACAGCTGCTGCGGAGTCTGCTGGCAGACAGAGACGGGGGTGACTGCCGTTTCCCGCATCCCCCTTCTGATGCTGTTGGCTGATACGAGCCGAGCGTGTCTGGTTGGGGGACCACAGAGAAGTAGCGTGGCTCAGTGGAAAGAGCCCGGGCTTTGGAGTTAGAGGTCTTGGGTTCAAATTCCGGCTCCACCAATTGTCAGCTGTGTGACTTTGACCAAGTCGCTGAACTTCTCTGTGCCTCAGTTCCCTCATCTATACAATAGGGATGAAGACTGTGAGCCCCATGTGGGACAACCTGATCACCTTGTAACCTCCCCAGCGCTTAGAACAGTGCTTTGCACATAGTAAGCGCTTAATAAATGCCATCATTGTTATTATTATTATTACTACCTGTGCCCATCTCTCTCTCCACCTCCTCCTGACTGTAGTGCTCAACCTCTGTCTTTTTCTCCCTCTATCTTATTATTATTATTATTATTATTATTAATAGCAGTAGTGGTGAGGGATTGTGCTGATAGAAAGGTTCTCTACTTGTTTTGTTGTCTGTCTCCCCCTTCTAGACTGTGAGCCCATTGTTGGGAAGGGATTATCTCTATCTGTTGCCAAATTGTACTTTACAAGTGCTTAGTACAGTGCTCTGCACACAGTAAGCGCTCAATAAATACGATTGAATGAATGAATGAATATAATAATTATGGTATTTGTTAAGCACTTACTATGTGCCAAGCACTGTTCTAAGCGCTGGGGTAGATACAAGGTAATCAGGTTGTCCCACGTGGGGCTCACAGTCTTAATCCCTATTGTATAGATGAGGGAACTGAGGCACAGAGAAGTTCAGCGACTTGCTCAAAGTCACACAGCTGACAAGTGGCAGAGCCGGGATTAGAACCCATGACCTCTGACTCCCAAGCCACGCTGGGAGTCTTTCCATTAAGCCACGCTGCTTCTCACTCTTTATCGCTTGGCCGCCATATCCTGGCTTCTACCTCTCTCTGTTTCTGTTAATCAATTAATGGTATTTATTGAGCGCTTACTGTGGTCAGAGCACTGTACTAAGCGCTTGGGAGAGAACAGTAGAAGAACAGGGCTGGTAGACATGGTCCCTGTCCACAACGAGCTTGCAGTCCAGCTTACAGTCTACCTTTCTGACTTTTTCTCATTCCTTTCTTCTTTATCTCACTTGGGAAGATTCGAAGAGAGAAAAAGAGATACTCCTGCCAATAATTTCGGCTCAAAAAGGAACAAAATAAAGACAAACAACACACCTGTCAGTGGGCTCGGCACACAACCTTAGATATGCAAGCAATACCAGGGGAGTGGTGGATGTCTTTACCTAATGCTTCAAACTTTTCTCTGACGGTCTTGGCATAGGCATCTCGGTCATGCAAGGCATAAGGAACAAATAGAATCCTCTTCACTTCTCTGAAGAAAAAAAAGGAATTTTTTGATCATATGTTCTTGTACCACCATGAAAGACACCAAAACCACATCTCCTCCAAGAAGCCTTCCGTGATTAAGCCCTCTTTCCCCCCCTCCTCCCTCTCCCTTCTGGATTACCTTTGTACTTGGATCTGTACCCCTGAAGCATTTAATATTCTCCGCACCCTCAGTCCCATGGCACTTATGTCCATATCCCTAATTTATTTTAATGACTGCTTCCCCCTCTACACCATAAGCTCTTTGTGGACAGGGAATGTGTCTACCGGCCCTGTTGTACTGTAGTCTCCCAAGTGCTTAGCACAGTGCTCTATAAGAAACACTGCTGTTTGACAAGAAGTTACCCAAGGATTATCACGCCCGCCACTGCTTGCTTTGCACATAGTAAGCGCTTAAGAAATGCCATTATTATTATTATTATTATAACCAAAATTTCCATTACCCTGACTCCCATCTAATGTTCTGTCACCCCTAAAAGGCTGTTTTTCACCTGGGAATCAACTGGGCGATCTTCACTGGGTAGATTCTCATCTATGTTCCCCTGACTTCTACCCAAATACCTATAAAATTCTGTTTCTCATCAGTTCTCAGATATAGTTGATGTATATATGTTTGTACATATTTATTACTCTATTTATCTTACCTGTACATATCTATTCTATTTTATTTTGTTAGTATGTTTGGTTTTTTTCTCTGTCTCCCGCTTCTAGACTGTGAGCCCACTGTTGGGTAGGGACTGTCTCTATATTCATTCATTCATTCAATCGTATTTATTGAGCACTTACTGTGTGCAGAGCACTCTATATGTTGCCAACTTGCACTTCCCAAGCGCTTAGTACAGTGCTCTGCACACAGTAAGTGCTCAATAACCACGATTGATTGATTGATTGATTGATGGAGTCTCAGAGGTTTGCAAACCAAGTACAAAAGCACTGCTCTTCAGTGAAACATAGTGGGTCACAAGTAAACAGAGTTTTCTATATTATCTTTCGGGAAAGTAACGGCTTTCGATCAAAGTTCAAAGAATCCTCTCCTGCAGATATATGGAAGAACCCAGCTATTCTCCGCCGGAGAGTTAAAAGTTCAACTCCAGTACTCGGCACTGTCAGCCGGGAGGATGGATGAATAAATGGCTACAGATGATTTCTCTAGATAGTTATTAGCTGCCACTTTCAATGCGAAAGCTATCTAGGCTTCTGGATGACGGGGCTCTGATATGATCTGAAGTTTCCTTCTTGCAAGGGCTGTCGGAGAGCGGATACTAAATCCAAGAAGTAAGAGACGGGAGACCTTCGGTGCCAAAGTGGGCGGTCAGGAGTGTCCGTCGTAACTCTTCTGCACAGGGTGGGCTGCGGCGGCAAGGAAGAGCATGAATATCTCTGTGACTTTGGACAAATTCTGTAACTTCTCTGGGCCTAACTTGCCTTTTCTGTGCAATGTTCTTCCTCCTACTTGGGCTGTGAGGCCCAGGTAGGACAGGGACTGTGGCCCATCTGATTATTTTGTGCCAATCGCGGTGCTTAGAACAGTGCTGGACACACAGTGTTTAACAAAAGCTATTATTCCTAGTGGAAAGGGGAGGATGGGGTGGCGGCTTCTTCCAGGACGGAGCCGAGTGATCCTAGGGTTTCCAAGGGCCCTCCCCGTCTCCCCGTCTCTTCCCAGTCCCACAGCAATGCAGATTTAGGGCAAGGTTAGTGTGGCCTGCTGGAAAAGCGCTTGGGCCTGGGGGTCAGAAGGCCTGGATTCTAATCCCGGCTCCGTCACATGTTCACTCATTCATTCAATCGTATTTAATAATAATAATAATAATAATGGCATTTGTTAAGCGCTTACTATGTGCACTGTTCTAAGCGCTGGGGGGATACAAGGTGATCAGGTTGTCCCGCGTGGGGCTCACAGTCATCATCCCCATTTTACAGATGAGGGAACTGAGGCTCCGAGAAGTGAAGTGACTCGGCCAAGGTCACACAGCAGACATGTGGAGGAGCTGGGATTCGAACCCATGACCTCTGACTCCAAAGCCCGGGCTCTTTCCACTGAGCCACGCTGCTTCAATGAGCTTTAATGAGCACTTACTGTGTGCAGAGCACTGGACTAAGCAGATTTAGGGCCAGGTTAGTGTGGCCTGCTGGAAAAGCGCTTGGGCCTGGGGGTCAGAGGGCCTGGGTTCTAATCCCGGCTCTGTCACGTGTTCATTCATTCATTCAATCGTATTTAATGAGCGCTTACTGGGTGCAGAGCACTGTACTAAGCACTTGGGAAGTCCAAGTTGGTAACATATAGAGACGGTCCCTACCCAACAGCGGGCTCACAGTCTAGAATCAATCAATCAATCGTATTTATTGAGCACTTACTGGGTGCAGAGCACTGTACTAAGCGCTTGGGAAGTACAAGTTGGCAACATATAGAGACGGTCCCTCCCCAACAGCGGGCTCACAGCCTAGAAGGGAGAGACGGACAACAAAACAAAACATATTAACAAAATAAAATAAATAGAATAAATATGTACAAGTAAAATAAATAGAGTAATAAATATGTACAAACATATATACATATATACAGGTCTGCCGGGTGACCCCGGGCAAGTCACTTAACTTCTCTGTGCCTCAGTTCCCTCACCTGCAAAATGGGGACTCAAACCCCATGCTCTCTCCTACATAGACTGTGTGCCCCATTTGGAACCTGATTATCTTCCCTTCCCCACAGCACCTGTATATATGTATATATGTTTGTACATATTTATTACTCTATTTATTTATCTTACTTGTAGATATTTATTCTATTTATTTTATTTTGTTAGTATGTTTGGTTTTGTTCTCTGCCTCCCCCTTCTAGACTGTGAGCCCGCTGTTGGGTAGGGACGGTCTCTATGTGTTGCTGACTTGTACTTTCCAAGCGCTTAGTCCAGTGCTCTGCACACAGTAAGCGCTCAATAAATACGATTGATTGATTGATCTATCTACCCCAGTGCTTAGTATACAGTTCTTGGCACATAGTAAGCACTTAACAAATAGCACGATTATTATTATCCTACAGAATCACATTACCAGTGGTGTCACATTAAGGACGGCTTAGACTTAGGAGCAAAGGCCTCTGCACTAGAATTAGAGCAGATGGGAGCTTATTCAGTCCTTTAGCTCCTCGTAGACAGGGAAAGTGTCTACCAACTCCTCTCCCAAGCGCTCATTACAGTGCCCTGCACCTAGTAAGCACCCAATAATAATAATAATAATGATGGTATTTGTTAAGCGCTATGTGCCAAACACTGTTCACCACTGACTGATTGGCCTTTTGAGGCCAATTGCTTAGTACAGTGCTCTGCACACAGTAAGCACTCAATAAATACGATTGAATGAATGCATTCTCATTCGTGAAAGGAATTCATTCATTCAATTGATCGTATTTATAATGATTATTATGGTGGTATGTAAGTGAAGCAGTGTGGCTCAGTGGAAAGAGCACGGACTTTGGAGTCAAAGGTCGTGGGTTCGAATCCCGGCTCCGCCACGTCTGCTATGTGACCTTGGGCAAGTCACGTAACTTCTCTGAGCCTCAGTTCCCTCATCTGTAAAAATGGGGATTAAGACTGTGAGCCCTACGTGGGACAACTTGATCACATTGTATCCCCCCAGCGCTTAGAACAGTGCTTTGCACATAGTAAGCGCTTAACAAATGCCATTATTATTATTATTATTATTATTATTATTATTATTATTATTATTCCGGGCCAGGGGGAGGACGTGGGCCGGGGGTCGGCGGCGGGACGGGTGAGAACAAGGCCCAGTGAGGAGGTGAGCGGCACATAGTAAGCGCTTAACAAATACCAACATTATTCATTATTCATTCATTATTCATTCATTATTCATTCAATCGTATTTATTGAGCGCTTACTGTGTGCTGAGCACTGTACTAAGCACTTGGGAAGTACAAGTTGGCAACATCTAGAGACGGTCCCTACCCAACAGCGGGCTCACAGTCTAGAAGGGGGAGACAGACAACAAAAAGAAAACATATTAACAAAATAAAATAAATAGAATAGTAAATATGTACAAGTAAAATCAATAGGGTAATAAATCGGTGTTGTTGTTACAGTCTAGGGGGGTGGTAGTTGGGGAGCCAACCCCCAACAGGGTCTGCAGGCCCGTCATTCATTCATTCATTTATTCATTCAATCGTATTTATTGAGCGCTTACTGTGTGCACAGCACTGTACCAAGCGCTTGGGAAGTCCAAGTTGGCAACATATAGTGACGGTCCCTACCCAACAGCGGGCTCACAGTCTAGAAGGGGGAGACAGACAACAAAACAAAACACATTGATAAAATAAAATAAATAGAATAGTAAATATGTACAAGTAAAATAAATAGAGTAATAAATCTGTGTTGTTGTTACAGTCTAGTGGGGCTGCGGCTGGGGAGCCAACCCCCAACGAGGGTCCGCAGGCCCGTCATTCATTCATTCATTCGTATTTATTGAGCGCTTACTGTGTGCAAAGCACTTGAGAAGTACAAGTTGGCAACATATAGAGATGGTCCCTACCCCACAGCGGGCTCACAGTCTAGAAGGGGGAGACAGACAACAAAACAAAACATATTAACAAAGTAAAATAAATGGAATAGTAAATATTCCCAACTGCTCAGTACAGTGCTCTGCACACAGTAAGCGCTCAATCAATACAATTGAATGAATGAATGAATATGTACAAGTAAAATAAATAGAGTAATAAATCTGTGTTGTTACAGTGTAGGGGGGTGGCATTTGGAGATCCAACCCCCAACGGGGTCGGCAGGCCCGTTATTCATTCATTCATTCAATCGTATTCATTGAGTGCTTACTGTGTGCAGAGCACTGTACTAAGCGCTTGGGAAGTACAAGTAGGCAACATATAGAGACGGTCAATCAATCAATCAATCGTATTTATTGAGCGCTTACTGTGTGCAGAGCACTGTACTAAGCGCTTGGGAAGTACAAGTCGGCAACATATAGAGACGGTCCCTACCCCACAACGGGCTCACAGTCTAGAAAGGGGAGACAGACAACAAAACAAAATGGATTAACAAAATAAAATAGAATAGTAAATATGTACAAGTAAAATAAATAGAGTAATAAATCTGTGTTGTTGTTACAGTCTAGGGGGGCGGCAGTTGGGGAGCCAACCCCCAACGAGGTCCGCAGGCCCATCATTCATTCATTCATTCAATCGTATTTATTGAGCGCTTACTGTGTGCAGAGCACTTGGGAAGTCCAAGTTGGCAACATATAGAGATGGTCCCTACCCCACAGCGGGCTCACAGTCTAGAAGAGGGAGACAGACAACAAAACAAAACGTATTAACAAAATAAAATAAATAGAATAGTAAATATGTACAAGTAAAATCAATAGAGTAATAAATCTGTGTTGTTACAGTCCAGGGGGGCGGCAGTTGGGAAGCCAACCCCCAACGGGGTCCGCAGGCCCGTCATTCGTTCATTTATTCATTCATTCAATCCTATTTACTGAGTGCTTACTGTGTGCGGAGCACTGCACTAAGCGCTTGAGAAGCACAAGTCGGCAACATATAGAGACAATCCCTACTCCACAACGGGCTCACAGTCTAGAAGGGGGAGACAGACAACAAAACAAAACATATTAACAAAATAAAAAAGTAGAATAGCAAATATGTACAAGTAAAATAGAGTAATAAATCTGTGTTGTTGTTACAGTCCAGGGGGGCGGCAGTTGGGGAGCCAACCCCCAACGGGGTCCGCAGGCCCGTCAGTCATTCATTCACTCATTCAATCGTATTTATTGAGCGCTTACTGTGTGCAGAGCACTTGGGAAGTCCAAGTCGGCAACATATAGAGACGATCCCTACCCCACAGCGGGCTCACAGTCTAGAAGGGAGAGACAGACAGCAAAACAAAACATTCACTCACTCATTCAATCGTATTTATTGAGCGCTTACTGTGTGCAGAGCACTGTACTAAGCGCTTGGGAAGTACAAGTCGGCAACATATAGCGACGGTCCCTACCCCACAACGGGCTCACAGTCTAGAAGGGGGGACAGACAACAAAACAAAACACATTAACAAAATAAAATGAGTAGAATAGTAAATATGTACATGTAAAATCAATAGAGTAATAAATCTGTGTTGTTGTTACAGTCTAGGGGGGCGGCAGTTGGGGAGCCAACCCCCAACGGGGTCTGCAGGCCCGTCATTCATTCATATTTATTGAGCGCTTACTGTGTGCAGAGCACTTGGGAAGTCCAAGTTGGCAACATATAGAGACAGTCCCTACCCAACGGCGGGCTCACAGTCTAGAAGGGGGGAGACGGCCAACAAAACAAAACATATTAACAAAGTAAAATAAATGGAATAGTAAATATTCCTAAGTGCTCTTGGGAAGTCCAAGTCGGCAACATATAGAGACGTTCCCTAACCCACAGCGGGCTCACAGTCTAGAAGGGGGGAGACGGCCAACAAAACAAAACATATTAACAAAGTAAAATAAATGGAATAGTAAATATTCCTAAGTGCTCTTGGGAAGTCCAAGTCGGCAACATATAGAGACGTTCCCTAACCCACAGCGGGCTCACAGTCTAGAAGGGGGGAGACGGCCAACAAAACAAAACATATTAACAAAGTAAAATAAATGGAATAGTAAATATTCCTAAGGGCAACATATAGAGACGTTCCCTAACCCACAGCGGGCTCACAGTCTAGAAGGGGGGAGACGGCCAACAAAACAAAACATATTAACAAAGTAAAATAAATGGAATAGTAAATATTCCTAAGGGCAACATATAGAGACGTTCCCTAACCCACAGCGGGCTCACAGTCTAGAAGGGGGGAGACGGACAACAAACCAAAGCATATTCACAAAACAAAATAAATAGAATAGTAAATATGGACAAGTAAAACAGAGTAATAAATCTGTGCTGTTACAGTCTAGGGAGTTGGAGTTAAATATGTACAAGTAAAATGAATAGGGTAATAAATCTGTGCAAACATATATCCAGGGGGGAGGGGGAGAGGAAGGAGGGGGCTCAGTGTGGGAAGTGCTCTGCACACAGTAAGCGCTCAATAAATACGATTGATTGATTGATTGATTGATTGGAGGGGGGGGGGGTCTCACCGTCCGAAGAAGGAGCCAAGCTGGGGTTGGCAGTGGTCCAGGTAGCCCTGGCCGTGTAAGCAGGAGTTGGAGGCCAGCAGCAGGCGGGGGGGACGGGGGCCCATGGCACAGGGGGCACGGGGGGGGGCCCAAACGCTGGGATAAGCCCACCCTTCCTGCCCAACGACCCACCCACTGACCCGTCCTGCCCACTGACCCACCCACTGACCCGTCCTGCCCACCGATCCACCCACCCACCCACCGGTTCCGCCCCTCTCGGGCCAACAGGCCTCGGCCTCTCCTCCTCCCCGCCCCCCCTGCCAGCGTGGCTCGGTGGAAAGTCAGAGGTCGTGGGTTCAAATCCCGCCTCCTCCACTCCCTTCATTCATCCGGTCGTATTGACCGAGCGCTTAGTGGGTGCACAGCACTGGACTAAAAGCTTGGGAAGTCCAAGTTGGCAACGTATAGAGACAGTCATTCATTCCATCGTATTTATTGAGCGCTTACTGTGTGCAGAGCACTGGACTAAAAGCTTGGGAAGTCCAAGTTGGCAACGTATAGAGACAGTCATTCATTCATTCATTCATTCATTCAATCGTATTTATTGAGCGCTTACTGTGTGCAGAGCACTGGACTAAGCGCTTGGGAAGTCCAAGTTGGCAACATCTAGAGACGGTCCCTACCCAACAGTGGGCTCACAGTCTAAAAGGGGGAGACAGAGAACAAAACCAAACATACTAACAAAATAAAATAAATAGAATAGATAGGTACAAGTAAAATAAATAAATAAATAAATAGATTAATAAATATGTGCAAACATATATTCATTCATTCATTCAATCGTATTTAGTGAGCGCTTACTGTGTGCAGGGCACTGGACTAAGCGCTTGGGAAGTACAAGTTGGGAACATACAGAGACGGTCCCTACCCAACAGTGGGCTCACAGTCTAAAAGGGGGAGACAGAGAACAAAACCAAACATCCTAACAAAATAAAATAAATAGAATAGTAAATATGTACAAGTAAAATAAATAGAGTAATGAATATGTACAAACATATATACAGGTGCTGCGGGGAAGGGAAGGAGGTAAGATGGGGGGATGGAGAGGGGGACGAGGGGGAGAGGAAAGAAGGGGCTCAGTCTGGGAAGGCCTCCTGGAGGAGGTGAGCTCTCAGCAGGGCCTTGGCCGCTCTTCCTTCCCGCCCCCCCCCCCGCACCCTGACAGCGTGGCTCAGTGGAAAGTCAGAGGTCGTGGGTTCAAATCCCGCCTCCTCCAATCCATTCATTATAATAATAATAATAATAATAATAATAATAATGTTGGCATTTGTTAAGCGCTTACGATGTGCAAAGCACGGTTCTAAGCGCTGGGGGGATACAAAGTGATCAGGTTGTCCCACAAAGTGATCAGCTTGTCCCACGTGGGGTTCACAGTCTTAATCCCCATTTTACGGATGAGGGAACTGAGGCTCAGAGAAGTTAAGTGACTTGCCCAAAGTCACACAGCAGACATGTGGCAGAGCCAGGATACGAACCCATGACCTCTGATGCCAAAGCTCGTGCTCTTTCCACTGAGCCAATGATGGCATTTATTAAGCACTTACTACGTGCAAAGCACTGTTCTAAGCGCTGGGGAGGTTACAAGGTGATCAGGTTGTCCCATGGGGGGCTCACAGTCTTTATCCCCATTTTACAGATGACATAACTGGGGCACAGAGAAGGGAAGTGACTTGCCCAGAGTCACACAGCTGACAATTGGCAGAGCAGGGATTTGAACCCACAATCTCTGACCCCAAACCCCGGGCTCTTTCCATTGAGCCATGCTGAGTGCTTACTGTGTGCACAGCACTGGACTAAGCGTTTGAGAAGTAGTGGCTCAGTGGAAAGAGCCCCGGCTTTAGAGTCAGAGGTCGTGGGTTCAAATCCCCCATCCATTCATTCATCCAGTCGTATTGATCGAGCGCTTACTGGGTGCACAGCACTGGACTAAGCGTTTGGGAAGTAGTGGCTCAGTGGAAAGGGCCCGGGCTTTGCAGTCAGAGGTCGTGGGTTCAAATCCCCCCTCCTCCAATCCATTCATTCATCCAGCCGTACTGATCGAGCGCTTACTGTGTGCACAGCACTGGACTAAGCGTTTGGGAAGCAGTGGCTCAGTGGAAAGGGCCCGGGCTTTGGAGTTAGAGGTCGTGGGTTCAAATCCCGCCTCCTTCAATCCATTCATTCATCCAGCCGTACTGACCGAGCGCTTACTGTGCGCACAGCACTGGACTAAGCGCTTGGGAAGTAGTGGCTGGAGTTAGAGGTCGTGGGTTCAAATCCCCAATCCATTGATTCATCCAGTCGTATTGACCGAGCGCTTACTGTGTGCACAGCACTGGACTGAGCGCTTGGGAAGTAGTGGCTCAGTGGAAAGAGCCCGGGCTTTGCAGTCAGAGGTCGTGGGTTCAAATCCCCAATCCATTTATTCACCCAGTCGTATTGACCGAACGCTTACTGTGTGCACAGCACTGGACTAAGCATTTGGGAAGTAGTGGCTCAATGGAAAGAGCCCGGGCTTTGGAGTCAGAGGTCGTGGGTTCAAATCCCGCTTCCTCCAATCCATTCATTCATCCAGCCGCACTGACCGAGCGCTTACTGGGTGCAGAGCACTGGACTAAGCGCTTGGGAAGTAATGGCTCAGTGGAAAGAGCACAGGCTTTGGAGTCAGAGGTCATGGGTTCAAATCCTGCCTCCTCCAATCCATTCATTCATCCAGTCGTATTGATCGAGCGCTTACTGGGTGCACAGCACTGGACTAAGTGCTTGGGAAGTAGTGGCTCAGTGGAAAGAGCACGGGCTTTGCAGGCAGAGGTCGTGGGTTCAAATCCCCCATTCATTTATTCATCCAGTCGTATTGATCGAGCGCTTACTGTGTGCAGAGCACTGGACTAAGCACTTGGGAAGTAGTGGCTCAGTGGAAAGAGCCCGGGCTTTGGAGTCAGAGGTCGTGGGTTCAAATCCCGCCTCCTCCAATCCATTCATTCATCCAGCAGTACTGACCGAGTGCTTACTGGGTGCACAGCACTGGACTAAGCGCTTGGGAAGTAGTGGTTGGAGTTAGAGGTAATCTCCGCGGCGCTTAGAACGGTGCTCTGCACATAGTAAGCGCTTAATAAATGCCATTATTATTATTATTAGAAGTGGTTCTGACCAGTTATTTACAGATAGGTAACAACTGTCCATGACACATCCATTTAGTTTTCACTCAACTAGGTAAATTCCGCCCCTTCCCGAGGCTCCGCCCCCTTCCCGAGGCCCCGCCCCCTTCTCGAGGCCCCGGCCATCACGTGTCCCCCATTCGCGAGGCTCCGCCCCCTCCCAGGGGCCCCTTCCCGAGGCTCCACCCATTCACGAGCCCCGCCCCTTGCAATGCTCCGCCCCT
Organism: Tachyglossus aculeatus; assembly: GCF_015852505.1. Taxonomy (NCBI): domain Eukaryota; kingdom Metazoa; phylum Chordata; class Mammalia; order Monotremata; family Tachyglossidae; genus Tachyglossus; species Tachyglossus aculeatus. Next base: position 8,588,589 of record NC_052072.1, read on the forward strand.
TTATGAGGCCCCGCCCATTCACGAGTCTCCCCCGTCCGGCGACCCTGCCCACTTCCCGAGGCCCCGCCTCCTTTATGAGTCCCCACCCACTCACGAGTTCCCCCGTCCGGAGGCCCGCCCCTTCCCGAGCCCCCGCCCCCTAATGAGGCACCGCCCATTCATGAGGACCCCCCCGCCCGTAGGCCCCGCCCACTTCCCGGGGCCCCGCCCCTTTCCGAGGCCCCCATTCACGAGGCTCCGCCCCTTAATGAGGCACCGCCCATTCACGCGGCCCCCCGTCCGGAGGCCCCGCCCACTTCCAGAGGCCCCGCCCATTCACGAGGCTCCATCCCTTTATAAGGCCCCGCCCCCTCCGAGGCTCCTCCCATTCACGAGGCCCACCCCTTATAGTAATAATAATAATAATGGCATTTATTAAGCGCTTACTATGTGCAAAGCACTGTTCTAAGCGCTGGGGAGGTTACAAGGTGATCAGGCTGTCCCACGGGGGGCTCACAGTCTTAATCCTTCCCAGACTGAGCCCCTTCCTTCCTCTCCCCCTCGTCCCCCCTCCATCCCCCCATCTTACCTCCTTCCCTTCCCCACAGCACCTGTATGTATGTATATATGCTTGTACATATGTATTACTCTATTTATTTTACTTGTACATATCTATTCTATTTATTTTATTTTGTTAGTATGTTTGGTTTTGTTCTCTGTCTCCCCCTTTTAGACTGTGAGCCCACTGTTGGGTAGGGACTGTCTCTATATGTTGCCAGCTTGTACTTCCCAAGCGCTTGGTACAGTGCTCTGCAAACAGTAAGCACTCAATAAATACGATTGATTGATTGATTAATCCCCATTATCCAGTTGAGGTAACTGAGGCCCAGAGGAGGGAAGTGACTTGCCCAAAGTCACACAGCTGACAATTGGCGGAGGCTGGATTTGAACCCATGACCACAGACTGTTAGACTGTGAGCCCACTGTTGGGTAGGGACCGTCTCTCTATGTTGCCCACTTGTACTTCCCAAGCGCTCAGTACAGTGCTCTGCACACAGTAAGCGCTCAATAAATATGATTGATCGATTGCCTGATCGATCGATTAATCCCCATTTTCCAGATGAGGTAACTGAGGCCCAGAGGAGGGAAGTGACTTGCCCAAAGTCACACAGCTGACAATTGGCAGAGCGGGATTTGAACCCATGACCACAGACTGTTAGACTGTGAACCCACTGTTGGGTAGGGACCGTCTCTCTATGTTGCCCACTTGTACATCCCAAGCGCTCAGTACAGTGCTCTGCACACAGTAAGCGCTCAATAAATACGATTGATTGATTGCCTGATCGATTGATTAATCCCCATTTTCCAGATGAGGTAACTGAGGCCCAGAGAAGGGAAGTGACTTGCCCAAAGTCGCACAGCCGACAATTGGCGGAGCCGGCATTTGAATCCATGACCACAGACTGTTAGACTGTGAGCCCACTGTTGGGTAGGGACCGTCTCTCTATGTTGCCCACTTGTACATCCCAAGCGCTCAGTACAGTGCTCCGCACACAGTAAGCGCTCAATAAATACGATTGATTGATTGCCTGATCGATCGATTAATCCCCATTTTCCGGATGAGGTAACTGAGGCCCAGAGGAGGGAAGTGACTTGCCCAAAGTCACACAGCCGACAATTGGAGGAGCCGGCATTTGAATCCATGACCACAGACTGTTAGACTGTGAGCCCACTGTTGGGTAGGGACCGTCTCTCTATGTTGCCCACTTGTACATCCCAAGCGCTCAGTACAGTGCTCCGCACACAGTAAGCGCTCAATAAATACGATTGATTGATTGCCTGATAGATTGATTAATCCCCATTTTCCAGATGAGGTAATTGAGGCCCAGAGGAGTGAAGTGACTTGCCCAAAGTCATACAGCCGACAATTGGCAGAGCCGGGATTTGAACCCATGACCAAAGACTGTTAGACTGTGAGCCCACTGTTGGTTAGGGACCATCTCTCTATGTTGCCCACTTGTACATCCCAAGCGGTCAGTTGTTGTCCACAGCAGACTTGACATGACTGACTCCATTTTGTATATGCTTGCTGACAGTAACCCTCCATTTCTGCAGGCTGAGAGAACAAGTCTGTAAAAGATGCCTCCAAGGCCATCAACAAGTAACACCCATCCGAAGAGAATTTACATCCCTATTACCTATCTATGCAAGGCCATAGGGCACAAGAATTTACATCCCTATTACCTATCCATTAAAGGCCATAGGGCACAAGAATTTACATCCCTATTACCTATCTATGCAAGGCGTGGGAACTGAGAACAAGGATAATTTGTAACACCCTGCCGGTCCCAGTTCCTGAAATTCCTGAGATTCCAGATGCCCCATTCCCACGTTGCTGTAACTCAATAAAAGACACAGTGATATTGGGATCGGGGCTGCTTGTCACTCGTCCCTCTCCCGGGAGGTGAACGGGCAGGTAGCCACTTTCCTTCTTTACTGCTCTATCTGAACTCATGTCTCCGAGTCATCATCATCAATCGTATTTACTGAGCGCTTACTATGTGCAGAGCACTGTACTAAGCGCTTGGGAAGTACAAATCGGCAACATCTAGAGACGGTCCCTACCCCACAGCGGGCTCACAGTCTAAAAGGGGGAGACAGAGAACAAAACCAAACATACTGACAAAATATTTTATTTTTCATTTTTCATTTCATTTCATTTCTCCTATCTGCGTCACCACCCTGGGTTCAAGAACCCTGCGGCCGATTTACACCGTGTTAACCTATTTTGCACCCTCCTTGTCGATAACACAGTACAGCGCTCCTCACACAGTAAGCGCTCAATAAATACGATTGATGATTGACCCCGAAGCCCGGGCTCTCTCCACTGAGGCACGAGGCTTCTCATGAGGCCCGCCCCCTCACGAGGCCCCGTCCGGAGGCCCCGCCCCCTCGGGAAGCCCCGCCCCTTCACGAGGAGACGCCCACTCACGAGCTCCCCCCGTCCTCAGGCCCCGCCCCCTTTCGGACGCCCCGCCCCCTTTTCGGCGTCGCGCATGCGCGCTGGCGTCGCCGGGGCGCGGAGGGGCCTGTGGGTGCTGTGGTAACGCGGTTCGGTGTGTGTGTGTGTCCGTCCGCCATGCTGGACTTTGTCCTTTTCGCCGTGACTTTCCTGCTGGTCCTGGTGGGCGCTGTCCTCTACCTCTGCCCGGTACGTGCCCGTCCGAACGACCAACAATAATAGTAATAATAATAATAATAATAATAATAATAATAATTAGACTGTGAGCCCACTGTTGGGTAGGGACTGTCTCTCTATGTTGCCAATTTGGACTTCCCAAGCGCTTAGTCCAGGGCTCTGCACACAGTAAGCGCTCAATAAATACGATTGATGATGATGATAATAATAATGGCATTTATTAAGCGCTTCCTAGGTGCAAAACACTGTTCCAGGCGCTGGGGACGTTCCAAGGTGATCAGATTGTCCCACTGTTGGCTCCCAGTCTTCATCCCCATTTTCCAGAGGAGGTCACTGAGGCCCAGAGAAGTGAAGAAGCCTTTTAGACTGTGAGCCCGCTGTTGGGTAGGGACTTTGTACAGATTTATTACTCTATTTATTTATTTATTAATTTTACTTGTACCTATTCTATTTATTTTATTTTGTTAGTATCTTTGGTTTTGTCTCCCCCTTTTAGACTGTGAGCCCACTGTTGGGTAGGGACTTTGTACAGATTTATTACTCTATTTACTTATTTATTTTACTTGTACCTATCTATTCCTATTGATTTTATTTTGTTAGTAGGTTTGGTTTTGTCTCCCCGTTTTAGACTGTGAGCCCGCTGTTGGGTAGGGACCGTCTCTAGATGTTGCCAATTTGGACTTCCCAAGCGCTTAGTACAGTGCTCCGCACATAGTAAGCGCTCAATAAATACGATTGATGATGATGATAATAATAATGGCATTTATTAAGCGCTTCCTAGGTGCAAAACACTGTTCCAGGCGCTGGGGACGTTCCAAGGTGATCAGATTGTCCCACTGTTGGCTCCCAGTCTTCATCCCCATTTTCCAGAGGAGGTCACTGAGGCCCAGAGAAGTGAAGAAGCCTTTTAGACTGTGAGCCCACTGTTGGGTAGGGACTTTGTACAGATTTATTACTCTATTTATTTATTTATTAATTTTACTTGTACCTATTCTATTTATTTTATTTTGTTAGTATCTTTGGTTTTGTCTCCCCCTTTTAGACTGTGAGCCCGCTGTTGGGTAGGGACTTTGTACAGATTTATTACTCTATTTACTTATTTATTTTACTTGTACCTATCTATTCCTATTGATTTTATTTTGTTAGTAGGTTTGGTTTTGTCTCCCCGTTTTAGACTGTGAGCCCGCTGTTGGGTAGGGACCGTCTCTAGATGTTGCCAATTTGGACTTCCCAAGCGCTTAGTACAGTGCTCCGCACATAGTAAGCGCTCAATAAATACGATTGATGATGATGATGATGAAGAAGTCTTTTAGACTGTAAGCCCACTGTTGGGTAGGGACTTTGTACAGATTTATTACTCTATTAATTTTACTTGCACCTATCTATTCTATTTATTTTATTTTGTTAGTAGGTTTGGTTTTGTCTCCCCCTTTTAGACTGTGAGCCCGCTGTTGGGTAGGGACCGTCTCTAGATGTTGCCAATTTGGACTTCCCAAGCGCTTAGTACAGTGCTCTGCACATAGTAAGCGCTCAATAAATAAGATTGATGATGATGATGATGAAGAAGTCTTTTAGACTGTAAGCCCACTGTTGGGTAGGGACTTTGTACAGATTTACTACTCTATTTATTTATTTATTTTACTTGTACCTATCTATTCTATTTTGTTAGTATGTTTGGTTTTGTTCTCTGTCTCCCCCTTTTAGACTGTGAGCCCACTGTTGGGTAGGGACTTTGTACAGATTTCTTACTCTATTTATTTTACTTGTACCTATCTGTTCTATTTATTTTATTTTGTTAGTAGGTTTGGTTTTGTTCTCTGTCTCCCCCTTCTAGACTGTGAGCCCACTGATGGGTAGGGACCGTCTCTAGATGTTGCCAATTTGGACTTCCCAAGCGCTTAGTACAGTGCTCCGCACATAGTAAGCGCTCAATAAATACGATTGATGATGATGATGGTGAAGAAGTCTTTTAGACTGTAAGCCCACTGTTGGGTAGGGACTTTGTACAGATTTACTACTCTATTTATTTTACTTGTACCTATCTATTCTATTTTGTTAGTATGTTTGGTTTTGTTCTCTGTCTCCCCCTTTTAGACTGTGAGCCCACTGTTGGGTAGGGACTTTGTACAGATTTATTACTCTATTTATTTATTTATTTTACTTGTACCTATCTATTCTATTTATTTTATTTTGTTAGTAGGTTTGGTTTTGTCTCCCCCTTTTAGACTGTGAGCCCACTGTTGGGTAGGGACCGTCTCTAGATGTTGCCAATTTGGACTTCCCAAGCGCTTAGTACAGTGCTCCGCACATAGTAAGCGCTCAATAAATACGATTGATGATGATGATGATGAAGAAGTCTTTTAGACTGTAAGCCCACTGTTGAGTAGGGAGTTTGTACAGATTTATTACTCTATTTATTAATTTTACTTGTACGTATCTATTCTATTTATTTTATTTTGTTAGTAGGTTTGGTTTTGTTCTCTGTCTCCCCCTTTTAGACTGTGAGCCCACTGTTGGGTAGGGACCGTCTCTATATGTTGCCAACTTGTACTTCCCAAGCGCTTAGTACAGTGCTCCGCACATAGTAAGCGCTCAATAAATACGATTGATGATGGCTGTCTCTATATGTTGCCAATTTGTACTTCCCAAGCGCTTAGTCCAGTGCTCTGCACACAGTAAGCGCTCAATAAATACGATTGATGATGATGAAGCGACTTGCCCAAAGTCCCACAGCTAATTGGCCGAGCCGGGATTTGAACCCATGACCTCTGACTCCAAAGCCCGGGCTCTTTCCACTGAGCCACGCTGCTTCTCAACCGACCAACGCTCCCCCTTCCACCCTGGGAGCCCCCACTTCAGTCAGCCCTACTATTTATTGAGCGCTCCCTGCACGCGGGGCACTGGACTGAGCGCCTGGCTAGGACGATTCATCATCAATCGTGTTTATTGAGCGCTTACTATGTGCAGAGCACTGGACTGAGCGCTTAGTACAGTTAATAGGGAGGTAAATTCTCCTTATCTTCGGATGGGTGTCCCTTGATGGCCTTGAAGGCATCTGTTGCAGCCTTGTTCCCTCGGCCCGCACCAGTGGAGGGTTACTGTCAGCATACACAAAATCATCAATCGTATTTATTGAGCGCTTACTGTGTGCAGAGCACTGTACTAAGCGCTTGGGAAGTACAAATTGGCAACATAGAGAGACAGTCCCTACCCAACAGTGGGCTCCCAGTCTAAAAGGGGGAGACAGAGAACAAAACCAAACATACTAACAAAATAAAATCAATAGAATAGATAGGTACAAGTAAAATACATACATAAATAAATAAAATAGAGTAATAAATATGTACAAACATATATACAGGTGCTGTGGGGAAGGGAAGGAGGTAAGATGGGGGGGATCAAAATGGAGTCAGTCATGTCAAGGCCGCTAGTGGACAACACTCAGCGCTTGGGAAGCACAAGTTGGCAACATCCAGAGACGGTAGAATAAGTATGTACAAATCAAAGAAATAAATAGTATTGATCGAGCTCTTAGTAAATAATAGTAATGATGGCATTTATTAAACACTTACTATGTGCAAAGCACTGTTCTAAGCTCTGGGGAGGTTAACAAGGTGATCAGGTTGTGCCCTGGGGGGGCTCACAGTCTTAATCCCCATTTTACACATGAGGGAACTGAGGCCCAGAGAAGTTGTGACCTGCCCAAAGTCACACAGCTGATATATGTTGCCAATTTGTACTTCCCAAGCGCTTAGTACAGTGCTCTGCACATAGTAAGTGCTCAATAAATACGTTTGGTGATGATGATAAGTGGCGGAGCCGGGATTTGAACCCGTGACCTCTGACTCCAAAGCCCGGGTTCTTTCCACTGAACCACGCTGCTTCTCTGCTTCTCTTCACACAGTACATTAACAGAATACTATTACTCTATTATTACTCTATACAAATAAAATAGAGTAATAAATAAATAGAGTAATAGCATAATAATAGAGTAATAGAATAGAATGATAGAGTAATAACAAATTAACAGAATGCATATGTACAAATAAAATAGAGTAGTAAATCCGTACAAACATCTATACATATATGCAGGTGCTGTGGGGAGGGGAAGGTAAGCGCTTAGTACAGTGCTCTGCACACAGTAAGCGCTCAATAAATACGATTGATGATGATGAGGTAAGGCGGGGGGGATGGGGAGGGGGAGAGTAATGGGTGAAGAGAGCAGCTAAGGAAGGTGGGGTGAGTTGGTTAGGGGCCTTATTGTAATAATAATGGCATTTATTAAGCGCTTACTATGTGCAAAGCACTGTTCTAAGCGCTGGGGAGGATACAAGGTGATCAGGTTGTCCCACGGGGGGCTCACAGTCTTCATCCCCATTTTCCAGATGAGGTAAAATATTTTACTCTGTTTTATTTGTACATATGTATTCTATTTATTTTGTTAATATGTTTTGTTGTGTGTCTCCCCCTTCTGGACTGTGACCACCCCTTGTCAGCTGTGTGACTTTGGGCAAGTCACTTCACTTCCCTGAGCCTCAGTTCCCTCTTCTGTAAATTGGGGATGAAGACTGGGAGCCCCCTGTGGAGCAACCTGATCACCTTGTAACCTCCCCAGTGCTTAGAACAGTGCTTGGCACATAGTAAGAGCTTAACAAATACCATCATTATTATTATTATTATCATTATTATTACTCCAATGCTTATCAATCAATCAGTCGTATTTATTGAGCGCTTACTGCGTGCAGAGCACTGTACTAAGCGCTTGGGAAGTACAAGTTGGCAACAGATAGAGACAGTCCCTACCCAACAGTGGGCTCACAGTCTAGAAGGGGGAGACAGAGAACAAAACCAAACATATTAACAAAATAAAATAAATACAATAGATATCACTCCAATGCTTAGGACAGTGGTGGCACATAGGAAGCAGAACACTGTACTAAGCGCTTGGGAAGTCCAAGGCCTAGTGGCTAGAGCCAGCCCTTGGAGTCAGAAGGTCATGGGTTCTAATCCCCGCTCTGCCACGTGTCCACTGTGCAGCCTTAGGCAAGTCACTTCACTTCTCTGGGCCCCAGTTTCCTCATCTGTAAAATGGGGATTGAGACCGCGAGCCCCACGTGGGACTGTGCCCAACCCGATTTGCTTGTACAGCGCTTAGTACAGGGCCTGGCACACAATAAGCGCTTAGCCAAGACCACAGTTGGACAGAGCAGGCTCCTGGGAGTCAGAAGGTCATGGGTTCTAATCCCGGCTCTGCTTCTTGTCTGCTGTGTGACCTTGGGCAAGTCACTTCACTTCTCTGGGCCTCGGTGCCCTCATCTGTTAAATGGGGATTAAGACTGTGAGCCCTATGTGGAACAGGGACTGTGTATCTTGTAACTACCCCAGCTGTTAGAACAGTGTGTGGCACACAGTACGCGCTTAATAAATAGCATTATTATTATTATTATCATTATTATTATTATTATTATTTTATGAGTGGGAGGGGTGCAGGACCCGAGGCCGGCCCGGCACCCTAATCTCCTCCAGCCCTCCAAGGCAGTGAGCTACCAACTTGGTTGTACTGAACCCCCCTTTTCCTCTGCTCCTCCTCCCCTCCCCATCATCCCGACTCCCTTCCTCTGCTCTACCCCCCTCCCTGCCCCACAGCATTTGTGTATATTTGTACATATTATTCTATTCATTCATTCATTCATTCATTCATTCAATCGTATTTATTGTATATAATATAATCATATTATATAATTTGTATTACATTATATTTATATTATATTATATATTATATTGTATTATATTGTCGTATATAAGTAAATATGATCGCATTTATACGTAATAAATCGTATTTATTGAGCACTTACTGTGTGCAGAGCAGCGTGGCTCAGTGGAAAGAGCACGGGCTTGGGAGTCAGAGGTCATGGGTTCGAATCCCGGCTCCGCCACTTGTCAGCTGGGTGACTTTGGGCAAGTCACCCAATTTCTCTGGGCCTCAGTTCCCTCATCTGTACAATGGGGATGAAGACTGTAAGCCCCACGTGGGACAACCTGATCACCTTGTAAACCCCCCAGCGCTTAGAACAGTGCTTTGCACATAGTAAGCGCTTAATAAATGCCATCATTATTATTATTATTATTATTATTACTAAGTGCTTGGGAAGTACAAGTTCATTCATTCAATCGTATTTATTGAGCGCTTACTGTGTGCAGAGCACTGTACTAAGTGCAGAAGTACAAGTTCATTCATTCAATCGTATTTATTGAGCGCTTACTGTGTGCAGAGCACTGTACTAAGCGCCTGGGAAGTCCAAGTTGGCAACATATGATGTGTATATATCTATAATTCTATTTATTTTGATGCTGTTGATGCCTATCTGCTTGTTTTGTTGTCTGTCTCCTGCTTTCTAGACTGTGAGCCCGTTGTTGGGTAGGGACCGTCTCTATATGTTGCCATCTTGTACTTCCCAAGCGCTTAGTACAGTGCTCTGCACACAGTAAGCGCTCAATAAATACGATTGAATGAATGAATGCTCTGCACAAAGTAAGCGCTCAGTAAATACAATTGAATAAATGAATTGGACTCTCCCAAGTGCTTAGTACAGTGCTCTGCACACAGTAGCCGCTCAGTACATACCACTGATGGATTGGCGAGCCACTGAGTGTACGCCAGGCCTTTCACCCAGTGCTCTGCACATAGTAAGCGCTCAATAAATACGATTGATGATGGTTATGGTAGCTCTCCTTTCTCCTTCCCTACCTCACCTCCTTGGAGGGCGAGAAGAGAAAAGCCTCTAAGGAGTAATAATCCATCAGTGGTATTTACTGAGTGCTATGTGTAAAACACTATACTAAGCGCTTGGGAAAGTGCAATACAACAGAATTAGCAGACACGTTCTCTGCCCGTAATGAACTTACGGTCTAGAAGGGGAGACAGATGAATAAATGAATAAAGTGATTTACAGTATGTAATTTAAAGATATTTACAAAAGTGCCGTGGGGTTTCGGGGATAAGATGAGATACTTGAGTGCAAGGAATTATAATATCGTAGTTTTGCGTAGTACTCTTGTGTTTCCAATGAACTTTCACCTCGATAATCTCTTTTTATAATAATAATAATAATAATGGCATTTATTAAGCGCTTACTATGTGCAAAGCACTGCCGTACAGGGTCCCTGAAAGGTAGGGAGAGGTGTGTATTATTGTCCCTGGTTTACGGATAAGTAAAATGAGGCCCAGAGAGGTCAAGCAGCTTGCCCAGGATTACAGGAGGCCCGAGGCAAAACCTGGTATGCCAGTCTCATGGGCTTTCCACTAAATACAATATAAATATAAGCACCCTGTGGTGTTTGTGTTTATCTCTGCATCCTCCTAGCCCTTAATTGAATCCACAGACATGAAGCAAGCGGAGTAGGAAGTGACCTTATCCCGGGAAGCTGGGGTGTGTCTACCCTCCTCTCCCTTCCTAAAACAGGGGCCACTCAAATATCACAAGGATAAAATGAGAGATATGCAGCCAACTTGTGATTCTTCGTGGACCTGGAAGCGCAAAAGCAGAAAGGATGGTTGAAATCTGGCAATACAGATCCCTCCTTTTAACTGTTAAGAAATAAGCTTCAGCTCCCCAAATCGGAATTTCCTCTCCACCCATTCCCTTCGACATTCTTTACAAGAGTTGGGAAAAGCTGCGAGAGGCAGTAGTAGGAGAGGAAAAAAGGGAAGGCGGGATCACTGGTGAGTCCACAAATTAGGACCTCTTGGGTCTCAGAGGTTGGTTACATATGAAAGCACTTTGGAAATGAAATTTATGTATAAATACTGTACTGTTACCATAGCGGCGTTTCCCTCTGGGCCAGTCTCAGAGCCCAGGCCACATCTGAAAAATGTTCTTCCTGCCCAAGGGAATCTATCCAGAGGAGGTCTCCTTTCAAGGCCACTTTTACTGTTGGGCAAATGTGGCCAGTCGGTCTGAGCATATCACCCTCAGAAAGCCACCCGATCACCTTGTAACTTCCCCAGCGCTTAGAACAGTGCTTTGCACGTAGTAAGTGCTTAATAAATGCCATTGTTATGATTATTATTATTATTATCTGCGGTGGCAGTGGCCCTCTGCCATTATCAGGAGACACCCTGTCTCTCTCTTCCCGCTTCCCGCTGCTGGTCCCAGCTCAGAATGGCCCAGGGGTGTTGGTGACAGAAGACTATGTAGCAAGGTGTGGAAAAAAAATGAAGATGGGATAAATCTTCTATTGTAAATCCATCCCTCCCCAAGCCCACCAGAGTTTAAACAGGCTCTACCTTGGATACGTTCACCTGACGGGGTTCTGTATACGTATGAGGAAACTCATTCACGGTGTCATCTTGTGGATTCACAACATACTCAAACGTTAATAGAGGACTTTTCCCATCCTCCGGAAGACTGTGGGGAAACTACCCTTTTCTCCTGAAGGTCAGTGTAGATCGCTGCTGCCATATTCTATGGATAATTTGGGCCTAAAAATACACTTTGAGCTCTGTGATTTGGATGTTTCGAGGCAAAACCCCCAGCTGATGGGTAGTTTTTCACTTTATTAGGATACTTAGCCTCAATAAAAAGTTGATGCAGTATGTCAATCAAAGTAGTAGTCGATCTATCTTTTATGCTAACAGTCTACATTCATGCAAATTCCTCTCTCTTAGGCTTCTAGACAAGCTTCAGGTATCCCGGGGTTGACTCCAACTGAAGAAAAGTGAGTCGTTTTCTCCCTCATATCAGGGTGGTGGGGTTTGGGGTTTTTCACCGTTGCTGTGTTTTAGTAATTATTCTGAAACAAAGTCAATTCTTTTCCCCCCCCCCCCCCCCATCCTGTTTCTGTACCAGGGATGGAAATCTTCCAGATATTGTGATTAAGGGCAGTTTACATGAGTTCCTAGTTAACTTGCACGAGAGATACGGGCCTGTGGTCTCCTTCTGGTTTGGCCGGCGTTTGGTGGTTAGTTTGGGCACGGTTGACCTACTGAAGCAGCATGTCAACCCCAACTGGACAAGTAAGTTGAATTTTCTTTTTAAAGAGGTCTTTACTATTTACTGCGTACCCACAATAATCAATCAGTCAGTCAGTGGTATTTCTTCTAGACTGTGAGCCCGTTGTTGGGTAGGGACCATCTCTATATGTTGCCAACTTGTACTTCCCAAGCACTTACTACAGTGCTCTGCACACAGTAAGTGCTCTATATATACAATTGAATGATTGAATGGTATTTATTGAGCACTTATTGTTTGCAGGGCACTGTACTACGTACTTGGAAGAGTTCAATACAGCAGTGTTAGACACATTCCCTGCCCAGTTTTCCTTCATATTCAAGAGCTAATGTTGTACAGAGGCCTGGATTCTGTTCTCCCTTCTGCCAGTGGCTCCCAAAAGGAATCTTCAGTGGGTGAACGGTGTGGCATTTAGCAAAAAAAAAAAAAAAATGTAATGTTTATTGAGCACCTACTGTGCGCAGAGCACTAAACTTAGTGTTGGGGAGAGCTCAGTAGAGTTTGTAGATATGCTTCCTCCCCTCGAGGAGCTTAAAATCTAGAGGGGGAGACAAACACTGAAATAATGTACACTTAGGAGGAAGATGCGTGCTACTCATTTGCCACATGGTTCCACTGTCCTTTTCAAATTAATCCATCGATCTGTGGTATTTTTTGAACACTTTCTCTGTGCAGAGCACTGTGCCAAGTGCTCGGGAGAGTACAACAGACTAGGGTTACACGACCCCTGACCGCAAGGAGCTTAAAGACTAGAAAGAGACACAGACATTAAAATAAATTACCGGTGGTTTGCTGTGGTGGTGGGGTGAAAATCAAGAGGCTTAAATCTTCTTCTTCTTCAATCGTATTTATTGAGCACTTACTGTGTGCAGAGCACTGTACTAAGCGCTTGGGAAGTCCAAGTTGGCAACATATAGAGACGGTCCCTACCCAACAGTGGGCTCACAGTCTAGAAGGGGGAGACAGAGAAGAAAATAAAGCATATTAACAAAATAAAATAAATAGAATATGTACAAATAAAATAAATACATAAATACAGCAGTAGGAGAGTACATTATAAAAGAGTTGGTATTTAATACAACTCATCATTCTCACAGCAGCAAATTTTAAGTGTGTCAGACCCAAGTGCACAGTTGACACAGAAGGGAGGACAGATGGGGAAAGTGAGACTTGGTCAGGGAAGGCCTCTGTACTAAGCGTTTGGGAGAGTATACAACATCTGAGTTGGTGGAAGACACATTCCACGCCCACAGCGATGCACATTGCAGGGAGTCATGATTGTCTTGCAATATTCATTCAATCAATCGTATTTATTGAGCGCTTACTGTGTGCAGAGCAATCAATCAATCGTATTTATTGAGCACTTACTGTGTGCAGAGCACTGTACTGAGCACTTGGGAAGTACAAGTTGGCAACATCTAGAGACGGTCCCTACCCAACAGCGGGCTCACAGTCTAGAAGGGGGAGACAGAGAGCACTGTACTAAGCGCTTGAGTATCTATCGTGCCGTACGGCTGCCCATTTAAGAAAGGACAGCCGATAGTTGCCCATCGAGAAGGACATATTCATTCGTTCATTCATTCAATTAATTGTATTTATTGAGCGCTTACTGTGTGCAGAGCACAGTACTATTCATTCAATCATATTTATTGAGCGCTGACTGTGTGCAGAGCACTGGACTAAGTGCTTGGGAAGTCCAAGTTGGCAACATCTAGAGACGGTCCCTACCCAACAGCGGGCTCACAGTCGAGAAGGGGGAGACAGACGACAAAACAAAACAAATTTACAGAACAAAATAAATAGAATAGTAAATATGTACAAGTAAAATAGAGTAATAAATCTGTACAAACATATATACAGGGGCTGTGGGGAGGGAAAGGAGGTGAGGTGGGGGGATTCATTCATTCATTCAGTCGTATTTATTGAGAGCTTACTGTGTGCAGAGCACTGTACTGTTCATTCACTCGTATTTATGGAGCACTTACTGTCTGCAGAACACTGTACTAAGTGCTTGGGAGAGTAGAATGCAGCAGAGTTGGTAGACTCGTTCCCTGCCCGCAGCGAGCTTACAATCTAGAGCCTCAACCTCAGGACCAAGAACGCGCACAGAGAAATTGATTCTGAAGTCAGTGGTTTGTGCAGCGCCAGTTGCACCCTCTCGCACCTGCCCGTCAGGTGCATGCAAGCCAGTGGGTGGCCTTGGGCACAGCCATCGCAAGGTGCATGTGCATTCTGCCCCCATGTTAGCCCACTACATCATCATCATCATCATCAATCGTATTTATTGAGCGCTTACTCTGTGCAGAGCACTGTACTAAGCACTTGGGAAGTACAAATTGGCAACATATAGAGACAGTCCCTACCCAACAGTGGGCTCACAGTCTAAAAGGGGGAGACAGAGAACAAAACCAAACATACTAACAAAATAAAATAAATAGAATAGATATGTACAAGTAAAATAGAGTAATAAATCTGTACAAACATATATACATATATACAGATGCTGTGGGGAAGGGAAGGAGGTAAGAAGGGGGGCATGGAGAGGGGGACGAGGGGGAGAGGAAGGAAGGGGCTCAGTCTGGGAAGGCCTCCCGGAGGAGGTGAGCTCTCAGCAGGGCCTTGAAGGGAGGAAGAGAGCTAGCTTGGCAGGTGGGCAGAGGGAGGCCATTCCAGGCCCGGGGGAGGACGTGGGCCAGGGGTCGATGGCGGGACAGGCGAGAACGAGGTACATCATCATCATCATCATCATCAATCGTATTTATTGAGTGCTTACTATGTGCAGAGCACTGTACTAAGGGCTTGGGAAGTACAAATTGGCAACATATAGAGACAGTCCCTACCCAACAGTGGGCTCACAGTCTACAACCCGAGTCTCCTGGTTCCCAGGGCCGGGCTCTTTCCACTGAACCAACCGCAAGGATAGGAAAGGCCGCTAAGAGAATCTAAGAAAGCCAAGCGAGGTCAGGCCCACGGTTCACCCAGCCAAAATAGTCCGTCCCTGACAATGGCAATGAAGCAGGCTTGGAGGAACTCTCCGTTAATTACCCACTGTGTGACATCCAGGCTTGTGTGACTAGACCATCTGACGTTCATAACTCTCCCCTCTAATACCCGTCAAAGAGTTTTCATCCATGTATCTAAGAACTTTTAACTTTTCAGAGAAGCGGCATGGCTCAGTGGGAAGGAGCCCGGGCTTTGGAGTCAGAGGTCATGGGTTCAAATCCCGGCTCTGCCACTTGTCAGCTGTGTGACTGTGGGCAAGTCACTTAACTTCTCTGGGCCTCAGTTCCCTCGTCTGGAAAATGGGGATGAAGACTGTGAGCCCCACGTGGGACAACCTCATCACCTTGAATGCCCCCAGCGCTTAGAACAGTGCTTTGCACATAGTAAGCGCTTAATAAATGCCATCATTATTATTATTACTCTAAAATTGCTAACTTTCCCTCTAATAACTGGTTATAGACGCCTCCATTAATTTATTCAAGTCCTTTCTGAAGCTCTTGAAATGTTCTCTCTTGCCACCTAACTAGTTTAATGATATTTCTAAACTTCTGTTGACAGTTGTAGTGGTCTCTTTCTCCTCTTCCTCCTACTTGTGAATGACTTGTGTCTTCCTCATTATTCATTCATTCATACAATAGTATTTATTGAGTGCTTACTGTGTGCAGAGCACTGTACTAAGCGCTTGGGAAGTACAACTTGGCAACATATAGAGACGGTCCCTACCCAACAACGGGCTCACAGTCGAGAAGGGGGAGACAGACAACAAAACAGAACGTGTGGACAGGTGTCAAGTCATCAGAATAAATAGAAATAAAGCTAGAAGCACATCATTAAGAAAATAAATAGAATAGTAAATATGTACAAGTAAAATAGAGTAATAAATCTGTACAAACATATATACAGGTGCTGTGGGGAGGGGAAGGAGTTAGGGCAGGGGGGATGGGGAGGAGGAGAGGAAAAAGGGGGCTCAGTCTGGGAAGGCGTCCTGGAGGAGGTGAGCTCTCAGTAGGGCCTTGAAGGGAGGAAGAGGGCTAGCTTGGCGGATGTGCAGAGGGAGGGCATTTCAGGCCCGGGGGATGACGTGAGCCGGGGGTCGATGGCGGGACAGGCGAGAACGAGGCCCGGTGAGGAGGTGAGCGGCCGAGGAGCAGATGCTGTGGGCTGGGCTGGAGAAGGAGAGAAGGGAGGTGAGGTAGGAGGGGGCGAGGTGATGGACAACCTTGAAGCCGAGAGTGAGGAGTTTTTGATTGATGCGTAGGTCGGCTGGTAGCCACTGGAGATTGTTGAGGAGGGGAGTAACATGCCCAGAGCGTTTCTGCACAAAGATGATCTGGGCAGCAGCGTGAAGTATAGACTGAAGCAGGGAGAGACAGGAGGATGGGAGATCAGAGAGGAGGCTGATGCAGTCATCCAGTTGGGATAGGATGAGTGATTGAACCGGCAAGGTAGTGGTTTCAATGGAGAGGAAAGGGCGGATCTTGGCGATGTTGCGGAGGTGAGACCGGCAGGTTTTGGTGACGGATTGGATGTGAGGGGTGAACGAGAGAGTGGCATCAAGGATGACACCAAGGTTGCGGGCTCGTGAGACGGGAAGGATGGTAGTGCCGTCTACAGTGATGGGAAAATCAGGGAGAGGGCAGGGTTTGGGAGGGAAGATAAGGAGTTCAGTCTTGGACATATTGAGTTTTATATGGCGGGCAGACATCCAGATGGAGATGTCCTGAAAGCAGGAGGAGACCCAAGCCTGAAGGGAGGGAGATAGAGCAGGGGCAGAAATGTAGATTTGGGTGTCATCAGCGTAGAGATGATAGTTGAAGCTGTGGGAGCGAATGAGTTCACCAAGGGGGTGAGTGTAGATATAGAACAGAAGGGGACCAAGAACTGACCCTTGAGGAACCCCGACAGTAAGGGGATGGGAGGGGGAGGAGGAGCCCGCAAAGGAGACTTAGAATGAGTGGCTGGAGAGATGAGGAGGACCGGGAGAGGACGGAGTCTATGAAGCCAAGGTTGGATAGCATGTTTAGGAGAAGGGGGTGGTCCACAGTGTCAAAGGCAGCCGAGAGGTCGAGAAGGATTAGGACAGAGTAGGAACCGTTGGATTTGGCAAGAAGGAGGTCATTGGTGACCTTTGAGAGGGCAGTTTTGGTGGAGTGTAGGGGACGGAAGCCAGATTGGAGGGGGTCAAGGAGAGAGTTGGCATTGAGGAATTCGAGGCAGCGCGTATAGACAACTCGTTCAAGGAGTTTGGAAAGGAATGTTAGGAGGGAGATGGGGCGATAACTAGAAGGCAAGGTGGGGTCAAGAGAGGGTGTTTTTAGGATGGGGGAGACGTGGGCATGTTTGAAGGCAGAGGGGAAGGAACCAGTGGAGAGTGAGCGGTTGAGGATGGAAATTAAGGAGTGGAGGAGGGAAGGGGTGAGAGATTTCATAAGATGAGAGGGAATGGGGTCCGAAGCACAGGTGGCTGGAGTAGCACTTGAGAGGAGGGAGGAGAGCTCCTCTGAAGATACTGCTGGGAAGGATGGGAAAGTAGCGGAGAGTGAGGGCCTTGATAGCAGGGGCCAGGTGTCTAGCTAATCAATCAATGATATTTATTGAGAGCTTAGTTTGTGCAGAGCATGGTATTAAGCACTTAAAAGAGAACAAATCTCCCCTTGAATACTGTAAACTGTCTTACAAGGAGCAGGGATCACATCTATTTATTTTGTTGGTATGTTTGGTTCTGTTCTCTGTTTCCCCCTTTTAGACTGTGAGCCCACTGTTGGGTAGGGACTGTCTCTATGTGATGCCAGTTTGTACTTCCCAAGCGCTTAGTACAGTGCTCTGCACATAGTAAGCGCTCAATAAATACGATTGATTGATTGATTGATTGATCTACCAGCTCTGCCATACTGCATTTCCCAAGCATTTAGTACAGGGCTCCACATACAGTAAGCGCTCAATAAATTCCACTGATTGAGTAATTGATTACAATGCAGTTAGCAGACACATTCCCTGCCCACTGGGAGCTTACAGTCTAATGGTGGTAGGCAGACATTAAAATAAATTACAGGTAAAGGGAGCAACTGAATATAAGAATATGTACAGAAGTGCTGTGGGGATATGGGTTGGGGGCAGAACTGAAGGCAGGAGAGAGGATTGATAATCCAGGAAGGCTTCCTGGAGGAGGTTTGTTTTCAGTAGGGCTTTGAAGATGGGGAGTGGGCTGGTCTGTCATATACAGTAATAATGATAATAATGGTATTTGTAAAGCGCTGACTATTTGTCAAGCACTTTTCTAAGCGCTGGGTTAGATACAAGATAATCAGGTTGGATACGGTCCCTGTCCCACGTGGAGCTCACCGTCATTCATTCAGTCGTATTTATTGAGCACTTACTGTGTGCAGAGCGCTGTACTAAGCGCTTGGGAAGTACAGGTCGGCAACATATGGAGACGGCCCCTACCCAACAACGGGCTCACGGTCTTAATCCCCATTTTACGGATGAGGTAACTGAGGCACAGGGAAGTGAAGTGACTTGCCCGCGGTCACACAACAGGCAAGTGGTGATGCCAGGATTAGAACCCTGGTCCTGATTCCCTGGCCTGGGTTCTATCCAATGGGTCATGCTACTTCTGTGTATGTGAAGGGGGAGGGAATTCCAACCAGGAGGGAGGGGTTGAGCAAGGGGTCAACACCAGATGAGGCCAGAGTTAGGGGGAGTGAGTAGGTCGATATTAGAAAAACTCCGTGTGCGGGTTGGGTGGTAATAATAATGATGGCATTTGTTAAGCAATTACTATGTGCAAAGCACTGTTCTAAGCGCTGGGGGGGATACAAGTTGATCAGGTTGTCCCACGTGGGGCTCACAGTCTCAATCCCCATTTTACAGATGAGGGAACTGAGGCTCAGAGAAGTTAAGTGATTTGCCCAAGGTCACACAGCAGACATGTGGCGGAGTCAGAATTAGAACCCATGACCTCTGACTCCCAATCTTTTTCCACTGAGCCACGCTGCTTCTGTGTGGGAGAGGATGCGGATAAGTAAGGGGGAGAGAGCTGATCGAGTGCCTTGAATCTGATGGTGAAGAGTCTCCGCTTGCTGCAGAGAGGGATGGACGACTTGAGTGGGGAGACGAGCGCCAGATGGATTTTTAGAAAAATGATCCAGGCAGCAGAGTGAAGCATGGACTGTCTGTCAGTCTTCCAGTTGTATTTACTGAGCACTTAGTTTGTGCAGAGCACTGTACTAAGCGGTTGGGAGTGTACAATATAACAATAAACAGGCACATTCCCTGCCCACCACGAGCTCACCGTCTAGAGGGGAAGACAGACATTAATATAATCAATCAATCAATCATATTTATTGAGCGCTTACTGTGTGCAGAGCACTGTACCAAGTGCTTGGGAAGTACAAGTTGGCAAGATATAGAGACAGTCCCTACCCAACAATGGGCTCACAGTCTAAAAGGGGGAGACAGAGAACAAAACCAAACATACTAACAAAAAATAAATAGAATAGATATGTACAAGTAAAATAAATAAATAAATAGAGTAATAAATGTGTACAAACATATATACATATATACAGGTGCTGTGGGGAAGGGAAGGAGGTAAGATGGGGGGATGGAGAGGGGGACGAGGGGGAGAGGAAGGAAGGGGCTCATAAATAAATAAATGACAGATATGGAAAGAAGTGCTGCAGGGTTGGGGGGTGGGGGGTTAATAGAGCAAGTCAGGGTGACGCAGAAGGGAGTGGGAGAAAAGGATAGGAGGGCTTAGGCAGGGAAGACCACTTGGAGAAGATGTCCAACTTGTACTTCCCAAGCGCTTAGTACAGTGCTCCGCACACAGTAAGTGCTCAGTAAATACGATTGAATGAATGAATGCATGTGCCTTCAATAAGGCTTTGAACGAGGGGAGAGGAATTGTCTGTTGGATGTGAGGAGGAAGGGCGTTCTGGGCCAGAGGCAGGTTGTGGGCGAGAAGTGGGCTGCGAGATAAATACCTAATTGGAAATGGGAGAGGCTGCAGTCAGGGAGCTCAGCAAGGAGGCTGTTATAGTATTTGGACTTACTCTATCCAACTATCTCAAGTGCTTAGTATAGTGCACTGCACACGGTAAGTACTCAGTCAATCAGTGGTATTTACTGAGCACTTGGTAAATATAACTGATTGCCCTTTCTCTCAAAAAAATTCCACATACCTTTCCTCTTATCTCTCCCTCCATGGTATGAAAGAGATTTGCTTTGATCTTGAACCTACTCTCTTCATGCCTCAGTAGCTGTCCCCTCAGTTCCAGATTGGGGATTCTATAAACAAGTCCATGGTGACCCTGTCCACACTTTCCGCGATTTCATAAACTTTCCTCCAATCCCCTCTGAGCCGTTTTCTTTCCAGAATAAAAAGTCCTTACCTTTGCGGTCTCCCCTCATGCGGAGTTGCTTCACCCTCCCATCCTCCCCAGTCATTTTGGTTCCTTTTTTCGACACTTCTCTCAACTGCTCTATTATGTCCTGCCTAGAAGTAATAGTATTTATCAGGCGCCTACTGGGTGCAGTGAACTGTATTAAGATCTAGGGAAGTACAAAACAACAAGTGACATATTAAGATGCAGCAACCAGAACGGCAGTCATTTTCTTGAGTGGTGAAATTTTGGATATTATTTAGTTTTCTAATGCACTCTCCCAGGTGCTTAGGACAGTGCTTTGCACACAGGAAGCACTCAATTAATACCATCGAATTATTGATTTTCCATCCCCTTCCAGATAGCTGAGAATTCTGTTGATTTTTGGAGGGGTTGCCCCTGCATGTTCAATGAGTATTTTGAGAGAATAGTCAACACTGACTCCAAAGTCCTTTTTTTAAAAATGGTATTTGTGCCAGGCACTGTACTAAGCTCTGGGGTAGATAGAAGCTAATCGGGTCCATGTCGTTCAGGGGGCTCAGAGTCTTAATCCCCCTTAATCCCTATTTTACAGGTGAGGTAACTGAGGCCCAGAGAAGTTGAGTGACTTACCCAAGGTCACGTAGCAGACAAGAGACAGAGCCGGGATTGGAACCCAGCTCTTTTGGCGCCCAGGCCCGTGCTCATTTTACTGGGCCACACTGGTAGTTTAGAACCGATCATCATTACCTGAAGTTAAGATGCAATGAAAAAACAACCACAATCCTATCGGTAACGCCTTGCTTTTTTGCAACTCCTTTGCTCTCCGGTAAGCTTCTTCCAGTTACCCTGCGGCTCACTTCTTGTTTTTCAGCCGATCCTTTTGAAACGACGCTGAAGTCATTATTGAGGTATCAGTCTCCTCTCTCTCTCCAGAGAGCATCTTCTTTTTTTACCTTGCGGCTCACTTTCTGTCTTTCAGCCGATCCTTTCGAAATGATGCTGAAGTCATTACTGAGGTATCAGTCCGGTCTCGGAGGAGATGCAGGCGAGAGCCACATAAGGAAGAAACTTTATGAAAATGGAGTGAGCAAGGCTCTTCAGAGTAATTTTGCTGTCCTGATAAAGGTATGGTGATACATGATCTGCCTTGAGTTTTTGCTTTGTAGGCTAAACTGAACAACTTTCACAGTAGCTGACTTTCTGCAATTGAAAGTAACCTAGAATTGTTGTTTCTAATCTCTACACTCCTTTTTCTATTTATCGTTTTTTTCCCCTTGCAGTACAGATACCGATCTTTTCATTTCTGAGGTGTTACGGCCCTCCTGCCTCCAAAAAACCGAAACAAGCCACTAAATTGAAATCCTAACACTAGCATGGGTTTCCAGGTGCTGTCTATTCTGGTCTGTATTCCTCTCCCTCCAGGCAGAACTGTAATCAAAGGCTATCATATGAATGCTTGTCTGCTCTGTGGAGATTTCTGGGGAAGAAAACTCTATCAACACCCTTGGAAATCTACTCCAGGGCTTAATATCCCATTGTGACAGAAATGTCTCCTTTCTATTCCCTTTTACTACCATTTGAGCCCATTTCCTTCGTTTGATTTCAGTAGGGATGAGGATCCGCTGGTCCTGATCTCTGCAGAAGCTCATTTGAAAAATCCCTCTTTAGGTTCCTTTTAGATGTCGGCAATCCAGTGGCTGCCCATTTTCCACAACCTCCAGGGGAAACTTTCTCCACTTCACACATTGGTCCTCTTAAGCAGCATTGGCTCAGTGGAAAGAGCACGGGCTTTGGAGTCAGAGTTCATGGGTTCGAAT
The DNA here is from genome assembly GCF_015852505.1 of Tachyglossus aculeatus. Taxonomy (NCBI): domain Eukaryota; kingdom Metazoa; phylum Chordata; class Mammalia; order Monotremata; family Tachyglossidae; genus Tachyglossus; species Tachyglossus aculeatus. Next base: position 8,610,964 of record NC_052072.1, read on the forward strand.
CCCAGCGCTGCCGATTGTCCGCTGTGTGACTTAACTTCTCTGTGCCTGTTACCTCATCTGTAAAATGGGGATTAAGACTGTGAGCCCCCCGTGGGACAACCTGATCACCTTGTAACCTCCCCAGCGCTTGGAACAGTGCTTTGCACGTGGTAAGCGCTTAATAAATGCCATCATTATTATTATTACTCCCCAGCTCACACTTTCTACTCCTCTCAAGCCGAAACCCTAACGGCCCCCTTCTCTCAACTCATCCCAAGGCCTGGAAATCCTACCATCTCCATCAGCCTTTTGCCTCGGCCGGTCTCTCCCCTATCCTGCCGCTGCTCATTTCCGAAGCTCTTCTAGGAGGGTGACCTTTCCTACCCGCCCCTCCTGTGTCTCCTTGAAGAGAACGGCCGATGGATATTGGTAGCTCAGACTCATTTTGTGCACTCGGGAATTTTGAATAAGCAGCCAACATCTCTGCCGCATTTCTACAGGAGACCGTTCTCTGTGCCCTCTCCCGTTTCCCTGGGTCCCTTTGAAAATGTGGCAATAAAAGCTGAAATACGATGCCGCACAGGGCTGAGCCGTGCCACGCATTGTATCAGGCTACTGTAATTTCATAAGTCATGTATGTTTAGTTCCAGCGGCTAGATCGCGCGATAGATCATCATCATCAATCTTATTTATTGAGCGCTTACTATGTGCAGAGCACTGTACTAAGCGCTTGGGAAGTACAAATTGGCAACCTATAGAGACAGTCCCTACCCAACAGTGGGCTCACAGTTTAAAAGATCAGTGTTAAGGGACACTGGGAGGCCCGTAAGCATACGATTTTAATTCAGACTGGGGTGAAAAAGCAACCGTCTTCACTGAAACTGTAAAAATATCTCGGAGCAGAGAGCAAAACACCTGCACCAACCAATTTGGACGGATGGTCTCGAAGCGTCTTTCTGATTAGAAAGGCTTTTTTTATTGAGAGCTTCACAGATAAGACACTGAGCATTGAAAGGTTTGAACTTTGCCACTGAAAATGAATCACAGGGCTTAGTGTCACCCTTTTATCTCCAACAGAGCTGCAACTGAAGGCTGTTTAATTCACCACATTGTTTAATGGTTGGGGTGGCCCAGAATAGGCCAGTATTATCTTATTCTCTCCCTAATGGTTAATATAGTGCTCTGCACAGAGTAAGTGCTCAGTAAATACGACTGATTATTATTTCTCTTGTACAAAGGCAGTGTAGATGGCCTGCAGTCTTTCTCATAGTCTGAGCAATTGAAACGGCCAGGGTTCCATGCTCCAACCCCTTAATAAACTGGGCTTTCTTATCAGGGCACCGCCACCACATATGAATGACAGTTTAAATAAAGCTATTTGAGAAATCCTTTAAAAGCAGCCTAATAAGGCAGAAACATGTCAACAAAGTGATTTCAAACTATCACATAAGGCTGTGTTGTGATATAAATCAATCAATTGTATTTACTGAGCACTCGCTATATGCAGAGCGCTGTATTGAGCACTCGGGAGGGTGCATTAGAGAGAGATCGTTTTAAAACACTGAAGCAACTGGTCAGTGCAGATTCATTCATTCAATCGTATTGAGCGCTTACTGTGTGCAGAGCGCTGTACTAAGCGCTTGGGAAGTACAAGTTGACAACATCTAGAGACGGTCCCTACCCAACAACAGGCTCACAGTCTAGAAGGGGGAGGCAGACAACAAAACAAAATATATTAACAACATAAAATAAATAGAATAGTAAATAGTATAATAGAATAGCAATAGAATAGTAGAATAGATTGTTTGACAAAAATTAAATTTTAGCACTCTACTAGAGTACTAGAGAAGCAGCATGGCTCAGTGGAAAGAATATGGGCTCTGGAGTCAGAGATCATGGGTTCAAATCCCGGCTCTGCCAATTGTCAGCTGTGTGACTTTGGGCAAGTCACTTAACTTCTCTGGGCCTCAGTTACCTCATCTGGAAAATGGGAATGAAGACTGTGAGCTCCCTGTGGGACAACCTGATCACCTTGTAACGCCCCCCCCCCAGCACTTTGATCGTATTTACACATAGTAAATACGCACATAGTAAGCGCTTAATAAATGTCATCATTAATTAATTAGTTATTCTCCAATATAATGGATAACTGGGGCCATTAAAGACACCATTATGTAATTTGATAACAAATGTGTGGAGCAGATTGTGTGGGTGGTAATAATAATAATAGTAATAATACTGGTGATATTTGTTAAGAATTCTCTATGTGCCAGGCACTGAACTAAGAACTGGGGTAGAAACAAGCAGATCAGGTTGGGCACAATCCCTGTCCCATGTGGGGCTCACAGTCTCAGTGCCCATTTTACGGATGAGGTAACTGAGGCCCAGTGAAGTGACTTGCCCAAGGTGTCACAGCGGACAAATGGCAGAGCTGGGATTAGAACCCATGACCTTCTGACCCCCAGCCCGGGCTCTAGCCACTAAGCCATGCTGCTTCTCTAAGAAGAGAGGGTGGGAGGATGTCAGCTGAAACCAAACCATGCAATGGATCGCTCTGGGAAAATAAAATTAAATGCCACGTATATAGATGATTCTTGTATCGAGGACAATAAATGTCAATAGACAAGGCTAGGAAAAAGGGGAAAAATTCATTCAGTTCTCCCAATGAGATATATTTTCATTACATGTTTTGGTTTGTGTGCCATTAGGGAACGTTCTTCTGATGATGCATGTCTATCTGGCCATAATATAATAGTATAATAATGATATTATCACAGTCTCTAGACTAAGCTTGTGATGGGTAGGGAATGGGTCTACCTACCGCAATGTATTGCACTCTTCCAACAGAGTATGCACTCAATAAATAGATGCACTCAATAGAGAAGCAGTGTGGCCCAGTGGAAAGAGAATAGGTTTTGGAGTCAGAAGTCATGGGTTCAGATTCCGGCTCCGCAAATTGTCATCTGTGCGACTTTGGGCAAGTCACTTAACTTCTCTGTGCCTCAGTTACCTCGTCTGTAAAATGGGGATTAAAACTGTGAGCCCCCCGTGGGACAACCTGATCACCTTATAACTACCCCAGCACTTAGAACAGTGCTTTATACATAGTAAGCACTTAACAAATGCCATTATTAATAATAATAATAATAATAATAATAATAATAAAAAACACCACTGATTGATGGATATTTGCTAAAGGCTTACAACATGATGAGCACTGTACCAATTGCTGTGGTAGCTATAAGATAGGATGTGATGATCTGCTATGTTTACATCTACCCCAGTGCTTAGGACAGTGTTTGGAGCATAGTATGTGTTTAATAAATACCATCACTATGTTGGAGGAAACAGTTGTATGAATGTCTGTGGTGTCAGTCAAGGCACACACATCATAACTCAAGATTTCCTAGCATGGTGTTCTCCAAGAACATTAGACTGGAAGTTCCTCCCTCTAGGCCAGGCTGGGGTGCAGTAGGAGAGTAGTGAGGTGAGGTCGGAGGGGACAAGTTGATTGAGTGCTTTAAAGCCAAGGAGACAAGTTCTAAGATAAATTATAGGTAGAACCATTTAAGTGGTACAGAGATGCAATAAAGACACAATGCTTGCTGAGGCGTGATAGAAAGCCATAAAATGGTTATCAGCTTGGGTCCTGTATTGCCCAGCTGTCTAGAAACCCTGTTGGACATCAGGCTAGGATACCCATCCTGTTACTTAATCCTTCTACTTCAATCAATCGATCGTATTTATTGAGCGCTTAGTGTGTGCAGAGCACTGTACTAAGCGCTTGGGAAGTCCAAGTTGGCAACATATAGAGACAGTCCCTACCCAACAGTGGGCTCACAGTCTAAAAGGGGGAGACAGAGAACAAAACCAAACATACTAACAAAACAAAATAAATAGAATAGATGTGCACAATTAAAATAAATAAATAAATAGAGTAATAAATATGTACAAACATATATACAGGAGCTGTGGGGAAGGGAAGGAGGTAAGGTGGGGGGGATGGAGGGAGGGTGAGGGGGAGAGGAAGGAAGGGGATTTCAGTCTGGGAAGGCCTCCTGGAGGAGGTGAGCTCTCAGTAGGGCCTTGAAGGGAGGAAGAGAGCAAGCTTGGCGGATGGGCAGAGGGAGGGCAGTCCATTATACTATTCATTTTTTCATTCAATCATTTATTGAGCGCTTACCGTGTGCAGAGTATCGTACTAAACACTGGGAAAATACAGTTCGGCAACAGATAGACTGTGAGCCCACTGTTGGGTAGGGACTGTCTCTATATGTTGCCAACTTGTACTTCCCAAGCGCTTAGTACAGTGCTCTGCACACAGTAAGCGCTCAATAAATGCGATTGATTGATTGATAGAGAAAATCCCTACCCAACAACGGGCTCCACCCCCGCTCCCTCAGCTGCCTTAGCAGTTGTGTCTTTCTGCTTACATATTCATTTTCTATTTACGTATTTAATTGCTTACCTTTATTATTTTAGTAGCCACGATCTTACCCTTTTACTTGCGTATTGTATACTTGAGAGTTTGTTCACAATTTGTCTTGTACAGTGTTTTTGACAGTAGGCACTCAATAAGTGCAGTTGATTCATTCAGTCGTATTTATTGAGCGCTTACTTTGTGCAAAGCACTGTACTAAGCACTTGGGAGAGTGCAATATAATAACATACATTCCTGCCCACAACGAGCGCACAGTCTAGAAGGGGAGAAAGTCATTAATATAAGTAGATAGATAGATAGATTAGATAGATAGAATGTTATGATGATGTCGAGGAAGGAAAAAGGAGACATTTTCTTCCTGCAAAGATGTCCAGCTTTGATTTCTCTACTCAAGGTCTTCAAGGCCAGAAACAGAATATCTGAGGTGTAGAAGGGGAAATTTGCTTCATGCAGACCCTCTCCAGCTTTTATTTCTCTACTTAAGGTCTTCCATGCCTTGAAAAAGAGAATATATGAGGTGAAAAGGGAGAAATTTTCTTCCTGCAAAGACCTCCAGCTTTGATTTCTCTACCCAAGGCCTTCTAGGCCAAAAGAGAGAGTATTTGAGGCGCATTAGGAGAAATTCACTTAATGCAATCCGACTCCAGCTTTTACTTCTCTGTCTAAAGTCTTCAAGGCCTCAAAAGTAAGTATTTTAGGTAAAAAAGGAGAACATTTCCTTCTTGCAAACAACTTCCAGCTTTGAATTCTCTATCAAGGGTCTTCAAGGCCTCAAAAGTAAGTATTTTAGATAAAAGAGAACATTTCCTTCTTGCAAACAACTTCCAGCTTTGAATTCTCTATCAACGGTCTTCAAGGCCAGAAAAGAGAATATTTGAGATGTTAAAGGAGAAATTTGCTGTATGCGAGGAGTGTGCAGCTTTGATTTCTCTACCAAGGGTCTTCATGGCCTCAAAAGGAGATATTTGAGGTAAAAAGGAGAAAGTTTTTCCCAGACTGAGCCCCTTCCTTCCTCTCCCCCTCCCCACCCCCACACCTTACCTCCTTCCCCTTCCCACAGCACCTGTATATAGGTGTATATGTTTGTACTTATTTATTTCTCTATTTATTTTATTTGTACATATTTATTCTAATTATTTTATTTTGTTAATATGTTTTGTTTTGTTCTCTGTCTCCCACTTCTAGACTGCGAGCCCACTGTTGGGTAGGAACCGTCTCTATATGTTGCCAACTTGTACTTCCCAAGTGCTTAGTACAGTGCTCTGCACACAGTAAGCGCTCAATAAATACGATTGAATGAATTAATGAATGAATGAAGGAGAAGGTGATAGAGAGGACCGTGAGGAATTGCAGGGATTGTCTCTCTTTGTTGCTGTATTGTACTTTCCCAAGCGCTTAGTACAGTGCTCTGCACACAGTAAGCACTCAATAAATACGATTGAATGAATGAATGAATTACAGGAGGCTTCTCCAGAGTGCTTCTTAGTACAGTGCATTGCACACAGTAAGTGCTCAGATATGAATGAATGAATGAATGAACGAGTCAGGGAAAAGAATAAAGGCAGTTTATGATACTCATTGCTGATGAATAGCTGTCCTTGAACGACACCACTGGTTTGGATTCAAAATAAAAAGGAAACAAGAAGTTATACGGACCAATCAGTGGTGATTTAGGGGAGGAAGGTATTATCGAAAGGAATTTCAAGAATCCTCTCTTTTCGTGACTTAGCAGGTTCACACACATACACCAAAGTGAGGAAAAAGCAAAATCGAATCAATCTGTTTTTAAAAATGCCTGGAGAGCAGGTGCGAAACCGCAGGTGTGGCTTTGCCAAGGGGAAATTAGTGATAAAACAGCCAGGTTCAACTTTCATAACTGCACAGATGTGGGGCCCTTGAGGCTGACCTCAATTTTCTTTTGCTAAATAGACCCAACTCATTTTACACAGCCAATACTTTGTAAGCCTGCAGATATGGCATTTCTGCTGTAGAGCAAGAGGGAAAACAAGCAACCTGAAAGTTGTAGAAACAAAGATCTAGGGGTAAAAAGGAAGGAGGGGATTCAATGCCTATTCTCCCCAACCCCCGGCGATTTAAACTAAATCCCATGTGAGACAGGGACAGCATCCAATCTTGTGTCTATCCCAGTGCAATGCTTGGCATATAGTAAGTGCTTAACAAATACCATTGTTCATAATAATTAATCCTTTTTTGAGCCATATATAGGAAACTGTAATTATCCGAAGAAGTTGAAGAGTGAATTACAAAGCTGTTTAACAACTCCTGTCAAAAAATGTTGGGAGGCCGTGCTTAATGTCTGTGTCACAAGGAGAGTTTGAGGTGGTGGTTTATGAATGAATACCCTGGGAGGAAGAAGTCAAATCAAATATTTTAGGATTTGCACCCTTTATTCACCCCTCCCTCAACCAAACAACACTTATGTACATCTCCATCATTTATTGATGTCTGTTAATGTCTGTCTCCCCAACTAGATTGTAACCTCACTGTAGGCAGGGAACATGTCATTAACATCCCAAGAGAGTCAATTAGGGACAAGGGGGTTTGTGACTCAGCTTTACAGAAGGAACAAACCATGATATTCAGTGTGACAGTAAGAAAACATTTATTAACTTACAGAAAAACATAAAGCATGGCAGATTAATGCTTCTGTTAAGCCCACAACTTGGGGGCAATAATAATAATAATAGTGATGGCATTTATTAAGCGCTTACTATGTGCAAAACACTGTTCTCAGCGCTGGGGAAGTTACAAGGTGATCAGTTTGTCCCACTGGGGGCTCACAGCCTTAATCCCCATTTTGCAGATGAGGTAACTGAGGCACAGAGAAGTGAAGTGACTTGCCCAAAGTCACACAGCTGACACTTGGTGGAGCCGGGATTTGAACCCGTGACCTCTGACTCCAAAGCCCATGCTCTTTCCACTGAGCCACGTTGCTTCTCTCAATGTGCAATGTGGTCACCTGTCTCCATGTTTTGTTTTGTTGTCTGTCTCCCCCCTTCTAGACTGTGAGCCCGTTGCTGGGTAGGGACCGTCTCTATATGTTGCCGACTTGTACTTCCCAAGCACTTAGTCCAGTGCTCAGCACACAGTAAGCGCTCAATACGAATGAATGAATGACAGCATTTAAGCCCTCAACCCCCAGGAGCATTGAGAATTTCCTACTGCCGGATGATGGGTCCCACTGGGTGTTCAAGTCCTTAACTGGCCAAACTGGTAAGGGCGTCCCCTGGCCAAGAGGTCCCTCGAGCCCGTGCTGTCCCTGCCTTCATTCATTCATTCAATCGTATTTATTGAGCACTTACTGTGTGCAGAGCACTGTACTAAGCGCTTGGGAAGTCCAAGTCGGCAACAAATAGAGTCGGTCCCTACCCAACAACGGGCTCACAGTGTAGAAGGGGGAGACAGGCAATAAAACAAAACATGTGGACAGGTGTCAAGTCATCAGAATAAATAGAAATAAACCTAGATGCACATCATTAACAAAATAAATAGAATAGTAAATATGTACAAGGAAACTAAATAGAGTAATATATCTGTACAAACATATATACAGGTGCTGTGGGGAGGGGAAGGAGGCAGGGTGGTGTGGGTGGGGAGGAGGAGAGGAAAAAGCAAGCAGCCAAGTATGGGCTGAGGCCAGGATGGGCTTGTTGACCATTGCATCGAGTTTCTTCAGCATCATGGCCCTGATCTACTAATTACAGTTTCGTTGCCTTCTGCTCTTAGAAGACATCTGGCCCTGACTCCCGGTGGGTGGGTCAGCGTTTAGGTCTTCGCTCAGGAGCCCATCCGTCTGGCTCACCTGCGATCATAGGAAGCGATGAAGTTTAGCACTGTGCTTACTTACGTGAAGTCCAGACTGCACACTTCACATGTCGACCAACCTGTTCTGTTGGTCCTCAGAAATCTCCAGTGGCTACCAATCAGTCTGCGCTTCAGGCAGAAACTCCTCACCCTGGGCTTCAAGGCTGTCCGTCCCCTCGCCCCCTCCTACCTCACCTCCCTTCTCTCCTTCTCCAGCCCAGCCCACACCCTCCGCTCCTCCACCGCTAATCTCCTCACCGTACCTTGTTCTCGCCTGTCCCACCATCGACCCCCGGCCCACGTCCTCCACCGGGCCTGGAATGCCCCCAATCCCTCTGCCCATCCGCCAAGCTCGCTCTCTTCCTCCCTTCAAGGCCCTACTGAGAGCTCACCTCCTCCAGGAGGCCTTCCCAGACTGAACCCCTTCCTTTCTCTCCCCCTCTCCATCCCCCCATCTTACCTCCTTCCCTTCCCCACAGCACCTGTATATATGTATATATGTTTGTACATATTCATTACTGTATTTATTTATTTATTTATTTTACTTGTACATATCTTTTCTATTTATTTTATTTTGTAGTATGTTTGGTTTTGTTGTCTGTCTCCCCCTTCTAGACTGTGAGCCCACTGTTGGGTAGGGACTGTCTCTATATGTTGCCAACTTGTACTTCCCAAGCGCTTAGTCCAGTGCTCTGCACACAGTAAGCGCTCAATAAATACGATTGATTGATTGATTGATTGTTGTACCCTCCCAAGGCACTTAGTACAGTGCTCTGCCCACAGTAAGTGCTCAGTGAATATGATTGATAGGATTTTGAAAAAGATACAAAATGACCCTTCTGAAACTGCAGATCCACTTTAAAGAACTAGTTAAATGCAGAGCAGCATGGCTCAGTGGAAAGAGCACAGGCTTTGGAGTCAGAGGTCCATGGGTTCAAATCCCGGCTCCACCAGTTGTCAGCAGTGTGACTTTGGGCAAGCCACTTAACTTTTCTGTGCCTCCGTCACCTCATCTGTAAAATGGGCATTAAGACTGTGAGCCCCACGTGGGACAACCTGATCACCTTGGAGCCTCCCCAATGCTTAGAACAGTGCTTTGCACATAGTAAGTGCTTAATAAATGCCGTCATTATTATTATTATTAAACTTGGTGGTATAAAAGCTGACCCAAAGGCTGAAGAATCCACTTGGCTCAAGATGAAGCAGTAGGCGTATTGGTCGGATGGACTCCCTGAATCTTTGTACAGTAGGAGGAAAGTGAATGAATGAACCAGAAAAAGGGACGATACCCTCCCTATGACTTTTGGCATCTTCCAAGAACACTATTTGTACAATACTGTTCATCTAAATTACCGACTTTTAATTGTCCCTTCTCTTCTAATCCATCTTCCCACTCCCAATTAGATATGAAGTTTTAGCAATTAATAAAATCTGTAAGCTCCTTGAGCTCAGGGATCATATCTACAACTCGTACTCCAAAGTGCTTAGTACAGTGCTCTGCACAGTCAGCGCTCAATGAATCCGCTGACTGATTGATTTTTCTATCCCCTACCAGGTAGTGCCTAACATTGATTTCCTTGGTCAGAGCAAATGTTCCTAGGAGTAGGTATGCGTGAGGCAGTTATATTGAGGAAGAGAGAAGTTGCGGGCGTGGGAGGAGAGCGAGAACGTGTGTGTGATGGAGAAAGAGTGTGAGGCCGGCTGAGGGGAGAGACAGTGGGTGGCTGGCTAGGTGGGATATTTGGGGGAAAGTGTGTGGATGGATCCGAGGGAGGGAATCTAGCCAGGGAAATGAACTGTTAAGAGATTGTCCTCATCCTACTGATGTCATAGGCTTTACATTTAAGAAGGAGTTTCGGGCAGGAGACAAAAGCAGGCTGGGGTGTTAGGAAAGTTAATCGTTATGTATGTATATAGCTGGACTTGTGGCATCTGAGAAAATTATATGGTGACTTGGCTGCCTGGTACAGATGTTGTGAATCACACAGATGTGCTCCGGGGATTACAGGGAACAGGAAGAAACTGGAGATTTGAGCGCCTATTAATACCGTTGATTTGGAAAAATTTATCAGGGAATTCCGCAGAGGCCCGATTTAGTAATAATAATAATGGCATTTATTAAGCCCTTACTATGTACAAAGCACTGTTCTAAGCACTGGAGAGTTTACAAGGTGATCAGGTTGTCCCACGGGGGGCTCACAGTCTTAGTCCCCATTTTCCAGATGAGGTAACTGAGGCCCAGAGAAGTTAAGTGACTTGCCCGAGGTCACGCAGCTGACAAGTGGCAGAGCCGAGATTTGAACCGATGACCTCTGACTCCAAAGCCCAGGCTCTTTCCACTGAGCAGCGCTGCTTCGCTGCTTCCCTAGTAGCTAGGCAGGAGTTTAAGGTATGGGACCTCCTTGGTAGCATGTTCTGAAATGCTCTGAGGACCTGAAAGACAGAGTTACAGAATCTCAACATGTGGCTGAAAATAAAATATGGAAAGGAAGCCTAGGTATTAGAAACCGGTGGGGGTTTTGAGACAGGTGACACCTGTATAGAAATGTTAGGTTCCACTTATCCATCATCAATGGTAGTACTATCTGCTGAGCACTGTACTAAACGCTTGGATAAGCGCAGTACAACAGAGTTGGCAGGTATATTCCCTGCTCACGACGAGTTCCACTTGAACTGGGGAAGCAGCATTGCCTGGTGGATAGAGCGCAGTCCTGGGAGTCAGATGACCTGTGTTCTAATCCCGGCTGTACCACTTATCTGCTGTGCACTTCTCTGTGCTTCAGTTTCCTTAGCTGTAAAATGGAGATTTAAGGCTGTGAGCCCCAAGTAGGATTTGGACTGTGTCCCAACTCATTAGCTTGTATCTACCCCTGCACTTAGTACAGAGCCTAGCACATAGTAAGCATTTAGCAAATACCATTAAAAAGAAAAAACAGTGCCACTAGGCTGTTGGCTCAAAATGAAACAAGTGACGGAGTGGTTTTTAAATAAAAAGCAGGGGAGGCCAGTGAGAGTGGGATGGTAGGGGACCCTGATAGATACAGCCTCCAAGAAGAAGTTGACACCAGGACATGGGAAGTTTGGGGGTTCAGAGGCAATCAGATGGCACTTTCAAGGAAAATGAGTTTAGATTAGACTATATTGGGCCTTTTTGGAGGAAAATGTTAGAGAGATTCTCTCACTTTCCCCCAGCTGTGGTCCCTGCGCAGGATGTAGCAGGTGGTAAGTGAGATATAAATAATTCCCAGGACTCGTGGCATCTACCTGTTACCAAGAAAGTGCAAATGGCCACTATTCTGGAGAACGAATGGGAATCCCATCTATTAAAAGTCTTCCCTAGGGAATTTTGGGAGCTATTCACTGGAGTGTCCCACATATGCCTGCAAGTTTTAGTTTAGGAGCAGTCAGCCTTAAAAAAGCACTATATGTGGGAGAAAAGACAATATGGTAAGGGAAAATCTTGCCTCGCTATTCTGCTACATATTTTTGAGGTGTTCAAAACCATCGGATAGAGGGAACCAGGAGACGTAATTAGGGATTTTTCAGTGTCTGTGAGATTGGAGGGAATGTTCTATCATGGATAGAAAACTGGCTAATAGGAAGTAAAGAGCAGGAATAAACGGCTGCTTCTCTGGATGGGGGCTAGAACTGGTTTTATTTAACGTTTTCAGAAATAAGTTGAAAGAGGCAATGTGCTAGGAAATCTCGATTCTGAACACTTTTAGATAATGAAATGCCATGCAGCCCGAGATAAAATACAAAAAGGTTCTCCTACAGCTGAGTGGTGGGACAGAAAAGTGGTAGCTATGCTTCAGAATGAGGAAGGTCAAAGACAAAAATCATCCATATCAGTCACTATCTACAGAAAAGATTTTGGATCATTGTTGACTTCCTTCACATCATTAATATAATGTGCAGTATCAATCAGGAATGCCAAACAATTCAGAGTATCTCCAAGAAGAGCATTAAAAATTAATCGTCAGGTTATGTCAGAGAGTCAGTCAGTGGTATATATTGAGGGCTTACTGTGTGCAGAGCACCATACTAAGCACTTGGGAGAGTACAATAGAACAATAAGCAGACACATTCCCTGCCCGCAACGAGATTACAGTCTAGAGGGGGAGACGGACATTAAAATATATACATAAATGACAGATATGAAGTGCTGTGGTGCTGGGAGTGGGGGATGAATATAGGGAGCAAGTCAGGGTGACGTGGAAGGGATTAGAAGAAGATGAAGGAGGGCTTAGTCAGAGAAGGCTTCTTGGAGGTGATGTGCCTTCAATAAGGCTTTAACGTGGGGGAGAGTCATTGTCCTTCAGATTAGAGGAGGGAGGGCGTTCCAGGCCAGAGGCAGGACGTGGGCGAGAGGTCAGCGGCGACCTAGTATATCCCTAGTCTATACCTAGTAGACTAGTAGACTGGAATGCCCTCCCTCTGCCCATCCGCCAAGCTAGCTCTCTTCCTCCCTTCAAGGCCCTACTGAGAGCTCACCTCCTCCAGGAGGCCTTCCCAGACTGAGCCCCTTCCTTCCTCCCCCCCTCGTCCCCCTCTCCATCCCCTCATCTTACCTCCTTCCCTTCCCCACAGTACCTGTATATATGTATATATGTTTGTACATATTTATTACTCTATTTATTTATTTATTTTACTTGTACATATCTATTCTATTTTATTTTGTTAGTATGTTTGGTTTTGTCTCCCCCTTTTAGACTGTGAGCCTACTGTTGGGTAGGGACTGTCTCTATATGTTGCCAATTTGTACTTCCCAGGCAGTACAGTGCTCTGCACACAGCGCTCAATAAATACGATTGATTGATAGTATACTGGATGCGATTCTAGAAGGACAAAATAGAGTTACGAACTCATCAACCCCCACCATTGACTCCACTTTGTGATCAGGTAACCCCTCTTGCCCCCCAACCTCACTACCACCTCATCCCCCGGCATCTTCAGTTAGCCCCTCTTTTCCCCGTCATCACAGATTTTAAAATTGCTTCCCCATTTCCCTCAGCTTCCATGTGCCCTCCTCTCGCTCTCGTCCTCCCTTCAAGGTCCTACTGAAAGCTTATCTCCTCCAGGAGGCCTTCCCAGACTGAGCCCCTTCCTTCTTCTCCCCCTTGTCCCCATCTACATCCCCCACCATCTTACCTCCTTCCCTTCCCCACAGCACCTGGATATATGTATATATGTTTGTACATATTTATTACTCTATTTTACTTGTACCTATCTACTCTATTTTTTTTTTTTTATGTTTGGTTTTGTTCTCTGTCTCCCTCTTCTAGACTGTGAGCCCACTGTTGGGTAGGGACTGTCTCTATATGTTGCCAGCTTGTTCTTCCCAAGCGCAATAAATACAATTGATTGATTGATTATGACTAATAGTGTGAATTATTTATTTATATTCATGTCTCCCCCCCCGCCCCCAGAGTGTAAGGTCATTGTGAACAGGGAAGGTGAGCCCTGACTCTGTTGTATTGTGTTCTCCCAAGCACTTAGTTACAGTGCTCTGCACACAGTAAGAGCTCATTAAATTTGGTTGATGATTGATATCCGTGTTTCTGAAAATAATAAGAATTATACTATTTTTAAGCGCTTTCTTTGTGCCAGGCACTGTACTAAGCCCTGGGGTGGATACAAGCAAATCTGGTTGAACACAGTCCCTGTCCCACATGGGGCTCACAGTCTCAGTCTCCATTTTGCAGATGAGGTAACTGAGGCATAGAAAAGTGAAGTGACTTGCCCAAGATTACGCAGCAGACAAGTGGTGCAGCCGGAATTAGAACCCAGGACCTTGCTGACGTCCAGGCCCCGGCTCTATCCACTATGCCATGATGCTTCTCATGTGATGATAATAATAATAATAATGTCATTTATTAAGCGCTGACTATGTGCAAAGCACTGTTCTAAGCGCTGGGGAGGTTACAAGGTGATCAGGTTGTCCCACAGGGGGCTCACAGTTTTAATCCCCATTTTACAGATGAGGTAACTGAGGCACAGAGAAGTTAAGTGATGATGATAATGATGATGGAATTTGTTTTTTTATGGCATTTATTAAGCGCTTATTATGTGCAAAGCACTGTTCTAAGCGCTGGGGAGGGTGCAAGATGATCAGGTTGTCCCACAGGGGGCTCACAGTTTTAATCCCCATTTTACAGATGAGGTAACTGAGGCACAGAGAAGTTAAATGATGATGATGATGGAATTTGTTTTTTTATGGCATTTATTAAGCGCTTACTATGTGCAAAGCACTGTTCTAAGCGCTGGGGAGGTTACAAGGTGATCAGATTGTCCCACAGGGGGCTCACAGTTTTAAACCCCATTTTACAGATGAGGTTACTAAGGCCCAGAGAAGTGAAGTGACTTGCCCAAAGTCACACAGCTGACAATTGGCGGAGCCGGGATTTGAACCCATGACCTCTGACTCCAAAGCCCGGGCTCTTCCACTGAGCGCTTAATATGTGCTATACACTGTTCTAAGCCCTGGAGTAGGTACAGGGTAGTCAGGTTGTCCAATGTGGGGCTCCCAGTCTTAATATGACAATGAGAAGCAGCATGGTCTGGTGGCTAGAACATAGGCTGGGAGTCAGAAGGACCTCGTTCTAATCTCTGTTCTGCTGCGTGACCTTGGTCAAGTCTCTTAGTTTGTCTGTGTCTCAATTTTCTCATCTGTAAAATGGGAATTAAAACTGAGCCCCATGCGCGACCTAGACCGTGTCCAATCTGATTACCTTGTATCTACCCCAGAGCTTAGTAAAGTGCCTAGCGCGTAGTAAGCGTTTTAACAAATATCATTTAAAAAATAGTAATAATAATGATGTTGATGTGCCTGTTCAAGTGATCGTCAATGTTCTGAGTGAAATGGTGTGGATGGGGCCGATCCACACCATTTCACTCAGAAGCACTCACGATCACTTGAACAGGCACACCAACGTCACTATTATTACTATTTTTTAAATGATATTTGTACCAGAGGGGAGGTGGTGACTGTGTCTTTTTCACCTTGGGGTGATACTGCCACTTTGTGTTTTGAGGTGGGCCTCCTTTTGTCTCAGTCTGCTTCTTTCTCTTGACGTTCACTTCTTGATTTTCCCCACCCCGCGCAGGGAAAGGATTTAATGATTTCTTCATAAAACTTCCCGGACTGACTCAGAGGACTACTCGATTTTTTTGGCCCTGCAAGGCATGAATTCGATTTGTCACAAAGTATAATTTTAATCCTTCAGACGACAAAGGTTGAACAGAAACCAAACATGTTTTTTTAACTGAGTGAGGAAGCACAGGCATCAACCTTACATAATCAGTGACTATATTTCACAGCATAGTAGACAGAGCCCGAGTGTGGGAGTCAAAATCAATCAATCAATCATATTTATTGAGCACTTACTGTGTGCAGAGCACTGTACTAAGCGCTTGGGAAGTACAAGTTGGCAACATAGATGTGGGTTCCTCCACTTGTCTGCTGTATGAGTCTGGACAGGTCACTTCACTTCTCTGTGCCTTAGTTCCCTCACCTGTAAAATGGGGATGGAGACTTTGAGCCCCACATAGGACAGGAACTGTGTCCAACCTGATTTTCTTGTATCCACCCCAGCGCTTAGTACAGCGTTTTGTTCGCTTGTCTGTCTCCCCCTTCTAAACCGCGAGCCCGTTGTTGGGTAGGGACCGTCTCTACCCGTTGCCGACTTGTGCTTCCCAAGCGCGTAGTACAGTGCTCTGCACACAGTAAGCGCTCAATAAATACGACTGAATGAATAAATACAGTGCCTGGCACCTAGTAAGTGCTTAACAAATATCACAATTATTATCGTTGTTATTATTATTGTTAAATGTAGCAAAATGAGCCCAGAAGTGTTTATGGTTTTCTCTCATCTTTCAGCTTTCAGAAGAGTTATTGGCAAAATGGCTCTCTTGCCCAGAATCTCAGCACGTGCCCCTCTGCCAACACATGCTGGGCTACGCCATCAAGTCCGTCACACAAGTAGCGATGGGTGGTAGCTTTGAAAATGATCAAGAAATCATTCGTTTCCGCAAGAATCACGACGCGGTAAGTCACGGGGAGAAGGTGTGTACCAACTCTCTTGTCCTGTTCCTGTTATGCTAGAGAAGTAGTGTGGCTCAGTGGAAAGAGCCCGGGCTTTGGAGTCGGAGATTGTGGGTTCAAATCCCAGCTCTGCCAGTTGTCAGCTGTGTGACTTTGGGCAAGTCACTTCACTTCTCTGTGCCTCAATTACCTCATCTGTAAAACGGGGATTAGGACTGTGAACCCCCCGTGGGACAACGTGATCACCTTGTAACCTCCCCAGTGCTTTGCACATAGCACTTAATAAATGCCATCATTATTATTATTATTATGTACTCTCCCTAGTGCTTATTACAGTGCTCTGTGCACAGAAAGCGCTCAGTAAATACCACTGATGATTGATAATAATGATGATGTAGAGAATCCAAAAGCCATCTTCTGTCACTTGTTTTGGAAAGGTGGCAAGCTTCTTGAGGGTAGGGGATGTACTGTTATTTTTATTACCAGTGCAGGGAATGTGTCTGCTAATTCTGTTGTACTGTACTCTCCCAAGCGCTTAGCACAGTGCTCTGCATAGAGGTAAGTGCTCAATACATACGATTAATTGATTCTTTTTATTATTGTATTTATTAAGCACTTACACGTTTTGTTTTGTTGTCTGTCTCCCCCTTCTAGACTGTGAGCCCGTTGTTGGGTAGGGACCGTCTCTATATGTTGCCGACTTGTACTTCCCAAGCGTTTAGTACAGTGCTCTGCACACAGTAAGCGCTCAATAAATGCGATTGAATGAATGTCCTAAGTGCTGGGGCAGATACTTGATTATGCTGTTATACTCGCTCAAGCCTTTAGTACATACTCTGTACTCAGTAGTCAGTCATTTGTATTTACTGAGCACTTACTGTGTGTAGGGCACTGGACTAAGTGGTTGGGAGAGAGCAATATATACATTCCCTGTCCACAGTGAACTTACAGTCTGTAAGGGGAGACAGATATTAATAGAAATAAATAAATTTCGGATAGGTACATAAGTGCTGTGGGGCAGGGATGGGGGTTGAATAAAGGGAGCAAGTCAGAACAGCACAGAAGGGAGTGGAGGAAAAGAAAGGCACTCAATAGGTTTTCAGTAAGTGGGCAGGGGACGTGCCTGTCATTTCTGTTGCATCAAACTCTCCCAAATAATAATGATGGCATATGTTAAGCGCTTACTATGTGCAAAGCACTGTTCTAAGCGCTGGGGAGGATACACGGTGATCAGATTGTCCCAAGTGGGGCTCACGGTCTTCACCCCCATTTTCCAGATGAGGTAACTAAGGCACAGAGACGTTAAGTGACTTGCCCAAAGTCACTCAGCTGACGATTGGCGGAGTCTGGATTTGAACCCATAACCTCTGACTCCCAATCCGTGCTCTTTCCATTGAGCCACGCTGCTCCATTGAGCCCAAATGCGTAGCACAATGTTCTGTACATAGTAAACACTCAATACCATTGTTGATGATGATGACACATATCACTGATGAATAAAGCTTATAGACACATAAATAGAAACTAAACTGCCTTATTCTTTTTAAAATGAACAAATGTTGACATAGGGAATCTCCTCCATTTACGCTGCATAAATGCATTTCAAAACATAAAAAGGAAGTTTTACGTAATGGAGCGATTTCTCATGAGTCTAGATGAGTCTAGACTACCAAAAATGTAACAGTTGAGTAATCCAAAAGTCGAACTAAGACAGTACCAACAGTAAGCTTGCTTTCTGGACCTGAATTTACATTTGGGGACTACATGACTGGAGAATGCAATCAATTTTCCATTGTGGCTAATTATTTATTTTAATTCTGTTTATGTAATGTTATTTGTTAAAGGCTTACTATGTCCCAGGCACTGTTCTGAGCGCTGGGGTAGATACAAGGAAATCCGGTTGAACACAGTCCCTGTCCCACATGGGGCTCACAGTCTTAATCTGCTTTGTACAGATGAGGTAACTGAGGCCCAGAGAAGTGAAGGGACTTGCCCAGGGTCACTCAGCGGACAAGTAACAGAGCTGGGGTTAGAACCCAGGCCCTTCTGACTAGAGAAGGTAAAATGGATTGATAGGAAAAGCTGAAATCACAGTCTTAAAGTTCTAAAAGCCTGCCTTTAAAAGATGCCAATTTGCCAGCATTTAATACTCCTAACCCCCATTTCCAGTGAGAGCTGGGACTTGCCTCACTGAGTGGCATGTAGAGCGATTTCCAGGCTATCTCCAACCCCAAAGTGACCATCCAAGATAATCAATCAATCAATCAATCGTATTTATTGAGCGCTTACTGTGTACAGAGCACTGTACTAAGCGCTTGGGAAATACAAGTTGGCAACGGCCCCTACCCAACAGTGGGCTCACAGTCTAGAAGCACTCTAGAAGCAAAGCACCATACTAAGTGCTTGGGAGAGTACAATATAACAATAAACGGACACATTCCCTGCCCTCTCTCCCTTCCTCCTTCTGCCCCATCTCACCTCAGCTCAGGACACTCCTGAGTTCCTGAAAATCCCAACACGGAGAGGTTTTTCGCAGCAGATTCATCAACAAAGCGGTTAATGGTAAACTGAGTCTGATAACTCACTTTCTGGGGGCTCCAAAGAAGTACATCCCACAAGGGAGTGTTGCTTGACACAGTGAACTTGGATTCAGGTATGGGGCGCAACTATAGCCTTGCAGTAATAATAATAGTATTAGTTAAGTGCTTACATTATGCCAAAAAATACACTAAGCACTGGGGTGCATTCAATATAATCAGGTTGGGCATATGGGACACAAAGTCTAAGAAGGAGGGAGTAGGATTTAATCTCCATTTTACAGGTGAAGAAACTGAAGAACAGAGAAACTGTTGCTTGCCCAAGGTCACAGAGCAGACAAGTGGCAGAAATGAGATTAGAAGCCAGATCTTCTGACCCCCAAGCCTGGGCTCTTTCCATTAAGCCACCTGCTTTCCTGATTAACTAATTAGCTCCACTGCTGCCCAGCCCTTCAGTAGTAGTAGTAGTAATAGCTGCTTACACAAGAAGCAACGTGGCTCAAAAGAGCCACAGGCTTTGGAGTCAGAGGTTATGGGTTCAAATCCCGGCTCCGCCAATTGTCAGCTGTGTGACTTCGGGCAAGCCACTTAACTTCTCTGGGCCTCAGTTCCGTCATCGGTAAAGTGGGGATTAAGACTGTGAGCCCCCCATGGGACAACCTGATCACCTTGTAACCTCCCCAGTGCTTAGAACAGTGCTTTGCATATAGTAAGCACTTAATAAATGCCGTCATTATTATTGTAGTAGTAGTAACATTTATTGAACACCCACTTTGTCCCAACACTGTACTGAGTGCTTGGAAGGAGAAACAGGCTGCTAGAGACCCAGGGTTAATCTAGATCAGACCCCCCACATCTTTATGAAAAGTGTCCTAATGATTTAAGACAGGAAAAAGGAGGGTGAGTTCGGGTGTCCCAAGCGATGGGCACTCAACCTTACTTTGCTTTGGCTCAAGAATTAGGGACTGTAACATTTTCCAAGAGCACAATGTAGTCTTATTACGGATTTAATAATGTTGGTATTTGTTAAGCCCTTACTATGTGCCAAGCACTGTTCTAAGCGCTGGGGGAGATACAAGGTAATCAGGTTCTCCCACGTGGGCTCACAGTCTTCATCCCCGTTGTACAGATGAGGGAACTGAGGCCCAGAGAAGTTAAGTGACTTGCCCAAGGTCACACAGCTGACAGTTGGCGGAGCCGGGATTTGAACCCATGACCTCCGACTCCAAAGCCCGGGCTCTTTCCACTGAGCTACACTACTTCTCTAGCCGCGCTTGTTCTCTTCTCCCTTCTCTGATTTCAGTGTGTAGACTAAAATGAAGCTTTAGGATTATCTGTAGCTCTAATTCATCTGTGTTGTCTCCACCAGTATTGGATAACAGTGTGGCTATCAATGCGTCAATCAAAAATATGTATTGAGCACCTGCTGCTGTGGGCAGAGCACTTTACAAAGCTCTTGACAGCACAGTAATCTATCAGTGATATTAAGCATTTACTGTGCTAAGTGCTGAATTAATAATGATGGTATTTGTTCAAAGCACAGTTCTAATTAGAGTACAGTACAGCAGGAGTTTACCATCTAATGGAGGACGCTGACACTAAAATAAATTACAGATGGGAGGAAGTGATAGTGTATAAATATTGGTTCATAAAGGGTAGTGGGATGTTGTGAGTCCTCAAGTGCTTAGTGGTGTAACTGGAAGCTTAGACTTCAAGCTTGCTGTGGACAGGGAACGTTTCTACCAACTCTTGTATATTGAGCCCCAGACTGAGCCCCTTCCTTCCTCTCCCCCTCGTCCCCCTCTCCATCCCCCCATCTTACCTCCTTCCTTTCCCCCCAGCACCTGTATATATGTATATATGTTTGCACATATTTATTACTCTATTTATTTTACTTGTACATATCTATTCTATTTATTTTATTTTGTTAGTATGTTTGTTTTTGTCTCCCCCTTTTAGACTGTGAGCCCACTGTTGGGTAGGGACTGTCTCTATATGTTGCCAATTTGTACTTCCCAAGCGCTTAGTACAGTGCTCTGCACACAGTAAGCGCTCAATAAATACGATTGATGATGATGATGATGATGATGATGATGAGAAACAGCTTGGCCTAGTGGATAGAGCACAGCCCTGGGAGTCAGCAGGACCAGGGTTCTAATCCCAGCTCTGCCACTTGTCTGCTCTGTGACCTTGGGCAAGTCCCTTCACTTCCCTGTGCCTCAGTGACCTCATCTGTAAAATGGGGATTGAGACTGTGAGCCCCGGGGGGGGACAAGGGACTGTGTCCAACCTGATTATCTTGCATCTACCCCAGCTCTTAGTATAGTGCCTGCACAGAGTAAGCACTTAACAAATATGACTGTCATTATTATTACTGTTATTGTTTGCCTTGTTTTATGGCATTTGTTAAGAGTTTACTAAGTATTAAACACTGTTCCTGTTTACTAAGTATTAAACACAGTGCTCTGCACATAGTAAGCGCTCAATAAATACAATAAATACGATTGATGATGTTCCAAGTGCTGGGGTGGGTACAGGTTAGGGCAAAGTCCCTGTCCTGTGTGGGATTCCTAGTCTTAGTAGGAGGGAGAACAGGTAGTGTATCACCATTTTACAGTTGAGGAAACCGAGGCACAGAGAAGTTAAGTGACTTACCCAGGGTCACACAGAAAGCAAGAGCTTTCTGTAATAAAGCTGTAATAATAATAATAATAATGGTATTTGTTCAGCGCTTACTATGTGCCAAGCATTGTTGCAAGCATTGAAGAAGGAGAAGGATTTAATTAATCCCCATTCCACAGATGAGGGAACTGACGCACAGACTCGTAATTTGACTTGCCCAAAGTCACACAGTAGACAAGTGGCGGAGCTGGGATTAGAACTTCTGGGAGTCAGAAGGACCTGGACAAGCGCTTAGTACAGTGCTTTGTGCACAGTAAGCGCTCAATAAATACGATTGAATGAATGAATGAATTCTAGTCCTGGCTCCACCACTTGTCTGCTGTGTGACTTCTGGCAAGTCACTTAAATTCTCTGCGCCTCAGTTACCTCATCTGGAAAATAGGGATTAAGACTGTGAGTTCTGTGTCCAATAATCAGGGACTGTGTCCAACCTGAGTAGCTTGTATCTACCCCAGCACTTAGTACAGTGCCTGACACGTAATAAGCGCTTAACAAATGCCATAAAAAAGAACACTTTGGAAAGGTGATCCAGGGTGAATTCTGGACTGGAGGCAAGGAGATCAGCAAGGAGGGTGGTTCGGTAATCAAGCTGGAATGTGATAAACACCCAGACCAGCATGGTGACCATTTGGATGGCGGAGAGGAGCGGATTTTGGAAATATCATTTAACTAGGAAACTTTCTGTTTCCAGTGACTCAGATTTGGAACATCTTGACTCAGAGTCACAAATCCTGACACATAGACTTATCATCTCTAAAACATGTCTCTAAGAGTGTAAATTCTACATCTACAAAAAGTTCAATTATTTAGTACCATCAAAGAGGAAATGTTCCTCATTTCGTAGCTCATTTAACTCGGCGTTAGACATGGCTTTCAAGAGTTGCCTCTAGAACATGTGATGAAGTTCATTTCTCTCTCTCTTGCTCTCTCTCTCCTCTCTCTGTCTCCCTCTTTCAGATTTGGTCTGAAATTGGAAAGGGTTTCTTGGATGGATCACTTGACAAAAGTGCTACCCGAAAAAAGCAGTATGAAGAGGGTAAGTTTAGCTGTCAGAAATGGATATAAAAAGCAAAAACAAATTAGCATAACTGCACAAACCCAGTGATGTGAACACTAATACCATCCCCTTTGAAAAGCAGGAGAGTCTAGAAAAGAGAATTTAATTACAATCCCGTTCTATTATCACCCGTTAATCCTAATGATGGTATTTGTTTTAAGCGCTTACTGTGTGCAAAGCACTGTTCTAAGCGCTGGGGAATTTACAAGGTGATCAGGTTGTCCCACCTGGGGCTCACAGTCCTTAATCCCCATTTTACAGATGAGGTAACTGAGGCACAGAGAAGTTAAGTGACTTGCCCAAAATCACACAGCTGATAAGTGGCGGAGCTGGGATTTGAACCAATGACCTCTGACTCCAAAGCCCAGGCTCTTTCCACTGAGCTACGCCGCTTCACTTCTTTGTGCCTCCATTACCTCATCTTTAAAATGAGGATTAAGACTCTGAGCCCCATGTGGGACAAGGATGGTGTCCAACCTGATTACCTTGTCTCTACCCCAGCTTTTAGAACAATGCCTGACATAAAGTAAGTGCTTAACAAATGCCATTAAAAAAATTATACCCGTCGTTCTGATTACATGAGCGACATTTTCTCCAGTTTCAAGAGACTGATTATCCTAACGCAGCATCATGTCTTTGGATTTTTTTTAAGCTGTAATGGATATGGAATCCGTTTTAAAGAAAGTCATAAAAGATCGAAGAGGAAGGAACTTCAACCAGCACGTCTTCGTAGACTCCTTATTACAAGGGAACTTAAATGACAAGCAGGTAATTGTTAGCAACTCTGCTGTTGCCGCCCTGTTAAATCCTGAGGCCTTCCCTCCGCCCCCTCAATTTGGAGCTGCTGCTCAGTGCTGCATGCAGGATGGGCTCTCTCTGGTGACAATTCTGACCTTCCCATTACTGTTCTCACTGCCTCTTCCAAGAACTGGTTCCATTATTATTATTTTGGTATCTGTTAAGTGCTTACTATGTGCCAAGCGCTGTTCTAAGCTCTGAGGTAGAAACAAAGTAACCAGGTTGTCGCATGGGGGGCTCACAGTCTTAATCCGCATTTACCAGTTGAGGTAATTGAGTCACAGAGGAGTTAAGTGGCTTGCCCAAGGTCACGCAGCAGACAAGTGAAGGAGCCAGGATTAGAACCCACGTCCTCAGACTCCCAAGTCCGTATCTCTCCACTAAGCCACGCTGCTTCTCTATAACTCAAGTTCTGGTAACTCTGCCCTCCCAGGGCTGACTCATAAAGCTAAAAAAAAGAAATTAGCCATAGTCCATAATGCAGCTCTGACCCTCGATCTTAAACCGTCCAAGACAGAGGACAGACTGAAACAAACACCACCACCATCATCTTTATCAGTTGGATTTATTGAGTGCTTACTGTGTCCCGAGCACTGTACTAAGCGCTTGGGAGAGGACAACAGAGTTGGCCCACAACGAGCTTATCGTCTAGAGGGGGAGACAGACATTAATATAAATGACACCACAAGATGAGCCGACACCTGTCCACATGTTTTGTTTTGTTGTCTGTCTCCCCCTTCTAGACTGTGAGCCCGTTGTTGGGTAGGGACCGTCTCTATCTGTTGCCAACTTGGACTTCCCAAGTGCTTAGTACAGTGCTCTGCACACAGTAAGTGTTCAATAAATACGATTGAATGAATGAATGAATCGAAAAGCAGCAGGAACTGCCCTGATTATTCAGTTCCCTTCACCACAAACACCTGCATTTAAAAGCTTGGAGAGGTACCAAACCTTACCGGCGTGGGAGAGAGAAAGCGGTGAGCAAACTGAGACAAGATAAATGCCATGCAGAGTTGAGGGGAGGGGCCGGGAGGGTTTAGCCCTGAGAAAGCACTCTAAAGGAGAGGAGCTAGCTGCAGAGGCAGTAAAGGAAAAGACATGAAACAAAGAGGGGCAAAAGAAAAGGTGAGGAAAATAAGTTGGAAGGGGTCCACATGAACCGGGAATCCCTAATGCCACATTCTCAGCCTTTTGCTGCCTCATTCCACCTCACCAGCCCTCCCCAAAATCCAGAGCCCAAGAGATGACTGCCCTCTTTTTTCCAGGAGGAAAACTGTCATCATTTGTATAGTGGAATCCAGGAACTCTGTAATGGTGAAGTGAATCTGAGAAATTTAAAGCTAGAAGACCGCCAAGTTATTTGTTTGGAGCATTGTGAATCCCCATCCTTTTAGGGTCTCACTCTCTATCCTCCCCATTTTGGCCTGGACACCAGTTCAGGCGTGTATTTCAGCCTTGTCATCATCCTAAGCATTTATTTAGTGTTTACTGTGAAGTGCCCTGTGTACAACGATCACCATTCCCACCGGTAGTGAAATCTTGTGGAATTTACTCAGCCTTGCCCTCAGGTAGGGGATGGTAGGCAAAAGCAGCCTTCACCACACCGGTTGCATTCCCACATTGAGTCACCCAAAGGGATACAAACACCCCCACAGACCAATACCCTCGTCCACAAATACCCCCAATTTCGCTTTTTCAGTATTAATGTATGTCTCCCCCTCTAAACTGTAAGCTCACTGTGGGCAAGGAAAGTGTCTGTTATATTGTTCTATTGTACTCGCACAAGCACTTAGTACAGTGCAAGCACTTAGTTCAGTGCTTTGCACACAGTAAGCGTACAATAAATACAATCGAATGAAATGATCTGCACACAATAAACACTCAGTAAGTACGATTGATTGACTGTCGGACATTCACACCATCCTGACCCAAAGTTTCACCCCTCTGTCTCCAAGCCGGAGGAGGGCATTCTCCCGCTTAGCCCCCCCGCCCCTAGTTGATGCCATCTCTGAATCATCTTCATTTCCATTCCCAGGTCCTAGAAGACAGTATGATTTTCTCCCTGGCAGGGTGTGTAATAACTGCCAACTGTAAGTAATGGAGTTTGTCTTGTTGTTTTCCAAGCGCGTATAGGTAAAGGTATTAGAAAGCGAAGGATTGTTCCTTTAATTCCCTGTTTCCCAATATTCCTCCCTGTTACTGTAATTTGAAAAAATGATTCACTTAGGCACCTTGACAGCAGCAGCAGGCTGATCAAGAGCCCTTATGTAAGTTCAGCTTCACAGTTAGGGCATTCTTGTTAGTCACAAAAAAATGATGTATTACCAATATCCCACCAACTGGGCCTGTTGAGCCACGAAGATTCCTGTAATTCCTTTTCATTATGACTCTGATCCCAGCTTGCTACTATTGAGTTCTGCCAAGGAGAAGAACTAATTGGCCACAGATATCATGATTCGAAGTCAAGTCGATCAGAGGTATTTATTGAGGGCTTACTGTGTACAGAGCTGTGGACTAAGCACTCGGGAGAGTACCGTGCAGCAGAGTAGGTAGACCCAATCCCTGTCCACAAGGAGCTTACAGACCAGAGAGGGAGACGGACATTTAAATAAATTACAGATAGGGGAAATGGCAGAGAATAGTTGAAGCTGTAGGAGCGAATGAGTTTCCCCAAGGGAGAAGGTGTAGATGGAGAATAGAAGGGGACCCAGAACTGGGCCTTGATGGACCCCCCACAGTTACGGGGTGGGAGGCAGGAGAAGCCTGCAAAAGAGACTGAGAACGAACACTCAGAGGACAGAAGCAGCATGGCGTAGTGGATAGAGCATGGGCCTGGTCATGGGTTCGAATCCTAGATCCACCACTTGCCTGCCCTGTGACCTTGGGCAAGTCACTCAGCTTCTCTGGGCCTCAGTTACCTTATCTGTAAAATGGGGATCGAGACTGTGAGCCCCATGAGCCCACTGTTGGGTAGGGACTGTCTCTATATTTTGCCAATTTGTACTTTCCAAGTGCTTAGTCCAGTGCTCTGCACATAGTAAGTGCTCAATAAATGTGATTGATGATGATGATGATGTGGACCAGGGACTGTGTCCAATCCGATGAGGTTGTGTCCACCCCAGCGCTTAAAGTTTACTGGCATACATTAAGCGCTTAACAAATACCGTAATTGTATTAGTACAGTGTTCTGCACACAGTAAGCGCTCAATAAAAAGGATTGAAAGAATGAATGAATTATTATTATAAAAGGAGAACCAGGAAAGGATAGTTGTCAGTGAAGCCGAATCAAACCCCTCAGTTCGAGAGGATTTTTTTCTCCCAAAGGGAGCCATTTGCTGCCATAATTCTCCATCCCTTTTTCACACGACAGAGTTCTTTCATACTATATATTAATCCATGATCCCCACCCCAAAGCTAAGGGAAATATAGAGCTATGTATTTGAAACCATGGAAAATCTGTTCAGCTGGAAAAGATTGTTCCCAAGCCTTAGCTGTCCTAAGGGAATTTTTCCAAACTTCCCCAAAATGTGCTTTCAAGTGAAGAAGACCTATTCAATTGCACATCAAGCCACTTATTTTGTGTTTTAATTGATAAAACTGCGCACTTTATTCACAGGTCTCTAGAAGGTTTAGTTAATCAGTAACAGTGTCGCTTTCCATACTGAAAACTTTAAAGCTGCTCTTCTAGGGGGAAGTAGGGACTAGGAAGGAATGACATCCTTCTGTTACTTTTAGTTTGGGGTGAAGTTTTGATAAAACTCACCAGTGATCCTCTTTGCTCTTTTAAGCCCTTTGCACACTTAAATATCAGGGGTGGCTATCCAAAAGGACAGTTAGCACATGAGACTCTCAAGCATCTTGTTGCCATTGTGGGTGACACAGTACTGACTCAGTGAATGAGTTGGCTCATGGCATAGTAGCTAGAGCCCGGCTGGAGTCAGAAGGACCTGGGTTCTAATTCCGGCTCCACCACTTGTCTGCTATGTGAACTTGGGAAAGTCACTTTTCTGTGCCTCAGTTCCCTCATCTGTAAAATGGGGATCGAGACTGTGAGCCCCATGTGGGACAGGGACTGTGTCCATCCCGATTTGCTTGTATCCACCTCAGCGCTTAGTACAGTGCCTGGCACATAATAAGCGCTTAACAAATGTCCATGTTATTATTATTATTATTAGAAGTGGCCCCTTCTTCTATTAGAGAAGCAGTGCGGCTTAGAGGAAAAAGCCAAGTCTTGGGAGTCAGAGGACAAGGGTTCTAATCCTGGCTCCGCCACTTGTCTGCTGTGTGATCTTGGGCAAGCTATTTGTAATAATAATGGCATATGTTAAGTGCTTACTATGTGCAAAGCACTGTTCTAAGTGCTGGGGAGGTTACAAGGTGATCAGGTTGTCCCACGGGGGGGTTACAGTCTTAATCCCCATTTTACAGATGAGGTAACTGAGGCACAGAGAAGTGAAGTGACTTGCCCAAAGTCACACAGCTGACAATTGGCGGAGCTGGGATTTGAACCCACCACCTCTGACTCCAAAGCCCGGGCTCTTTCCACTGACCCACGCTGTGCCTCAGTTACCTCATCTGTAAAGTGGGGATTAAGACTGTGAACCCCACATAGGACAACCTGATTACCTTGTATCTACCCCAGTGCTTAGAACAGTGCTTGGCACATAGTAAGAGCTTAACAAATGCCATCATTATTATTATTGAGTCCAGGTGTCCCGTGTAGAGTTCAGGGAGCAGAGGTGCAGCCCCAGGTGTCTCTTGGAAGACAGGAGGGGCTGTCCCCTCCTGATTCCCTCCTCCCTGGGTGGCCCTGTGCATTAAGAAGCTAGTTGAAGGGGAATAGAGTAATGGTGGCCCTCCCTCTAGCAGGATCACCTCCTCAGGCCTCTCCTCCAAAGGACAGTGGGCCCTCCCCCAGCATATCCTGAGATAGAGAAGCAGTGTGGCTCAGTGGAAAGAGTCCGGGCTCTGGAGTCAGAGGTCATGGGTTCAATTCCCGGCTCCGCCAATTGCCAGCTGTGTGACTTTGGGCAAGTCACTTCACTTCTCTGGGCCTCAGTTACCTCATCTGGAAAATGGGGATGAAGACTGTGAGCCCCCCGTGAGACAACCGGATCACCTTGTAACCTCCCCAGCGCTTAGAACAGTGCTTTGCACATAGTAAGCACTATGACACTTTGTAGCATGTTCCACGGCAGGTGAGGAAGAAAGGAATCCAGGTAGACTGTACAGCAGGGAACATGTCTACCATCTTTCTGAGCGCCTCACACCCCACCTCACCTCTCTACCTGATCTTGATGATCAGATTACTGCTCTCAACTCTACCCTCTCTACTCAGCTTGACTCCCTCACTCCCCTTTCCCTTCACCGCTCTCGTACCACTGACCCACAGCCCTGGATCACTGCCACTGTCCGCTTCCTTCGCTCTTATGCTCGAGCTGCTGAATGCTGCTGGCGAAAGTCTAAACACCATGCCAACCTCGTTCACTTCAAGTTTATCCTTTCCTGCCTTAGCTCTGCCCTCTCCTCTGCCAAACAAAACTATTTCTCCTGCCTTATTGACACCCATGCCTATCATCCCCGTGAGCTCTTCCATATATTTAACTCCCTTCTCAGGCCCCCTCTCCCTCCCCCTCCTCCTTCCCTCACCCCCAGCGATCTGGCCTCTTACTTCATTAATAAAATTAAATCCATCAGGGCTGAGCTCCCCAAAGTCATTCCTCCCCCTTCTCCAACCCCCTGGCTCTCAACTCTCAACCCTCTCCACTACTCTCCCATCCTTCCCAGTAGTATCCTCAGATGAGATCTCCTCCCTCTTCTCAAGTGCTACTCCGGCCACCTGTGCTTCTGACCCCATTCCCTCTCATCTTATGAAATCTCTCGCTCCGTCCCTTCTCCCCTCCTTAACTTCCATCTTCAACCGCTCACTCTCCACTGGTTCCTTCCCCTCTGCCTTCAAACATGCCCACGTCTCTCCCATCCTAAAAAAACCCTCTCTTGACCCCACCTCTCTTTCTAGTTATCACCCTATCTCCCTCCTACCATTCCTTTCCAAACTCCTTGAATGAGTCGTCTACATTTGCTGCCTCAAATTCCTCAATGCCAACTCTCTCCTCGACCCCCTCCAATCTGGCTTCCGTCACCTACATTCCACGGAAACTGCCCTCTCAAAGGTCACCGATGACCTCCTGCTTGCCAAATCCAACGTCTCCTATTCTATCCTAATCCTCCTCGACCTCTCGGCTGCCTTCGACACTGTGGACCACTCCCTTCTCCTCAACACACTATCCAAACTTGGCTTCACGGACTCTGTTCTCTCCCGGTTCTCCTCTTATCTTCTCCGGCCGGTCATTCTCAGTCTCTTTTGCAGGCTCCTCCTCCCCCTCCCATCCCCATACTGTAGGGGTTCCTCAAGGGTCAGTTCTTGGTCCCCTTCTGTTCTCTATCTACACTCGCTCCCTTGGTGAACTTATTTGCTCCCACGGCTTCAACTATCATCTCTACGCTGATGATACCCAAATCTACATCTCTGCCCCTGCTCTCTCTCCCTCCCTTCAGGCTCGGGTCTCCTCCTGCCTTCAAAGACATCTCCATCTGGATGTCTGCCTGCCATCTAAAACTCAATATGTCCAAGACTGAACTCCTTATCTTCCCTCCCAAACCCTGCCCTCTCCCTGACTTTCCCATCACTGTTGACGGCACTACCATCCTTCCCACCTCACGAGCCCGCAACCTTGGTGTCATCCTCGACTCCACTCTCTCGTTCACCCCTCACATCCAATCCGTCACCAAAACCTGCCAGTCTCACCTCCACAACATTGCCAAGATCCGCCCTTTCCTCTCCATCCAAACCGCTACCCTGCTGGTTCAATCTCTTATCCAGTCCCTACTGGATTACTGCATCAGCCTCCTCTCTGATCTCCCGTCCTCCTGTCTCACCCCACTTCAATCTATACTTCACGCTGCTTCCCGGATCATCTTTGTGCAGTAATGCTCTGGGCATGTTGCTCCCCTCCTCAAAAATCTCCATGGCTACCAGTCAACCTATGCATCAGACAAAAACTCCTCACTCTCGGCTTCAAGGCTGTCCATCACCTCGCCCCCTCCTACCTCACCTCCCTTCTTTCCTTCTCCAGCCCAGCCTGCACCCTCACTCCTCTGCTGCTCACCTCCTCACTGGGCCTCGTTCTGGCCTGTCCTGCCGTCGACCCCCGGCCCACGTCCTCCCCCTGGCCTGGAATGCCCTCCCTCCGCACATCCGCCAAGCTAGCTGTCTTCCTCCCTCCAGAGCCCTACTGAGAGCTCACCTCCTCCAGGAGGCCTTCTCAGACAGAGCCCCCTCCTTCCTCTCCCCCTCCTCCCCCTCCCCAACCCCCCCACCTTACCTCCTTCCCTTCTCCACAGCACCTGTATATATGTTTGTACGTATTTATTACTCAATTTATTTTACCTGTACATATTTACTATTCTATTAATTTTATTTTGTTAATATGTTTTGTTTTGTTGTCTGTCTCCCCCTTCTAGACTGTGAGCCCGCTGTTGGGTAGGGACTGTCTCTATATGTCGCCAACTTGTACTTTCCAAGCGCTTAGTACAGTGCTCTGCACACAGTAGGCACTCAATAAATACGATTGAATGAATGAATGAATGAATACTCTCCCTAGCACTTGCTATAGTGCTCTGCACACAGTAAGTGCTCCATAAATATGATTGATTGACTTCTCCAGTGAGGCAGGGAGCAAGATTGGTCTCAGTGCCAGCAATTTTTTAAAAAATAAAAAATGAATAACATTCTTAAACCTCATACCCTGTTCAATCGCTTACGATTAAGCCCTTCTCACTGAACAAGCACTCATGTAGTGGTTGAGAAACTCAAGGAGCCACTTGATGTAGTGGATAGAGCATGGTCCTGGAGTCAGAAGGACCTGGGTTCTAATCCTGTCTCCACCTCTTGTCTGCTCTTTGACCCTGGGCAAGTCACTTAACTTCTCTGTGAATCCTGGAGATTAAGATTGTGAACCCCATGTGGGACAACCCGATTACCTAGTATCTACCCTAGTGCTTAGAACAATGCCTGGCACATAGTAAGAGCTTAAAAAATACCATCATCATTCATCAGGTGTTAATGCTTGTTATGGGCAGGGAACTTGTCTATCAACTCCGTTATATTGCAGTCTTTTTTAAAACATTATCACTAAATCCAAGAGATGTTGGAATTCAGCAGGCTTGGTCCTGGTTTGCCAGGAAGAAGAATTCCAGATTGCAGTATCTCTTTTTGGCAACAGTATGTTCACAGCCATGTTCTATTCCTATTATTCCATATGTCCTGAGATCCCAGAAGTCCAGTAAACAATTCGACAACACCATACATTCTGTTGTGTGTGAAAAACCGGGTTTTATTTTGGAGCGGCCCAAAATTTCTACATTTCAACTTTTGCATTAGGAAAAGGAAAATCACCAATTTGCAGGCTTAGAAATTTCTCTTCCCCACCCGTACTAAGAAGCTGTTTTTTGTATTGTATGGTCACTTGCATGATTTCCAGTGTGCACATGGGCGATTTATTTCCTGAGCACATCAG
The DNA here is from genome assembly GCF_015852505.1 of Tachyglossus aculeatus. NCBI lineage: Eukaryota > Metazoa > Chordata > Mammalia > Monotremata > Tachyglossidae > Tachyglossus > Tachyglossus aculeatus. Next base: position 8,642,906 of record NC_052072.1, read on the forward strand.
AAGATGTTCAAAAGAAACTGTTCAAGGAGGTGGACCAAGTTCTCGGGAAAGGCTCAATTACCCAGGAGAAAATTGAGCAGCTCAGGTACGAACTGGCAAGTCTCAGCAAAGTGGGAGGAAAAGACTGTCCTAGAAGGGAGGTTTTCAAAGGTTTTTTTTTCTGTAGCTGTGTTTGCTCACCTACATTATTTTTCTCTTTTAATCTTTCCTTAAAAGTCACGTTCGGTTTTTATTTTTAATCTTACTGATGAGGTGGTTGTCTGACACTCAAAGACATTTGAGTCATCCATAGACATAAGTAGCATTGAGAAGCAGTGTGGCCTAGCGGAAAGAGCACCGGCCTGGGAATCAGAAGGATCGGGATTCTAGTCCCGGCTCCACCACCCTAAGATGGAACTGCCTTATCAAGTTTCTCCCTTATCTTCCTTCCCATGGGCAAGATTGTTCTAAGTAACCCCAGCAGAGGAGTCACTGACATTTCAAAGAATCTGCAGCAATTCCCAAGTGACCCAATGCAGTCCTGGTGCCTACCCCAGGAAAGTTAAGATGCCTCGGTATCTCCAACAGCTGGCCTTTTACCTGGTTTTCCCAACACCCCTCACCAGTCCTCCCTAGTCTTCGGGGACTCTCAGAGGGCTCCTAGCATCCTGTGGCAAATGGATATCATCATCATCATCATCAATCGTATTTATTGAGCGCTTACTATGTGCAGAGCACTGTACTAAGCGCTTGGGAAGTACAAATTGGCAACATATAGAGACAGTCCCTACCCAACAGTGGGCTCACAGTCTAAAAGGGGGGAGACAGAGAACAAAACCAAACATACTAACAAAATAAAATAAATAGAATAGATATGTACAAGTAAAATAAATAAATAGAGTAATAAATATGTACAAACATATATACATATATACAGGTGCTGTGGGGAAGGGAAGGAGGTAAGATGTGGGGGATGGAGGGGGGACGAGGGGGAGAGGAAGGAAGGGGCTCAGTCTGGGAAGGCCTCCTGGAGGAGGTGAGCTCTCAGCAGGGCCTTGAAGGGAGGAAGAGAGCTAGCTTGGCGGATGGGCAGAGGGAGGGCATTCCAGGCCCGGGGGATATCTGGGTATGGCAATTTTTTATGGTATCTGTTAAGTGTTTACTATGTGCCGGGCACTGTACTAAGTGCTGGGGTGGATACAAGCAAATCAGGTTGGACACAGTCCCTGTCCCACTTGGAGCTCACAGTCTCAAACCCCATTTTACAGGTGAGGCAACTGAGGCACCGAGAAATTAAGTGACTTGCCCGAGACAAGTGGCAGAGCCGGTATTAGAACTCATGACCTTCTGATTCTCATGCCATGCTAAGCGCTGACTATGTGCCAGGCACTGTTCTAAGCGCTGGGGAAGATACAAGGTAATCAAGTTGGACACAGTCCCTGTCCCATATGGGGTTCACAGTCTTACTCCCTATTTTACAGATAAGGGCAGCGTGGCTCAGTGGAAAGAGCCCGGACTTTGGAGTCAGAGGTCATGGGTTCGAATCCCGGCTCCGCCACTTGTCAGCTGCGTGACTTTGGGCCAGTCACTTCACTTCTCTGGGCCTCAGTTCCCTCATCTGGAAAATGGGGATTAAGTCTGTGAGCCCCACGTGGGACAACTTGATTACCTTGTATCTACCCCAGCGCTTAGAGCAGTGCTTTGCACATAGTAAGCACTTAATAAATGCCATTATTATTATTATTATTATTATAAGGGAACGGTGAGGCTCAGAGCAGTTAAGTGACTTGCCCAATGTCAGACAGCAGACAAGTGGTGGAACTGGGACTAGAACCCAGGTCCTTCTGAATCCCAGATCCGTAGTCTGTCCACTAGGCAACACTGTTTCTGACGTTTAACGTAACATTTCCTGTTTCAGACTGAGATTTTCTTTTTCACTAGATATTGCCGGCAGGTTTTGAGTGAAACAGTGAGGACAGCAAAACTAACACCTATTGCTGCAAAGCTGCAGGAGCTAGAGGGAAAGATTGGCCAACATGTTATCCCTAGAAAGGTAAGAAATATCTTTAAATCCACACTTTTTCTGCACGACAGGTATTAGAAAAGAGGCCACGGAATAGGTGCGTTTATAAGAACGTGCCTGGGTTCCGTTTATTTCTCTTTGTTCAATTCTGTCTAATCCTGGGTTTTTCTTGTCATTTCAGACTCTTGTTCTCTATGCTCTTGGTGTGATGCTTCAGGATCACTCAGCTTGGCCATCCCCCTACAAGTATGAAATCCCAATCTTTTCATTCATCACCGTTTAAATATAGAGGCTCTGGCGATGTTTCTTTGCATCTGGGGGGGGTTATTCACACTGGACACGTCTATTGAATTTTCCAAATTCATAGAAAAAAATTGCATATGGATTAAGAAAGCATTCTTTTAAGATTTGTGTTCTTGTAGAACCACGTGTTATGGAGAAATCGAGTTTTCTCTAGGACTACATTCCTTGCAGTAGGGATTGTGGCTCCTAACTCTGTTGCCTTGTACTCTCCCAGGCATTTAGAGCAGGGTAAGCACTCAATAAATACCATTGATTGATGGATTGATTCAATGGGAATTAATGGCTTAGGGAGGAGATGGTTTGAAGGCTGACATCTTATGAACCAAATTCAGATATTCGTACATTCAGACCTGTCCACTCTCCACCGTTAACAGAAGACTTTACACTCTTGTTCCACGTTGCTCTTTTACTGTGTTAAATATTGTAAAGTTGCAAAGACCCAGAGAAAGCAAAGTCCTGTACTGAACAGGTAGCCTTAAGGCAGAGGCTGAAATGGGTGGCAGTATCACACTGTGACCAACACAACACTCATGAGCACAACTCTTTCTTCTTGCACTAAATCTAATTGGACAACCTGTGGATCATGTTTTACCCAGAGCAGACTACGGGGAGGAAAACTCTCTAATACGTCCATCATATTAGATCCAAACCATGTTTTTGATTTTCTGTTTGTTTTGGAAATGGATTGCATGAAGTGCTTCTTCTGAGCCAGACACTGTACTAAGTGTTGGGGTAACTACAAGCTAATCAGGTTGGACACAGTGCATGTCCCACATGGGGTTTACAGGCTTAATCCCCATTTTACAGCTGAGGTAATGAGGCACAGAGAAGTTAAGTGGCTTGCCCATAGTTGCACAGCAGATAAGTGGCAGAGCCAGGATTATAACCCAGGTTCCCAGGTCTGTGCTGTATCCACTAAGCCACACTGCTTCTAGTCAAGAAAGTACATGCTACAGCAGAGATGAGGTATCTGTATTCATTATTTTTCCTTCTTTTTGTTCTGGGCTACTTTCCTCACTTCCATTCTTCTCCCCAGTATTTCATCATGTCTTGACTTCCCAGTCTTCTCCAGATACTCTCTGTTTTCATTCATTTCTTTAGGCCAACCCAAGCCGTTCCAGTCTTTAAAATTAAAGTTTACATGTCTTTCTCATACATTTCAAGATTCATAGAGAATATCTAGTCCCTCGTTTTCTACTTCTCTATCCTTTCCATTCTCTTTCTCTACAGTAGGGAGTCAGAGGCAGTGTGGTGTAGTGGAAAGAGCAATCAAGCAATGATATTTATTGAGCTCTTAATGTGTGCTGAGCACTGTAGTAGCCATTCAGTCATATTTGTTGAGCGTTTACTGTGTGCAGAGCACTGTACTTAGAGCTTGGGAGATTACAGTACAATAAAGGTGGTAGATATGATTCCTGCCCTTAGGTCCTTAAGGATCTTACAGTCTAGCGAGGCCACAGGCCTGGGTTCTGTTCCCGGATCCTCCATTTGCCTGTTGAGTGACCTTGGGCAAGTCATTTGACCTCTCTGGGCTTTAGCTTCCTTTTTTGTAGAAAGGGATTAAAATACTCATTCTCCCTCTTAAACATCGTGAGCTCCATGTAGGAAAGGGATTGTGTCTGATCGTGCTTAGCTCAGTGCTTGACATGCTTAATCAATGCTTAATCAATATTAACATTCATATTAATATAGTAATTATTATTATTATATCAACCAGGTTGTTTAGTCGTGGGCATGGGGAGGGAAAGGTAGAAGAACGAAAAGGTTGATATTAACCTTGTAGGTAAATCTTTACAGATGTGAAGGGGTTACTTTTAAAGCTGGAGGGTTTTCCCAATAAAGAAGAGGTTGCTTGCAAAGCCAGGGCATCGGGGAGGGATGTTTGTTGTGTTGGAGGATCAGATATAAAACTAAGCTCTGGAAAATAGGGAGCACAATCTCAGGGTCACCACTTTTGACCCTAAGATGAGATCAAGATCAAGATGAGATCCCACTTCTAAGATGAGATCAAGAATACGTTTTTTAAATTAAGGCTGACACGGGTATAGGTAAACCTGAACCAAAGATTTTAACGAATTGGCCATTGAAGAGATGAAATGAAATGCCTGAGCTACAAAAGAAATTGCCTGAGCTATTGACAGTTGTTGGTTCCAAAAATCTTTTTCAAGTGGTGCCCTTCTTGATATTTCATTCTCACTGTATCGTTTACTCATGGAAATCTGTGTTAATTAAAATCTGGCTCCTTACTACTTATCTTGAAGCCAACATTCATAATGAAAGCAATTTAAAAAACAATAATGAATTCTGACCCTATTCTATTGCATAAAATGGAGTCTGAAAATCATTCTTGGGAAAGCAGTGAAGGGAGAAAAGGCGAAGAGATTGAATTCCCTTGTAAAACTGGGCATCAATAGTACCAAGGGACTTTCAAAAATATGATCAACCAGTACGACAGAGTTTCAGTAGGCTCTTCCCCTCATTATTTTTGTTTACACGTATGTGGACATATTTGTAATATGTATTTGAGCACGTAATGTGTGCAGAATACTGAACTAAGTGCTGCTACAGTGTACAATACATATAGGTAATTTGTAATATGAGTACTGTACATCGTATCAGCTCTTAGTACAGGGTTCTGTGCCCAATATGTGCTCAACAAAAGCCAAGGATTGATTAATATATAATGTGACCCTGTGAAACATACCAGATCTGAAGTACTTGCGGCCGAGCGTGTTTCACGATCAGCCCTCAGCCCCATTTTCCTCTTTCTAGGTTTGATCCAGACCGCTTTGTTGATGAATCTGCTGAGAAAAATCTCTCCGTGTTGGGGTTTTCAGGAACTCAGGAGTGTCCTGAGCTGAGGTGAGATGGGGCAGAAGGAGGAAGGGAGAAAGGGCAGGGAATGTGTCTGTTTATTGTTATATTGTACTCTCCCAAGCACTTAGTACGGTGCTGTGCACACAGTAAGTGCTCTAAAAACGATTGAATGAATGAATTACTTTTGCCTCAGTGCCGGCTATGGAAAGTTTCTCTGATAATGATGTGCCCCTTTTCTTGGGTAGGTTTGCGTATGTGGTGGCTACTATTCTCCTTAGTGTGCTGGTGAGGAAACTGAACCTGCATCCCGTGGAAGGACAAGTAGTCGAAACCAAGTACGAGTTGGTGACCTCACCAAAGGAAGAGGCTTGGATCACAGTTTCTAAGAGAAGCTAAAAACGGACGTCGAAGCAGAGTGGAAAGTGCCTTAGCCTTTTGGCAACAAAAAGCATTTCAGTACTTCATTCCGAACTGATTCACAGAACCTGTTAGAAAGGTTCAGTGTCTAGACTTTATTCTTTGCACATTGTTAACCCAGTGTCTTTTTCATACTAACGTTACTATACTAAAGTGGATTTATACTGATACCTTTTGTGACTCATTATTAAGGTAGAATGACCTCAGAACATTTTGTCTCGGGAGCAGCGTTGTACTCTTACGTCATTCTTAAGAAGAGCCCGAGCACAAAAGATCCACCATAAACATATTCAGACAAGGCTCCATCAACACCGAGTGCTGTACAGCATGATGGTATTTGTTAAGCTCTTACTATGTGCCAAGCAATCAATCAATCAATCGTATTTATTGAGCGCTTACTCTGTGCAGAGCACTGTACTAAGCACTTGGGAAGTACAAATTGGCAACACATAGAGACAGTCCCTACCCAGCAGTGGGCTCACAGTGTAAAAGGGGGAGACAGAGAACAGAACCAAACATACCAACAAAATAAAATAAATAGGATAGAAATGTACAAGTAAAATAAATAAATAAATAAATAAATAGAGTAATAAATATGTACAACCATATATACATATATGCAGGTGCTGTGGGGAAGGGAAGGAGGTAAGATGGGGGGATGGAGAGGGGGACGAGGGGGAGAGGAGGGAAGGGGCTCAGTCTGGGAAGGCCTCCTGGAGGAGGTGAGCTCTCAGTAGGGCCTTGAAGGGAGGAAGAGAGCTAGCTTGGTGGAGGGGCAGAGGGAGGGCATTCCAGGCCCGGGGGATGACGTGGGCCGGGGGTCGACGGCGGGACAGGCGAGAACGAGGTACAGTGAGGAGATTAGCGGTGGAGGAGCGGAGGTTGCGGGCTGGGCAGTAGAAGGAGAGAAGGGAGGTGAGGTAGGAGGGGGCGAGGGGATGGACAGCCTTGAAGCCCAGGGTGAGGAGTTTCTGCCTGATGCGCAGATTGATTGGTAGCCACTGGAGATTTTTGAGGAGGGGAGTAATATGCCCAGAGCGTTTCTGGACAAAGATAATCCGGGCAGCAGCATGAAGTATGGATTGAAGTGGAGAGAGACACGAGGATGGGAGATCAGAGAGAAGGCTGGTGCAGTAGTCCAGACGGGATAGGATGAGAGCTTGAATGAGCAGGGTAGCAGTTTGGATGGAGAGGAAAGGGCGGATCTTGGCAATGTTGCGGAGCTGAGACCGGCAGATTTTGGTGACGGCTTGGATGTGAGAGGTGAATGAGAGAGCGGAGTCGAGGATGACACCAAGGTTGCGGGCTTGTGAGACGGGAAGGATGGTAGTGCCGTCAACAGAGATGGGAAAGTCAGGGAGAGGACAAGGTTTGGGAGGGAAGACAAGGAGCTCAGTCTTCGACATGTTGAGCTTTAGGTGGCGGGCGGACATCCAGATGGAGATGTCCTGAAGGCAGGAGGAGATGCGAGCCTGGAGGGAGGGGGAGAGAGCAGGGGCAGAGATGTAGATCTGGGTGTCATCAGTGTAGAGATGATAGTTGAAGCCGTGGGAGCGAATGAGGTCACCAAGGGAGTGAGTGTAGATTGAGAACAGAAGGGGACCAAGCACTGAACCTTGGGGAACCCCCACAGTGAGAGGATGGGAGGGGGAGGAGGAGCCTGCAAAAGAGACTGTTCTAAGCACTGGGGTAGATACTAGGTAATCGGGTTGTCCCACATGGGGTTCACAATCTTAATCTCCAGGATTCACGGAGAATTAAAAGTGAATAGACTTTATTCTTTGCACATTGTTAACCCAGTATCTTTTTCATACTAATGTTACTATACTAAAGTGGATTTATACTGATACCTTTTGTGACTCATTTTTAAGGTAGATTGACCTCAAAAAAACATTTTGTCTCGGGAGCAGCGTTGTACTCTTACGTCATTCTTAAGAAGAGCCCGGGCACAAAAGATCCACCATAAACATATTCAGACAAGGCTCCGTCAACACCGAGTGCTGTAGGGGAAGACAGAAATCGATTAAAATATGCCTCATTTTGCAGTGTCTTTTAAAGTTTCATGGAGAAGCAGCATGGCTCAGTGGAAAGAGCCCGGGCTTTGGAGTCAGAGGTCCTGGGTTCAAATCCCGGCTCTGCCAATTGTCAGCGTGTGACTTTGGGCAAGTCACTTAATTTCTCTGTGCCTCAGTTACCTCATCTGGAAAATGGGGATTAAGACTGTGAGCCCCCCCCAGACAACCTGATCACCTTGTAACCTCCTCAGTGCTTAGAACAGTTCTTTGCACATAGTAAGCGCTTAATAAATGCCATCATTATTATTATTAAAGGAAATTAGCACTTAAGCACTACCTAAGCACTTAGGTTCTCACCCCCTGCTATAAAGCTTAGCTTCATACACTATTGACTCCCTTATCTATCTTTAGGTAATCTTTAGTTAGAGGTTTGTTTTAGTATCTCCCCCAGCTGACTGTATGCTACTTAAGATCAGGGATCATGTCTGCTAATTGTATTCAAGTCCCATAAAGATGTGCGCACAGTAGGAACTCAATAAATGCTGCATGTAGAGCACTAAATTAAGAGCTTGGGGAGGTTCATAGAAGGAATATACATGATCCCCATCATCAAGGAGCTTATGAAAGTCCACCTCTCCAGTTTAATCTTTATTGAGCACATTGTAAGTGCTTAACAAATACCATTTTAAAAAATTAATGATTCTGCCAAGTAGAGTACAATATAGCAGAGTTGGTTAAGCATCAGTAATAATAATAATAATAATAATAACATCATTTATTAAGTGCTTACTGTGTGCAAAGCACTGTTCTAAGCACTGGGGAGGTTACAAGGTGATCAGGTTGTCCCACAGGAGGCTCACAGTCTTAATCCCCATTTCATAGATGAGGTAACTGAGGCACAGAGAAGTCAAGTGACTTGTCCAAAGTCACACAGCTGGCAATTGGCAGAGCCGGAATTTGAACCCATGAACTCTGACTCCAAAGCCCATGCTCTTTCCACTGAGCCACGCTGCTTCTCTACAAATCAGTAAAGCGGAATGAGAACATGGTATGACATATATTGTTAATATGCCATGATTTGATCCTCCTCCATTCATCATCATCATCATCAATCGTATTTATTGAGCGCTTAGTATGTGCAGAGCACTGTACTAAGCGCTTGGGAAGTACAAATTGGCAACATATAGAGACAGTCCCTACCCAACAGTGGGCTCACAGTCTAAAAGGGGCTCACAGTCCAAAAGACTCCATTCAAATAAAGATCCCAGATATCCATAAATGAAAAGCTCGGATTAGAAACAAATCCGGGACGAGGGAAATATGGGATAGTGTTCCTCTCAGGGTGGGTCATTTGAAGACCACTGTACTGCTTCTCAACCCAGTACCAAGTATGATCAATCAATTGTATTTATTGAGTGCTTACTATTCATTCAATCGTACTTATTGAATGCCATAGTAAGCACTTGGGAGAGTAGGGTGCAAACAGAATTAGCAGACATGGTCCCTGCCCATAATGAGTTTACAGTCAAGATGGGGAGACAGACATTAATATGAAATAAGTGAATTATAATGTATAATTCAAAGATCTGTACATTACAGTGCATTAGTCCTGCAAGCTTTTAGCTTTTAATGATTGAGCAGCATGGCATAGTGGATGAACTGGGATGAACTCCCACTGAACTGGGAGCCGGAGGACCCAGGTTCTAATCCCGGCTCTGCCACTTGTCTGCTATGTGACCTTGGGCAAATCACTTCTCGGTGCCTCAGTTCCCTCATCTCTAAAATGGGGATCAAGACTGTGAGCCCCATGTGGGACAAGGACTGTGTCCCACACCGTTTACTTGCATCAACCCTAGCGCTTAGAACAGTGCCTGGCACGTAGTAAGTGCTTAACAAATACCATTAAGAAAAATCAATGATACTGCCAAGTAGAGTAGTAGTAGGGGATGGAAATAATCAATGCTATTTATTGAGCACTTACTATATGCAGAGCACTGTACTAAGTGCTTGGAAGAGTACAATACACCAGAATGGTTTTGGTTACTGCCAAGTAGAGTAGTAGTAGGGGATGGAAACAATCAATGCTATTTATTGAGCACTTACTATATGCAGAGCACTGTACTAAGTGCTCGGAAGAGTACAATACACCAGAATGGTTTGGGTTTGAGTTTTACCAAATTTTATGTTGTTTTAGTCCTTTTCCCTCAACTTCCTAATGAGTGATAGCCTTGGCATTTTCCTCTTTCAGTGAACTGCTGTCGTGTCACACTATAGTGATGTGAAAGCACTTCCAAGGTTGACATTGGATGATGGTTCCGAATTCAGAAGAGAAAAAATAATACTTAAGTTGAAATTGTCAGCTCAGATTTAGGTGGCACCTCTAAATCCCGCACCTCTAGGGTTCTCCTTAGTACATTTTAATGTGTTTCTTAGGAGAATGAAGGGCTTCATATAATTTCAATCCCGAGATTGCTATTTTTGCCTTCTCCATATGTCGGCTGGTGTTTCAGGTCCATCGCATTATCACCTGGTTTGGCTCATTAAAAGTCTCGGCCGGTATTTGCCCTCTGGTTAACTGAAGCTCAGTTATGTCTCCAGACGACGGCGTTCATTCCACAACTTAGACAAACCTTGGCATTTTGAGTGGTTCTTAATTACTTGGGAAATATGCAAATGTTTCTTAATGTATTTTCAAATATTCTCTTTTAGTGACAGACTAAGATGGATGATTTTTCTGGTCGGACCAGAAACGCTAGCTGTGTTTTACATCCGTTCGTAGGAGATTTCTAGTCTGGTTAGCTTGATTAATATTTTATTTCATATAGAAATGTACAAGGCTCAAGTCTTAGAGACCAGGAGTCTCTCTCAAGAGCATCTGAAACACCTTCCTCTCAGAGGTATACTCCCGTGCCGGCAGTTTTCCTGGGTTGAATTTCTCTCTGGCTTATGAGGGTTGAATGCCCTCCCTCTGCCCATCCACCAAGCTCGCTCTCTTCCTCCCTTCAAGGCCCTCCTGAGAGCTCACCTCCTCCAGGAGGCCTTCCCAGACTGAGCCCCTTCCTTCCTCTCCCCCTCGTCCCCCTCTCCATCCCCCCCATCTTACCTCCTTCCCTTCCCCACAGCACCTGTATATATGTATATATGTTTGTACATATTTTTTACTCTATTTATTTATTTATTTTATTTGTACATATCTATTCTATTTATTTTATTTTGTTAGTATGTTTGGTTTTGTTCTCTGTCTCCCCCTTTTAGACTGTGAGCCCACTGTTGGGTAGGGACTGTCTCTATATGTTGCCAATTTGTACTTCCCAAGCGCTTAGTACAGTGCTCTGCACATAGTAAGCGCTCAATAAATATGATTGATGATGATGATGATATAGAGACAGTCCGTACCCAACAGTGGGCTCACAGTTTAGAAGGGGGAGACAGAGAACAAAACCAAACATACTAACAAAATAAAATAAATAGAATAGATATGTACAAGTAAAATAGAGAGAGTAATAAATCTGTACAAACATATATACATATATACAGGTGCTGTGGGGAAGGGAAGGAGGTAAGATGGGGGGTGGAGAGCGGGACGAGGGGGAGAGGAAGGAAGGGGCTCACTGTTCTCACACTGGGCTCACAAGCACTGTTCTAAGCACCGGGGTAGATATAATCAATCAATCATATTTATTGAGCGCTTACTATGTGCAGAGCACTGTACTAAGCGCTTGGGAAGTACAAATTGGCAACATATAGAGACAGTCGCTACCCAACATTGGGCTCACAGTCTATAAGCTAATCATTCATTCATTCAGTCGTATTTATTGAGCGCTTACTGTGTGCAGAGCACTGTACTAAGCGCTTGGGAAGTACAAGTTGGCAACATATAGAGACGGTCCCTACCCAACAACGGGCTCACAGTCTACAGCTCATGTCCCACATGGGGTTCCCAATCTGGGACTTGCACTATTTGGGCCTGGTCAATCTGCATTTTCTCAAACCTTCCCACACCTCAGGTCTTCTCCCAGTCAGGATGGGGCAGCCCAGCCCAGAATGGACATCTGTGACCCACCGCAGTCATAGATGGAGTAGGAATAGAGAAGCAGCGTGGCTCAATGGAAAGAGCACGGGCTTTGGAGTCAGAGGTCATGGGTTCGAATCCCGACCACCACATGTCTGCTAGGTGACCTCGGGCAAGTCACTTAACTTCTCTGAACCTCAGTTACCTCATCTGTAAAACAGGGACTAAGACTGTGAGCCCCACGGGGGACAACCTGATCACCTTGTATCCTCCCCAGTGCTTAGGACAGTGCTTGGCACATAGTAAGCGCTTAACAAATGCCATCATTATTACTATTATTATTAATAGTAGTAGTAGAGGACCGGCCTACGAGTCAGAGGACCTGGGTTCTAATCTGGCTCTGCTGTGTGACCTTGGGCAAGTCACTTCACTTCCCCATGCCTCAGTTTTTTCATCTGTTAAATGGAGATCCAAAACCTGAATTCTCTCCTAATGAGACTGTGAACCCCATGTGGGACAGGAGCTGCTGTTCAAACTCTCTATGTTGCCAACTTATACTTCCCAAGCGCTTAGTAAAGTGCTCTGCACACAGTAAGCGCTCAATAAATACGATTGATTGATAATCCTGTATCTACCCCAGCGCTTAGAACAGTGCTTGACATATAGGGGAAGCAGCATGGCCTAGTGAATAGAGCAGGATCTGGATTCTAATCCCAGCTCTGTCACTTGTGACCTCGGGCAAGTCATTGCACCTCTCTGTGCCTCAGTTACCTCATCTGTAAAATGGGGATGAAGACATCGAGCTCCATGGAGAACAAGGACTATGTCCAAAGTGATTAGCGTGTGTTTTCCCCAGTGCTTAGAACAGTGCCTGGCACATAGTAAGTGCCTAACAAATACCATAAAGATATATGTGTATGTATGTATAGCGTAAGCACTTAAATACCATCATTATTGGGGGCTCCAGGTGGCAGAGCGGGATTAGAACCCACGACGTCTGACACCCAAGCCTGAGTTCGTTCCAGAGGTCACGGGTTCAAATCCCAACTCCACCACTTCAATCAATCAATCGTATTTATTGAGCCCTTACTGTGTGCAGAGCACTGTACTAAGCGCTTGGGAATTACAAGTTGGCAACATAGAGAGACAGTCCCTACCCAACAGTGGGCTTACAGTCACTTGCCAGCTGTGTGACTTTGGGCGAGTCACTTAACCTCTCTGGGCCTCAGTTACCTCATCTGTAAAATGGGGATGAAGCCTGCGAGCCCCCCGTGGGACAACCTGATCACCTTGTAACCTCCCCAGCCAGTGCTTTGCACATAGTAAGCACTTAATAAATGCCATGATTATTATTATTATTATTAATAGTAATGGTATTTACTGAATGCCACTAGGTCCAGTGCACTGTACTAAGCACTTGGGAAAGCATGACAGAAGCATATGATATATACCTTGTCCAGATAAAACTTACCCTCTTCTCGGGGGGGTGTCTCTGAGGCAAGTCTGAGGTATCTCGACATCACCACAGGGCAAGGGCGATGTCACCCATCTTTGCTATGTCTGCCAGTTGGGTAGGGACCGTCTCTGTATGTTGCCGACTTGTGCTTCCCAAGCGCTTAGTACAGTGTTCTGCCCACAGTAAGCGCTCAATAAATACGATTGAATGAATGAATGAATGCCAGTCAGTCCATCAATCGTATTTACCGAGCGCTTACTGTGGGCAGAACACTGTACTAAGCACTTGGGAGGGAACAATACAACAGACACCTTTCCTGGCCACAATGAGCTGACAGTCTTAGGGGACTGGTTATAATTGCCAGGTAATTCATCATCATCATCATCATCAATCGTATTTATTGAGCGCTTACTATGTGCAGAGCACTGTACTAAGCGCTTGGGAAGTACAAATTGGCAACATATGGAGACAGTCCCTACCCAACAGTGGGCTCACAGTCTAAAAGGGGGAGACAGAGAACAAAACCAAACATACTAACAAAATAAAATAAATAGAATAGATATGTATAAATAAATAGAGTAAAAAAAATATGTACAAACATATATACATATATCCAGGTGCTGTGGGGAAGGGAAGGAGGTAAGATGGGGGGGATGGAGAGGGGGACGAGGGGGAGAGGAAGGAAGGGGCTCAGTCTGGGAAGGCCTCCTGGAGGAGGTGAGCTCTCAGCAGGGCCTAGAGACAGAGAACAAAACCAAACATACTAACAAAATAAAATAAATAGAATAGATATGTACAAGTAAAATAAATAAATAAATAGAGTAAAAAATATGTGCAAACATATATACATATACACATTATAAATTATTCTCCAGCTCCTGGTGCACAACAATGTCGACAATGTTCCTGGAAACCGGAGGCAGCAGGAGGGATTTTTGAACGGTTGCCACTCCTCCAAGAAGAGTGGGTGGGAGCTGGAAAGCTGAAAATAAAAGCTATAAAGCGAGTGAGCTCCAGTAAGCAGCGGGTGAAAGCAAAGGAAGCAGAATTCAGTAGGATCAGGGTTTGTTCCTGCTAGCGAGGCCAGGCAGAAGTCATTAATTACCAAAAGCCAGACATCGCTTTAAACCAGAGCAGGGAGGACCAGACAAATGGTTCCGTTCCCAAGCGGGTGCTGATTTTGATAACCAAAACAACAAAAAATACTGCATCTTTCGTGGGCAAAGATATGGTATTGATTTTCATCTGTTGTTCTGGCTGACCCTCTGATATAATTGAAATTAGTATTCCTTTTGTGTATTTCTGGCTGTGTCAGCAACAGTGACAGCAAAACGGATTTAGGAATTGTATGGCTGTTACAGAGTCAGCCGAGTGGCCTTTTTAATTGATGTTCCGGTGGGTACATTAAAATTAGCCGCTTCTGCTCGCTTTCAGATGAATCATTTTCTTTCCTTGAATCAATCAATCGTATTTATTGAGAGCTTACTGTGTGCAGAGCACTGGACTAAGCGCTTGGGAAGTACAAGTTGGCAACATATAGAGACGGTCCCTACCCAACAGTGGGCTCACAGTCTAAAAAGGGGGAGACAGAGAACAAAACCAAAACATACTAACAAAATAAAATAAATAGAATAGATATGTACAAGTAAAATAAATAAATAAATAAATAGAGTAATAAATATGTACAGGCATATATACATATATATATCTATCAGTGGTATTTATTGAGTGCTTATCCATGTGCAGAGCACAGTACTAAGCTTTCGGGAGAGTACAGTACAACAGAATTAGCCGACAAGTTCCCTGCCCGTAACTAGCTAAAATTTAATTTATTCATTCATTCAATTGTATTTGTTAAGTGCTTACTATGTGAAGAGCACTGTACTAAGCGCTTGGGAAAGTACAATACAACAATAAAGAGTGACAATCCCTTCCCACAATGAGCTCACGGTCTAGCAGGGGGGAGACAGACATCAATACAAATAAACAGACAATTCTGGGCCTCAGTTACCTCATCTGTAAAATGGGGATGAAGACTGTGAGCCCCCTGTGGGACAACCTGATCACCTTGATCACCCCCAGCGCTTAGAACGGTGCCTTGCACATAGTAAGCGCTTAATAAATGCCATTATAATAATAATAAATTCAAATAAAATTACATTTATAAATAAATGTTAAATATTTATGAATAAATACATAAAATTTATCATGGCAGTGTCCTTTTAAAGTCCGAAATCTTCTTTTCTGTAAAAAATGAGGTGGTAGATTTGAGTTATAGGTATTTTTATGACATTTTATGAAAGAATACATTTTATTAGTAAATTTCATTTCATTATTAAAGTTAATTTCAACAAGTATAGTTAAACATTCATGTGTGAAAAAGGAAAGGGCACCCTGATAGGCTTGCTGATGGCCTGGGCAGCAACTGAGAAGCAGCATGGCAGCATCAGAGAAGCAGCGTGGCTCAGTGGAAAGAGCCCGGGCTTTGGAGTCAGAGGTCATGGGTTCGAATCCCGGCTCCACCACATGTCTGCTGTGTGACCTTGGGCGAGTCACTTAACTTCTCTGAGCCTCAGTTCCCTCATCTGTAAAATGGGGATTAAGACTGTGAGACCCAACTGGGACAACTTGATCACCTCGTATCCCCCCCAGCACTTAGAACAGTGCTCTGCTCATAGTAAGCGCTTAACAAATGCCATTATTATTATTATTATTATTATTAATTGGCTAGACGGCTCGTGAAAAGTAGCTCCAGCTGGTCCCTCCCCTGACTCGGCCCCTGCCCCTCCCATGGCCATCTTGACTCGTGGAGGAACAGGTCTATGGCTCAAACAATCCCGATGGCCGGCCTCCCTGCCCAGTGGCCATTCTAGACTGTGAGCCCACTGTTGGGTAGGGACCGTCTCTATATGTTGCCAACTTGTACTTCCCAAGCGCTTAGTACAGTGCTCTGCACACACTAAGCACTCAATAAATACAATTGAATGAATGAACGAATTGCAAAGACCTAAAAGCCCCCCAGTCAAAGAGTTTCTTGTCCCCTTCTACCACTAGCCCCTGCCCTATGAAAACCTCTTCCCCTCCCCAACCTTCGCAGGCTGCCCTCCAAAAGTTTTAGTCTCCCCCATAATGTTCTCCATGTCTTCACTCATCCCTGCCACCACAGGGGCCCAAATCCCCGCAGCAGTGAAACACTTCCCACTCTCCACAGCCAAATTTCCTTCCTCGCCCATCCTCATCTCACCTCATCCTACACCACCATTCATTCATTCATTCATTGTCATATTTATTGAGCGCTTACTGTATGCAGAGCACTGTACTAAGTGCTTGGGAAGTACAAGTCGGCAACATATAGAGACGGTCCCTACCGAACAACAGGCTCACTCTTTTCTCTCCCTTTCCTGTGGGTAAGGAGATTTTTGTGAATCCATACTTCATGCTGCTGCCCAGATTGTCTTTGTCCAGAAACGCTCTGGGCATGTTACTCCCCTCCTCAAAAATCTCCAGTGGCTACCAGTCAATCTATGCATCAAGCAAAAACTCCTCACTCTGGGCTTCAAGGCTGTCCATCCATCCCCTCGCCCCCTCCTACCTCACCTCCCTTCTCTCCTTCTGCAGCCCAGCCCGCACCCTCCACTCCTCTGCCACTAATCTCCTCACTGTACCTCGTTCTCACCTGTCCCGCCATCCCCCGGGCCTGGAATGCCCTCCCTCTGCCCATCCGCCAAGCTAGCTCTCTTCCTCCCTTCAAGGCCCTACTGAGAGCTCACCTGCTCCAGGAGGCCTTCCCTGACTGAGCCCCCTCCTTCCTCTCCCCCTCGTCCCCCTCTCCATCCCCCCCATCCTACCTCCTTCCCTTCCCCACAGCACCTGTATATATGTATATATGTTTGTACATATTTACTACTCTATTTTACTTGTACATATCTATTCTATTTATTTTATTTTGTTAGTATGTTTGGTTTTATTCTCTGTCTCCCCCTTTTAGACTGTGAGCCCACTGTTGGGCAGGGACTGTCTCTATGTGATGCCAATTTGTACTTCCCAAGTGCTTAGTACGGTGCTCTGCACACGGTAAGCGCTCAATAAATACGATTGATTGATTGATTGATTGATTGATTGTGGTTCTGCGTGTGGGTGAGTGTTTCTGGCTGTGTGTCTACAAATCTACTTAAGGTGGGGCAATTGTGCCCCTTACACATGTTTAGATACCCCTTCTATAAATATCTGAAGACAAAATACCAAAATAAATTGATCGTAACACAGTCTTTCCTACCTCTAAAACAAAACCTCCTAAAGAGGTTTTTCAGTCCCTCTTTTCTTTTTCTCCCTCAGTTAGTTACATTTATTGAGTGCTTAAGTAAGGGCTGGGGAAGAGTACGATATAACAAGAATTGGTAGACATGTTCCCTGCCCACAATGAGCTTACAATGTAGAGGGGGAGACACATCAATTTAGAAACACTAGCTGTGTTTTACTACACATGCTTAGGAAGTTTCTAGACTGGTTAACTTGGTGGATACTTTATTTCATATGGAAATGTACAAGGCTGAAGTCTTAGAGACGAGGAGTCTCTCAAAAATATCTTTAAGACCTTCCTCTTAGAGGTATAGTCCAGTGGCGGCAGTTTTCCTAGGTTGAATTTCTCTCTGGTTTATAAGGTTTGATTGTACCGCAGAGTTGGTAGGTGCATTCCCTTCTCACAATAAGCTTACAGTCTAGAGGGGGAGCAGCCAATAAATAAATAAATAAATAGATAGATAGATAGATAAATAAATAAATGTTCCATAATAAATAAATGGACAAATAAATAAATAAATAAATAAATAGATAAATAAATAAATAAATGTTCCATAATAAATAAATGGAAAAATACATGAGTGCTGAGATGACATGACCAGAAAGGTAGAGGGATTAATCAGAGAATGTCTTTTTAGGGGAGGTGACTTTTTAGGATGGCTTTGAAAGGAGAAAGGGATGTACTTTGCCAAAGTTGAATAGGGAGTGCATTCCCGATTTGGGGGAGGGAAAGATAAGGAGTGGATGATGATGATGATGGTATTTGTTAAGTGCTTACTATGTGCTGAGTACTGTCCTAAGCGCTGGGATGATGATGATGATGGTATTTGTTAAGCACTTACTGTGTACCAAGCACTGTTCTAAGTGCTAGGGTAGATACAAGGTAATCAGGTTGTCCCACGTGGAGCCCAGGGAAGTGAAGTGACTTGCCCAAGGTCACACAGCAGACACGTGGTGGAGCCGGGATTAGAACCCATGTCCTCTGACTCTCAAACCCATACTCTTTCCACTAAGCCATGCTACTTCCCATGGGAGCGCAATAGTCGAGAGTTCATTCATTCATTCATTCAATCATATTTATTGAGCGCTTACTGTGTGCAGAGCACTGTACTAAGCACTTGGGAAGTACAAGTTGGCAACATATAGAGATGGTCCCTACCCAACAGTGGGCTCACAGTCTAGAAAGGGGAGACAGAGAACAAAACAAAACATATTAACAAAATAAAATCAATAGAATAAATATGCACAAATAAAATAGAGTAATAAATTTGTACAAACATATATACATATATACAGGTGCTGTGGGGAGGGGAAGGAGATAAGTCGAGGGGGAGGGGGAGGGGCAGTTACCAGATTTGCTTGGGAGGAGTGAAGAACACAATCTGGAAGGATGCAGAATAAGAGAGCAGAAAGGTAAAAAGGATCCAACCATTCGAGAGTCTCAGAGCCGACGGGAAGTTTTATTTTGTATGAGAAGTGATGGGAGCCATCGGGGATTTTGGAGTGGGCTAATGATGTGTTCCAACACTTTCTATTTCTTTCCCTTTCATAATAGTTGTTTGTTCCTTTTTCAATCTATGGTGTTTCTAAAATAGTTCTCTAAGGCGCCACGAGACCTAAACAACGATATTTATGGGCAATGCTGCATTAAGGCAGTATTTCAGAACTCAATGACATTAAAGGATAACGACCTCAAAGTGACTTCTAAAACTTTGAGGAGTGATCCTCATTTCTGTTTAGAAAACCTGCTAAATGACATACTAACATGGGAAAAGTAAACTTATACCATGTGAGCCTACTCCATGTGAGCATTGAACTTTTCTCGGGAATTTTGGTGGGGTCTAGGAAAAGTTTCCAGGTCTATCAGTTCCCCTATAACTGGAGGGTGCGTTCTTGCCAATGCCCCCTTAAAGGAAACTCATGGCACAGCCATTTCAACTGCTACTGCATCACCGTATACAGTCAGATGTGCACTGTCTGAAGAATATTCCCATATTCTGCCTGGTTTTCTGTCCATGATGGGCATTCAATCAATCAGTCATATTTATTGAGCACTTATGATGTGCAAAGCACTGCACTAAGGGCTTGGGAGAGTAAAAAAAAATAATAATAATAATGTATTGTGGTATTTGGAAAGTCTTTCTATGTTCCAGGCACTCTGTGAGCCCGTTGTTGGGTAGAGACCATCTCTATATGTTGTGACTCGTACTTCCCAAGCGCTTAGTACAGAGCTCTGCACACAGTAAGTGCTCATTAAGTACGATTGAATTGAATGAATGAATGAATGAATGAATGGGGTAGATACAAGGTAATTGGGTTGGACGCAGTCCCTGTCCCACATAGGGCATACTCTTAATCCCCCTTTTACAGATGAGGTAACTGAGGCATAGAAAAGTTAAGTCACTTGCCTCAGGTCATATAGCAGACATGTGGCGGAGCCAGGATTAGAACCCAGGTCCTTCTGACTGCCAGCCTGTGCTCTAGCCACTAAGCCATGCTGATTCCCAGCATACAACAGAGTACAATGCTACAGAATTAGTGAAATTATGTGCTGAAAGGACTGACTGAATAGAAAAAAGAAAATCACAGAACAGGAAGAGAGTTCTTTTTGCCTAGAATAAATTCTACTTGCCCAGTTATCCGAAGTCCAGAGTCTTTGCTGGACTTGGACACTGGTGAAGGTAAATGAATTATTTAAGTGGGCATTACTGAAGATATGGGGCAAAAGCATGCAAGGAACTTAGGACATAAAAGCCACATTATCAGACCGTTGGTCCATCCAGACCAGTTTAATGACTCCGACCTTAAAACCGAAAGATGCTTGGGTGAAGATTATCACGGCTGCCATCCTTCTTGAGAAAGATACATATTTTAGTACTCTAACCACCTAGTGACCAACCCATCATGGATTTATTCATAGGTCTATCCAAAGCCTTCTTGCACCTTAGAATCGGAGATTCATCGTTCTAGAAAGAAGTTCAAGAGATCATGGGGTACAGTCTCCAGAAAGATTACTGATTAAACCATCCAGGGCATCTCTCTGGAGATGCTGACTCCTTGTCTCCTCATGGAAGCCTGTCCCAGGATTTTGTTACTTGAAGAGCCAAGAAGTCAATCAATCGTATTTATTGAGTGCTTACTGTGTGCAGAGCACTGTACTAAGCGCTTGGGAAGTACAAGTTGGCAACATATAGAGACGGTCCCTACCCAACAGTGGGCTCACAGTCTAAAAGGTGGGCTCATTTCTAATGTCACCAAAACCTCTCCTGCTTTATTTTGAGCTTGTTATCCTTGAATACATGGCCTGTCATTTTATGAGCAGGAAAGGCAATCGAGCAAGATTTGTGCTTCATAAATAATAATAATAATAATAATCGGATTTGTTAAGCACTTACTATGTGCAAAGCACTGTTCTAAAGCCTTGTCGGTTGCCTGCTAGTATGTTCTGCTCTTCCAGATGCTTGAAAATTGTTTTGAACATTTGTGCTAGCATCCTCACAAATACTGATAAATCAGCCAGTCTGTAATTACCAGGGTGCTTAGTACAGTAAACACTCAATAAATACCATTGATGGATTGTCTGACTGATTACAGAGGCATATTTTGCCCTCTTTAAGTTGGCATAGCATTTGCTCTGTTAATAATAATAATAATAATGGCATTTATTAAGCACTTACTATGTGCAAAGCACTGTTCTAAGCACTGGGGAGGTTACAGGGTGATCAGGTTGTCCCACGGGGGGCTCACAGTCTTAATCCCCATTTTACAGATGAGGTAACTGAGGCACAGGGAAGTTAAGTGACTTGCCCAAAGTCACACAGCTGACAATTGGCAGAGCCGAGATTTGAACCCTGATCCCTGACTCCAAAGCCCGGGCTCTTTCCACTGAACCACGCTGCTTCCGTCTCATCCTTTGAGGTTTTAGAAATAGCGGCTCTAACTACTTCTTTCCCTATTCTACTTTGACGTTTCAGCTTTCCACTGGAAATGGAGTTTGCCCTGATCAGATGTTCACATTTTCTCTTCTTCATAAAGTCAGAGAAAAAATGTAAAAGCTCCTGCCTTTTCCGATTCCCCGGACTAATCTCCAATTAAGACTTTGCCAAAAATCCTCACCAACTCTTTCAGGCTATTTCTTCCAAAGCCTCCAGTGTGGCCCCACCTTCTCTTTCCCCAATTTGTGATAAATCAAAAATGACTTCATTAACACGACGGAGGCCATTAGAAATGAGTTACCTCACGAGACCCTTCTTCCTCCTCACTCTCATCTCCTCCCATCCACATTCTCCTCCTCAGTTGTCTCCCAAAAGGAGATCAGCCTAATTTGGAAAGTTAGGCTTTCTTTCTGTGTCTTGGACCCCAATCATCATCAATCGTATTTATTGAGCGCTTACTATGTGCAGAGCACTGTACTAAGCGCTTAATCCCCCTCACTTGTTTCAAAAGGTTGCCCCTAACTTCCTCATCTCTCTTAAGTGCTCTTTAACCTCCCGTACCCAGTTCATTCATTCATTCAGTTGTATTTATTGAGCACTTACCATGTGCAGGGCACTGTACTAAGCATTTGGGAAGTACAAGTTTGCAACCTATAGAGATGGTCCCTACCCAACAACAGGCTTACAGTCTAGAAGGGTAGACTAAGCTGTAGTGGTGTGGTAGTAATAATAATAATAATGATGACGTTTGTTAAACGTTTACTATAATAATAATAATAATGATGGTATTTGTTAAGCGCTTACTATGTGCCAAGCACTGTTCTAAGTGCTGGGGAGATACAAGATAATCAGGTTGTCCCACATGGGGCTGAAAGTCTTCATCCCCTTTTTACAGATGAGGGAACTGAGGCCCAGAGAACTGAAATGACTTGCCCAAGGTCACACAGCAGATAAGCGGCGGAGTCGGGATTAGAACCCACGACCTCTGACTCCCAAGCCCAGGCTCTTGCCACTGAGCCACACTGTAGTAGCAGTAGTAGTAATAATAGCAGCGTGGTTTAGTGGCAAGGGCACGGGCTTGGGAGTCTGAGGACATGGGTTCTAATCTCGGCTCCACCACTTGTCTGCTATGTGACTTGGGCAAGCCACTTAACTTCTCTGTGCCTCAGTTACCTCATCTGTAAAATGGGGATTAGGACTGTGGGGCCCATGTGGGACAACCTCATTACCTTGTATCTACTCCAGCACTTAGAACAGTGCTTGGCATATTGTAAGAGCTTAACCAATATCACAATTATTATTGTTATCATTATTATTATTAATAATAGTAGTAGTAGTAAAACCTTGCTGATTTCCTACTATATCACAGCCCACAGACTTTCCTCCTCTATTGCTAACCCACTTACTGTACCTCAATCTCATCTATCCTTTCACCAATCCCTTGCCCACGTTCTCCCTCTGACCTGGAGTTCCTTACCCCTTCATCTAAAAGAAGCGTGGCTCAGTGGAAAGAGCACGGGCTTTGGAGTCAGAGGTCATGGGTTCGAATGCCGGCTCTGCCACTTAGCTGTGTGACTTTGGGCAAGTCACTTAACTTCTCTGGGCCTCAGTTACCTCATCTGTAAAATGGGGATTAAGACTGTGAGCCCCACGTGGGACAACCTGATCACCTTGTAACCTCCCCATCACTTAGAACAGTGCTTTGCACATAGTAAGCACTTAATAAATGCCATCGTTATTATTATTATTATTATTATTATTATCTAGACTGTTAGCTCATTGTGGGCAGGGAGTGTCACTGTTCATTGTTGTATTGTACTTTCCCAAGTGCTTAGTATAGTGTTCTGCACCCGGTAAATGCTCAATAAATACGATAGAATGAATATATAACAGACCATCACTCTGCCCACTTTCAAAGGCTTACTAAAATCACATCTCCAAATGGCCTTCCCTGAGGAAGCCCTCATTTCTCCTACTCCCTCTCACTCCTTGTCACCTATGCATTTGGATTCATATTCTTTAAGCACTTGATATTCACCCCACTTGTCAGCCCTTCAGCACTTATTTATTTTATTTTAATTAATTTAATTTATTTTAATGTCTGTCTCCCCTCCTAGGCTGTAAGCTGCCCCTGGACAAGGATTTTGTCTACCAAATATGTTGTGTTGCCCTATAAACATTCAATAAATACCATCGATTGGTTTATAGTAGTAGCAGTAATGAATGACAATTAAGTGAAATGCACTATGCTAAACTCTTGCAAAAGTAGAACCTGCCCTGCTAAACACTTAGTACAGTGCTCAATAAATATGATTGAATGAATGAGTGATTCCTAAGCTTTTCCAGGTTGGGAAGGACCCCGTGGTCAACAGAGCATCAGTCCTCTCCCCTCAGGGTCCACCCTGGTTTTAACAGAATAATAATAATAATAACTGTGGTATTTGTTAAGTGCTTACTATGTTCCAGGCACTGTACTAAGCCCTGGGATAGCTACAAGCAAATCAGGTTTGACACGGTCCTTGTCCCGCATGGGGCTCACTGTCTCGATCCCCATTTTACAGATAACTGAAGCACAGAGAAGCGAAGTGACTTGCCCAAGGCCACGTAGTAGACAAGTGGCAGAGCCAAGATTAGAACTCATGACCTCCTGATTCCCAGGCCTGCGCTCTAACCACTATCCCAGAAGAGGCTGGGCCTAACTTTTGCTCCGGTGTTTCCTCAGCTTGAGATTTCCTATTACAGCCAGATTTTTCATTTGTGCATGACGCTATTAGGACCACCACATCTTCCGTAAATTGCTTAGGGGACTAGCTGTTCACAGGGGAGTCACAAAAACTAGAAAAATTGTCCTCTATATTATGCAACCATGGAGAAAGATGCAAATGTGTTTGGAATGCTAAAATTTGCATGGCTTTAAAAATACATATCTTCAAGCAAGGTTGCCATGGCAACCTATTTTATGAGTGTGAAAAGCAAATTTTATGTATTTCTTTTGGTGGGCATTTTCCTTTATCCCGGCCCCGAATCTGGGCACAAGAAATTCTTTGTGGGATCTATCAGTATGGGCAGGGAGATTTAGTAATCACGGGGGCTTCACTGAAGTAATCAGTGATTCTCTGCATCTTCTTCCATCATCATCATCACCATCACCATCATCAGTGGTATTTATTGAGCACTTCCTATATGCAGAGCACTGTACTAAACACTTGGAAAGTACAGTACAACAGAGTTGGCCAACCCATTCCCTGCCTACGACAAGCTTATAGTCTACGGTTTTCCACGACAGGTCTGTAAGCTCGTCGTGGGCGAGGAAAGTGTCTATCAACTCTGTTAAATTGTACCCTCCCAAGTGCTTAGTACAGTGCTCTGCACAGAGTAAGCACTCACTAAACATGTTTGATCGAAATATAATTGATTGGAAAAAAAAACAGTGATCAAGTGCCAATATGTTGCCAACTTGTACTTCCCAAGCTCTTAGTACAGTGCTCTGCACACAGTAAGCGCTCGTCCCCCTCCCCATCCCCCCATCCTACCTCCTTCCCTTCCCCACAGCACCCGTATATATGTATATATGTTTGTACATATTTATTACTCTATTTATTTATTTATTTATTTTACTTGTACGTATCTATTCTATTTATTTTATTTTGTTAGTATGTTTGGTTTTATTGTCTGTCTCCCCCTTTTAGACTGTGAGCCCACTGTTGGGTAGGGACTGTCTCTATATGTTGCCAACTTGTACTTCCCAAGCGCTTAGTACAGTGCTCTGCACACAGTAAGCGCTCAATAAATACGATTGATTGATTGATTGATAATAAATAAGATTGAATGAATGAATGAATGAATGAACCCAGCCTGGGAAGTGCAGGTCAGCACGGGGAGATTTGCAAGACCTTAACAACGCTCTGCGCACAGTCTGTGCGGTAAAGATCATTAGTTGGTTGACTGACCGACCTCTAGGTGTACTTCCCAAGCGCTTAGTGCAGTGCTCTGCACACAGTAAGCGCTCGATAAATACGATTGATTGATTGATAGGAGGGGAGGGCAGCTGTAGCAATTCAAGTTCCTGCTAGGGCAGGCTTAAAGCTCAAGGCTAACTGGAATCCGCCCCATCTTTTGGAGAATGCTTTTCAAATGGGACGACTTTCTTGAACAGGTGCTCTGGGGAGGTCACAACAAAAAAGAAGAAATGAAAGTAGCACGAAGCATCATAGGTAGCTAATGTAGTGAGAGACCATCTTTATTTGCACCCACTGTGGAAGGAATATCAGTCTTGCATTGGTCCTACTAGCTAGATCCACATGCGCTGATAAAAATCCCACAGTCAACAGCATCATTTTGGAATATACTAAATATATATTTCCACTGAAGTTCTTCTTCTGGAGATGAAGACTCTGGTAATAGTGCTACTGCCGTTAATGCCAAATGATAACAACAACAATGGTATTTGTTAAGCACTTACTATGTGTCAAGCACCATACTAAGCATTGGGGTGGATACAAGCAAATCAGGTTGGACATAGTCCCTGTCCCACGTGGGGCTCACGGTCTCAATCCCCGTTTTCCAGATGAGGCAACTGAGGCAAAGATAAGTGAAGTGACTTACCCAAGGCCACACAGCAGACATCATCATCATCATCATCATCATCAATCGTATTTATTGAGCGCTTACTGTGTGCAGAGCACTGTACTAAGCGCCTGGGAAGCACAAGTTGGCAACATATAGAGACAGTCCCTACCCAACAGTGGGCTCACAATCTATAAGGGGGAGACAGAGAACAAAACCAAACATACTAACAAAATAAAATAGAATAGATATGTACAAGTAGAATAAATAAATAAATAGAGTAATAAATATGTACAAACATATATACATATATACAGGTGCTGTGGGGAAGGGAAGGAGGTAAGATGGGGGGATGGAGAGGGGGGCGAGGGGGAGAGGAAGGAAGGGGCTCAGTCTGGGAAGGCCTCCTGGAGGAGGTGAGCTCTCAGTAGACATGTGGCAGAGCCAAGATTAGAACCCATGACCTTCTGATTCCCAGGCCTGGGCTCTTTCCACTATGCCAGGCTGCAACTCTTCTAGCCAAAGTACTTGAAAATGGAAAATAAACATCAGAACCTAGCAGGATTAAGTCTCTAGGTAGATGGCATATAGTCAATAATGAAACAGCCCTTTTGGGGGCATCTACTTTATGCAAAGCACGGTACTCGTATTCCTGCCTTCAAGGAGCTTACAATTTAATGGTGAAGCCAAGACATAAATCGTTATATATACAATAGTTAAAAGAACGTGAGCATAATGAAAAAAAGAAAAAGCACAAGTGGACAAATCAAAACTAATAATAATAATGATGATGGTATTTGTTAAGTGCTTACTATGTGCCAAGCACTGTTCTAAGCGCTGGGGTAGATACAAGGTCATTCATTCATTCATTCAATCGTATTTATTGAGCGCTTACTGTGTGCAGAGCACTGTACTAAGCACTTGGGAAGTACAAGTTGGCAACATATAGAGATGGTCCCTACCCAACAGCGGGCTCAAAGTCTAATAGGGTGAGACAGACAACAAAACAGAACATATTAACAAAATAAAATAAATAGAATAAATATGTACAAACAAAATAGAGTAATAAATACGTACAAACATATATACATATATACAGGTGCTGTGGGGAGGGGAAGGAGGTAAGGTGGGGAGGATGTGGAGGGGAAGGAGGGGGAGAGGAAGGAGGAGGCTCAGTCTGGGAAGGCCTCCTGGTGGAGGTGAGCTCTCAGTAGGGCTTTGAAAGGAGGAAGGTAATCAGGTTGTCCCATGTGGGGTTCACAGTCTTAATCCCCATTTTCCAGATGAGGTAACTGAGGCACAGAGAAGTGAAGTGACTTGCCCAGAGTCACACAGCTAAGTGACAGAGCCGGGATTAGAACCCACAACCTCTGACTCCCAAGCCCAGGCTCTTTACACATAGTAAATTAGTTATTCCCCAGACCAGTCAATATTGCCATTTGTGACCCGATCTCGTCTATCTCACTGCCAACCCCTTTCCCACATTCTCCCCCGGGCCTGGAACTCCCGACCCCTCCATAAATGCCAAGCCATGACTCTTTCCACCTTCACAGCATGAGCCCACTGTTGGGTAGGGACTGTCTCTATATGTTGCCAACTTGTACTTCCCAAGCGCTTAGTACAGTCCTCTGCACACAGGAAGCACTCAATAAATATGATTGATTGATCTCCTCCAAGAGACCTTTCCCATTTAAACCATCTTGTCCCCGCCACCCTCTCCCACCTGCGTCATCTACGCATTTGAGAAGCAGCATGGCTCATTCATTCATTCAATCGTATTTATTGAGCGCTTACTGTGTGCAGAGCACTGTACTAAGTGCTTGGGAAGTACAAGTTGGCAGTGTATAGAGACGGTCCCTACCCAACAGTGGGCTCAGTGAGAATCAACGTGGCTCAGTGGAAGAGCTCGGGCTTGGGAGTCAGAGGTCATGGGTTCGAATCCCAGCTCCACCACATGTCTGCTGTGTGACCTTGAGCAAGTCACTTAACTTCTCTGAGCCTCAGTGACCTCATCTGTAAAATGGGGATGAAGACTGTGAGCCCCACGTGGGACAACCTGATCACCTTGTATACCCCCAGTGCTTAGAACAGTGCTTTGCACATAGTAAGCGCTTAACAAATGCCATCATAATTATTATTTGGATCTGTGACCTTTGGGCATCTCATATTCACCCCACCCTCGGCTCCATAGTATTTATGTTCATATTTTTAAATCATACAGTATAAATTATTTATCTTAATATCTGTCTCCCCCTCTAGATTGTAGACTCAATGGGAGCAGGAAACACATCTTCCCACTCTATTGTACTGTTCTCTCCCAAATGCTTAGTACACTGCCCCTTGTCCCCCTCTCCATCCCCCATCTTACCTCCTTCCCTTCCCCACAGAACTTGTATATATGTATATATGTTTGTACATATTTATTACTCTATTTATTTATTTATTTATTTATTTTACCTGTACATATCTATTCTATTTACTTTATTTTGTTAGTATGTTTGGTTTTGTTCTCTGACTCCCCCTTTTAGACTGTGAGCCCACTGTTGGGTAGGGACTGTCTCTATATGTTGCCAACTTGTACTTCCCAAGCGCTTAGTACAGTGCTCTGCACACAGTAAGCGCTCAATAAATATGATTGATTGATTTATTGATTGCTCTGCACCTAGTGAGCTCTCAATAAGCTCTCGATTGATTTTTGTACCCGAACAATTACTTTTGGAAGGTTCCCGCAAATGATTTAAGGGGGTGGGGAGGCAATAAATCAAAAGCCTAATCCTCTGTTTGGTTAAATACTCCCCCAAGAATTCCTTTATTTGAGAGAAAAAAATAAGTAGTTTTGGTTTCTGTGCACCTCCATCTCTCAGAGGTTATGGATCTTTCCAGCAATACCTTAATATCTCAAACAGTTACAATACATCTCTCTTTATAGCCGTCCCCTCTTTTATGCCCTTTCTAAAGGCCCTGCCACCATTCCAGCTTGGGGGACCAGAAATTTGGTCACCTTTAATAGGAAGAACTTCTGCAACTCGCTATCTCATTAGCAAGGCAGCAGGATCCAAAATGAAGGAGCCGGTAGTGTTGAAAGTCCCGGCTGTTACCTGAAAGACACAGGCCTGCTGTCACCTGGAGGGGATTGAGGACCAAAAAAAATGATGTCCAGCCCTCGGGCTCAAAGACACTGAAAACACAATTATGCAAACTCTCACTTTAAACCCAATTTTTTTGGGAAAAAAATTCCTCCTTGCCTGGTATTGTAATCAAAATAGCTCAAAGCCTTCATTTTGAGAGGAAAGTTGGAATTTTACCATGCAGTCTCATCCTAAAAAAAAAACAGAAAATATGTCACTGATATGATTCATACAGTTACTCATGTGGGCAGACATTTAGATAATAGAAAAAAGTAGTTAATAGGAATCAGTGAGGAAAAACTGCTGATTCCTGTGGAGGAGGAGGGAAGGAGTCTTACCGACGGCATTTCAAGTGCTGTTAAATCTACTGCGCACCCTGCCATTTTAAAAGATCAAGAATATTTTTCTATTGTATTATTTTCTTTGTAGAGAGTTACTGAAAATTTGTTTGGTAATTAAGGAAAGAATGATGAATCAGTTACCTGCTCCTGGCCTCCCTTTCCTGGATTTTTGTGATCAAAAAGACCTTTATTTCTGTTACGCTTGTTCCTTACAAGTGATTTCTTGTTACCATGACTCTTGATTGATCAATAGTAACACCGATTAAACGCCTATAATGTGCAAGGCACTGTTCTAAGCCCTGGGGAGAGGACATGGATATTAATTCAGATGAATTCCCCATCCTACAATCTAAGTGTGGCAGGGCAGGGGGGTGGAAAGAGAGAACAGATGCATGGAATGAAGAATGGAGGCGGGTGGGGAGAACTGAAAAAAAATGTAGGAGGTGCAACAGGAAAATTTCTTACTGTGAGAGCAGGTTGCCTTATTCAAAACAGTCCCAACTTTTGCAGCATTTTAAATGTTTGGAAAGCAGGATAGGGGAGGGAGGTGGGAGGGGATTGGCCATGGAAAGTTCAGCTGTCTCCCCAAGGTTGCCAGAGCCCCAATAGAGAGGGATCTGAGGGCCTTGTATGATTTAGCTTCTAAATAAATAGTACAGTTAATTCTGGCGACAAAGGAAATTCACTCCAAGAAACAAATTACTTTAGTATAAAACAATTATCTAACAAGCCTTGAAGATTACATGTGCCATACAGGTCAGTTAAGATCCTTAGCAATCAAATTCCAGGGATGAAACTTGAGTACTCTGTGGAACGGCTATTATGAAGAGATAGTAAATATAGTTCCCATTTTTTTAAAAAGCCTGCTGATTTATTGAACTTGAAGGCTTATGATGGATTCAAAAGGGATTCAAATTAAAATAGGTTCAGAATTAGTTAATTTTAGAAGCCTAGTTGATTGGAATTGAGCCATCAGCCTGGCAACCTCAAGGAAACAATTACCTCTTTCACTGCAGATGTCTGAAACTCGCTCTAATGTAGTCAGATGGTAAATGGATAATCAAAAGAAACTTCAACTAGAACACATATACCTTTCAGCTGTAACAAAAGTTTGAAGGGACAGGAAATTAAGTTCTTACACTAGCAAACGGTAATTCATATAATAACAGTTACTCATAAACCAGTTGATTGGAGTTCTAGAGCTATTGGGAGTAGTTCTAATTGTTCACTCATTCATTCGATTGTATTTATTGAGTGCTTACTGTGTGCTGAGCACTTGGGAGAGTATAATGCAATGACAAACAGACACATTCCCTGCCCATAATGTGTTCACAGTCTAGAGGGGGAGACAGATATTAATATTGTAAATAAATAAATGCACATATGGGTATTAATGTGCTTTGGGGCTGGGAGGGAGAATGAATTAAGGGGGTACGTCAGGGTGATGCAGAAGGGCGTGGGAGGAGAGGAGAGGAGTGAAGAAAACCCTTCTCCCCCTTTTAGACTGTGAGCCCACTGTTGGGTAGGGACTGTCTCTATATGTTGCCAATTTGTACTTCCCAAGCGCTTAGTACAGTGCTCTGCACATAGTAAGCACTCAATAAGTACGATTGATGATGATGATGATGATGATGATGATGATGAAGAAAAGTTTGGTCACATATTAGATCCAGTAGTAGAAGTAGAAATATTTACTCCCTCCTACTTAGACTGTGAGCCCCAGGTGGGCCAGGGACTATGTCCAACCTGATTAATCATATCTAAGTCAACCCACTTGTTTCCCAGTGCTTAGAACAGTGCTTGGCCCTAAGAGCTTAACAAGTACAGAGTACCATATTTATTGAGTGCCTACCTGATGCAGAGCAGTGGACAAGGTCCTTGGGAGGTACAGGATGTGGGAGCGCTATGTGCCCCCTAGGAACTCTTGAGAGGAAATTTCTCCTTCTAGTGATATAAATCATCTTGGTTCCTCCTCCTTTTGCTGATTCATTCATTCATTCAATCGTATTTATTTAGTGCTTACTGTGCGCAGAGCACTGTACTAAGCGCTTGGGAAGTACAAGTTGGAGACATATAGAGATGGTCCCTTTTGGTGTGGCAAGAGTTAGTGTCTGGGGACCCTTCTTCCAGGATGACTGGAAGCTCATTGTGGGCAGGGACTGTGTCTGTTTATTGTTATATTTTATCATCATCATCATCATCAATCGTATTTATTGAGCGCTTACTGTGTGCAGAGCACTATACTAAGCGTTTGGGAAGTACACATTGGCAACATATAGAGACAGTCCCTACCCAACAGTGGGCTCACAGTCTAAAAGGGGGAGACAGAGAACAAAACCAAACATACTAACAAAATAAAATAAATAGAATAGATATGTACAAGTAAAATAAATAAATAAATAAAGTAATTTTACTCTCCCAAGTGTTTACTACAGTGCTTTGTACACAGTAAGTGCTCAATAAATACGATTGAATGAATGAATGAATGAGTGAATGATGAGCAGTACCAGAGATGACCTTCTAGACTGTGAGCCCACTGTTGGGTAGGGACTGTGTCTAACTTGTACTTCCCAAACGCTTAGTACAGTGCTCTGCACACAGTAAGCGCTCAATAAATACGATTGATGATTGATTGATTGATGACCAAACTGTCTTGTCTTGGACTGATGCAGGTGCACTATCTTTCTGTTCTTTCTTATTTTGCAGCTGGTGCATTCAATGCTGGTGGGCCAGTGGCCCAAGGGGCAACAGACACAGTGAAACAAAGCCGCAGGCAATGAGGCACATTTGGGGACATTTGGAGGAGAACAACATTCATTCATTCATATTTATTGAGCGCTAACTGTGTGCAGAGCACTGTACTAAGCGCTTGGGAAGTACAAGTTGGCAACATATAGAGACTGTCCCTACCCAACAGTGGACTCACAGTCTAGAAACAACAGAAGATAGAGAAGCAGCGTGGCTCAGTGGAAAGAGCCCAGGCTCTGGAGTCAGGGGTCATGGGTTTGAATCCCAGCTCTGCCGATTGTCAGCTGTGCGACTTTGGGCAAGTCACTTCACTTCTCTAGGCCTCAGTTCCCTCATCTGTAAAATGGGGATTGAGACTGTGAGCCCCACGTGGGACAACTTGATCACCTTGTAACCTCCCCAGCGCTTAGAACAGTGCTTTGCACATAGTAAGTGCTTAATAAATGCCATCATTATTATTATTATAAATGCCATTATCGTTGTTATTATTATTATTGGCAAACGGCAGTTGGAAATGGGGTGACTTTTTTAAGGGCACAGGCTTTGAGGAGATCATGTCACAGTGGGAAAGATGAAATTGGTGCCAAGCACAGTAGGTGACAAAAGTGGGGCCAGGTGCAATAATAATAATAATAATAATAATAATAATAATAATAATAATAATAATAACTGTGGTATTTATTAAGCACTTACTATGCACTAGAGACTGTACTAAGCACCGGGGTGGATGCGAATGAATCGGGTTGAACACAGTTCCTGCCCCATGTGGGGCTCACAGTCTCAATCCTTATTTTACAGACGAGGTAACTGAGGCCCAGAGTAGTGAAATGACTTGCCCAAGGTCACACAGCAGACAAGTGGCAGAGCCGGGAATGGAACCAATGACCTTCTGACTCCCAGGCGTGTGCTCTATCCTGACTATACCTTGCTGATGTGACAGCCTTTTCATGCCTAGGATGTATAAAGGATTGTCAGTCAAACAACAGTCATGTCGGTCACACTCAAATACACAATAAAAATTGTGAAATAAAATTTTACAGCCAGATGCATCATTTTCAAATGCCCAAGGACAGCTGCTATATACATAAGTTCGTATTCTAAGTCATGAAAATCACAATATTATCATAAACTAAGCAAAGCTACGTGAAGTAATGGAAAGAACAGGGGCTTGGGAGTCAGGAGACTTGAGTTCTAATCTGGTTCTGCCACTTGGCAGCTGTGTGACCTTAGGCAAGTAACTTCACTTCTCTGTGCCTCAATTTCCTCCTCTGTAAAATGGGGATTAAATATTGATCTTTCTCCCATTAATCAGTCAATCAGTGGTACTGATTGTGCACCCACTGCATTCAGGACACTGTACTAAGCATGCGGGAGGGTACAATACAATAGAGTTGGTAGACACAATCCCTGCCCACAAGCAGCTTACAGTCTAGCTGCGGAGACAGAAATTAAAATAAAAAGCACCACTGAGATTGTGAGCCCTATGTGGGACAGAGAATATATATATAGTCTCATATTCATGAATCTACCCCAGTGCTTAATACAGTATTTGACACATGGGAAGCATGTCACAATTACCACAATTTTATTGTTTTTAATTAGTATTATTGGTGGTGTTTATAATATACTAAATGTGAAATTAGGTGGTAAGTCTAGTGTGTATAGAAACTAGTTATTTCTTCTCCTTAACTGACTGTTCTTTGGTCTATCTTTAAGTTTGTAAGGAACCAAAGAATCCCATGAATAAGCTAATATTCTCCTTTCTTTGTTTCACATATGAGATATTCTGTACCTGAGTGTATATTTTGACCCTATTTTGTCATCGAAAAGGGAAATGGAACCATAACTTTAAAGTTGTGCTACAGCAAGCCCCAGCTCCCCGAAAATATCTAGGAATTGACAATGTTCAGTGAAAAGGGATTGCTTAACCAGCTGTACAAAGCAAGAAGGAAAAGTGACTTCACACATGCAATTTATGGTTTCCAAGTGAGACAGTGTGAGGGCTTACTTTATGTGGATAAAAATAACTAGATGTGACTGATAATAAAAACAATTGTTACTGTCACTTTTCAAAGCATTGAAAAACTTCATTCATCTCGTATTTTAAAGAATTATTTACTCCATACTTTGTCCAGAGAGAGAGTTTCTGTTTCAAGCTGGATGGGAACTGCCCCTCTTTAACATGTAGAAATATAATTCTGAACACTTGAAATTCCCTGATAGTTCAGTTTAGAAAATTTAGTATTTTGCCGCAATGCACTCAATGTTTTTATCACATTTTTGTATTTATCGCCTTACACACTTGGCTATTCGAGCCCTTCTTCATCCAGTTTGCAAATTATTTTATGTCTGTCTGCCCTGATAGACTGTAAGATGTTTGGTCCAGGGGGCATGTTGTTTTCTACAAGACTTGCACATTGTAGGTACTCGATAAATACTGTCGTTTGCGTTATTTTCAAACTTGGGCTAAAGGAATCCCTTTAATTTAATCTTCAAGGAGAGCTACTGACATTCCCATGAAATATTTGTGAAGTTGGTAATATTACTCCCTGAGGACTTTTTTAAAAGCACCCACTCTTCCATATTATTTCATCTGATGTAGTCTCATGATGACTCATTTGTTAAAATGAATAAATTTTCATTTCCTTCAGCAACTTGAAGAGTATGGGTAATTAGTGGACACTTGGTACATAATGGAGCTACCAGGTTTTCCACTACCAAATAAATAAATGTCCCTTCTAAGCTTTGAAATTTATTGTCATCCAGAAATAGGCAGTGGGAAGGTGCCCTTATTACTTTAGGTCAAACCATCTAAGTGGAGTGGGTAAATTGCCATTGGATATAAGGGCTAGCAGATTAAATTCATAGTTGCAAAGTGTTCTTAATAATAGCATTTATTAATCTCTTATTTTGTGCTTAGCACCTCTAGAAGGTAAGCTCCTTGTGGGCAGGGAGTGTGTCAGTTTATTGCTGTATTGTACTCTCCCAAATGCTTAGTACAGTGCTCTGCACACAGTAAGCGCTCAATAAATCTGATTAATTGAATGGCTGACTGGCAAGCATATCAGATGGGGTTTCTGCCCCATGTGAGGTTCAAGTTCTAAGAAGTGAGGACAGCAGGCATTTTAACCTCATTTTACAGATGAGAAAACTGAGGCATAGAATGGTTAAGTGACTTGCCCTATATCACACAGCAGGCCAGTGTCAGGCCTGGTACTAGAACCCAGATTTGCTGATTCCCAGTTCCAGGCTCTTTCCATTATGCTGTACTGTAAAAAAAATTTTAGATGTAAGAACATAATTTTTTAAAAATAAGTGCAGTTTCCTGCATTGCTATTTACATTGGTACAAATAGTTGAGGACTTTTTCAACTAATTATCCTTCCTGATATCTCTCTCCAAGAAATAGGGGCATTGAATCAGAGAGGCCAACTTTAGCTGTTGAGAAGTAGCCTGGTCTAGTGGAAAGCGCATGGGCCTGAGTATCGAAGGACCTATCCAATCCCGGCTCTGCCACTTGCCTTCTGTGTGACCTTGGGCAAGTCACTTCATGTCTCTGGGCTCAGTTTCCTCATCTGAAAAATGAGTATTAAATCCTATGCCCTCCTACTTAAACTGTGAGCCCCATGTGGGACAGAGACTGACCTGATTATCTCATATCTCTTGTAATAATAATAATGGTGTTTGTTAAGTGCTTACTATGTGCCAAGCACTGTTCTAAGCACTGAGGTAGATACAAGGTAATTAGATTGTCCCACATGGGGCTCACAGTCTTAATCCCCATTTTACAGATGAGGTAACTGAGGCACAGAGAAGTGAAGTGACTTGCCAAAAGTCACACAGCTGACAAGTGGCAGAGTTGGGATATCTATTCCAATGCTTAGGACAGTGCTTGGCACATAATAGGTACTTAAATACCATACAAAAAACAAGCACGGGGCCAAAGTTGAGGAAGAATTATGAAGGAATGGAGCCTCAAGGGGTCATGGTGGGATTTCAAGGAATGAGATCAAGAGGTTGGGATTTTTTTATGGTATTTCGTAAGCACTTACTATGTACCAGGCACTGTTCTAAGCACTGGAGTAGATACTGACTGGTCAGGTTGGACATTATGTCCTACATGAGGCTCACAGTCTTCATCCTCATTTTACAGATGAGGGAACTGAAGCCCAGAGAAGTGAAGTGACTTGCTCAAGGTCACACAGCAGAAGGAGTTGTGACTGGATCCCAAGTCCTTCTGACTTTCAGGGGGAATGGAAGCCCCATCTTGCTCTCTGCCCTTGCTCCAGTACAGTGTTTCACACAAAGGAAGCAGTCAAAAACTACCATGATTGATTGATTGGCAGGAGCACAGAAATTCATTCATTCGTTCATTCAATTGCATTTATTGAGCACTTACTGTGTGCAGAGCACTGTGCTAAGCGCTTGGGAAGTACAAGTTGGCAACATATAGAGACGGTCCCTACCCAACAACGGGCTCACAGTCTAGAAGGGGGAGACAGACAACAAAACAAAACATGTAAACAGGTGTGAAAACCATCAGAACAAATAGAATTAAAACTAGATGCACATCATTAACAAAATAAATAGAATAGTAAATATGTACAAGTAAAATAAATAGAGTAATAAATCTTTACAAATATATACAAGTGCTGTGGGGAGGGGAAGGAGGTAGAGCGGGGAGGATGGGGAGGAGGAGAGGAAAAATGGGGCTCAGTTTGGGAAGGTCTCCTGGAGGAGGTGAGCTCTCAGTAGGGCTTTGAAGGGAGGAAGCAAGCTAGCTTGGCAGATGTGTGGAGGGAAGGCATTCCGGGCCCGGAGAAGGACATGGGCAGGGGGTCGATGGTGGGACAGGCGAGAGCGAGGCATAGTGAGGAGGTTAGCAGCAGAGGAGTGGAGGGTGTGGGCTGGGCTGGAGAAGGAGAGAAGGGAGGTGAGATAGGAGCAGGCGAGGTGATGGACAGCCTTGAAGCCGAGAGTGAGGAGTATTTGCTTGATTCGTAGGTTGACAGGCAGCCACTGGAGATTTTTGAGGAGGGGAGTGACATGCCCAGAGCGTTTCTGAACAAAGACAATCTGGGCAGCAAAGTGAAGTATAGACTGATGCAGGGAGAGACAGGAGGATGGGAGATCAGAGAGGAGGCTGATGCAGTAACACAGCCGGGATAGGATGAGAGATTGAACCAACAAGGTAGCAGTTTGGATGGAGAGGAAAGCACCTTGGCGATGCTGTGGAGGTGAGACCGGCAGGTTTTGGTGATGGATTGGCTGGTCTTGTAGCGTTATAGGGGCGACTGAAACATGGGGACCTCCCCAGAGTGAGGCAGGGAGGGGAAAGCCTCCCAGACAGGGCCCAGAGCTCACAAACCATAGCCGACTAAGGCGACAGGAGCCTGGAAGCGTCTGGAAGACCTCCCGCCCGGACCTTGAAACCCAGAAGCAAGAGGAATCCCCAGCCTGGCCCTGGAGCCCTGCCATGTCCTGGGCCCTGCTGAGGCCAGGCCCAAGGAAGGGCCCGACCAGGCCTCAGAAACAACCCACTGGATGCTCGGACTGCTGAACGCTGCTGGTGAAAGTCTAAACACCAAGCCAACCTTGTACACTGCAGGTTTATCCTTTCCTGCCTTAACTCTGCCCTCTCTCCTCCCTCTCTTTCCTCTCCTCTCCTCCTGCTCATCATCCCTCTCCCGTACATTTAACTTCCTTCTCAGGCCCCCTGTTCCTCCCCCTCCTTCATCCCTTATCCCCAATGATCTGGCCTCCTATCTCATTAGTAAAATTAACTCCATCAGGTCTGAGCTCCCCAAAGTCACTCCTCCCTCTACTCCAACCCCCCCACTCTCAACCCTCTCCGCTACTCCCCATCCTTCCCAGCAGTATCTTCAGATGAGATCTCCTTCTTCCTCTCAAATGATTCTCCATCTACCTGTGCTTCAGACCCCATTCCCTCTCATCTTATGAAATCTTTCGCCCCTTCCCTCCTCCCCTCCTTAACTTCCATCTTCAACTGCTCACTCTCCACTGGTTCCTTCCCCTCTGCCTTCAAACATGCCCACATCTCCCCCATCCTGAAAAAACCCTCTCTTGACCCCACCTCCCCTTCTAGTTATCGCCCTATCTCCCTCCTACCCTTCCTTTCCAGACTCCTAGAATGAGTCATCTACACCCGCTGCCTCGAATTCCTCAACGCCAACTCTCTCCTCGACCCCCTCCGGTCTGGCTTCCATCCCCTACACTCCATCGAAACTACCCTCTCAAAGGTCACCAATGACCTCCTGCTTGCCAAATCCAACGGCTCCTACCCTATCCTAATCCTCCTCAACCTCTCAGCTGCCTTCGACACTGTGGACCACCCCCTTCTCCTCAACATGCAATACAACCTTGGCTTCACAGACTCCGTTCTCTCCTGGTTCTCATCTCTCCAGCCATTCATTCTCAGTCTCCTTTGCGGGCTCCTCCTCCTGCTCCCATCCCCTTACTGTAGGGGTTCCTCAAGGGTCAGTTCTTGTCCCCTTCTGTTCTCTATCTACACTCACTCGCTTGGTGAACTCATTTGCTCCCATGGCTTCAACTATCATCTCTACGCTGATGATACCCAAATCTACATCTCTGCCCCTACTCTCTCTTCCTCCCTTCAGGCTTGGGTCTCCTCCTGCCTCAAGACATCTCCATCTGGATGTCTGCCCCCCATCTAAAACTCAATATGTCCAAGACTGAACTCCTTATCTTCCCTCCCAAACCCTGCCCTCTCCCTGACTTTCCCATCACTGTAGATGGCACTACCATCCTTTCCATCTCACAAGCCCACAAGCTTGGTGTCATCCTCGACTCCTCTCTCTTGTTCACCCCACACATCCAATCCGTCACCAAACCTGCTGGTCTCACCTCCGCAACATCGCCAAGATCTGCCCTTTTCTCTCCATCCAAACTGCTACCTTGCTGGTTCAATCTCTCATTCTATCCTGTCTGGATTACTGCATCAGCCTCCTTTCTGATTTCCCATTCTCCTGCCTCTCCTCACTTCAGTCTATACTTCACTCTGCTGCCTGGATTATCTTTGTGCAGGAACGCTCTGGACATGTTACTCCCCTTCTCAAAAATCTCCAGTGGCTGCCTGTCAACCTACAAATCAAGGAAAAACTCCTCACTCTCGGCTTCAAGGCTGTCCATCCCCTCGCCCCCTCCTCCCTCAACTCCCTTCTGTCCTTCTCCAGCCCAGCCCACACCCTCCGCTCCTCTGCCACTAATCTCCTCACCGGGCCTCATTCTCGCCCGTCCCGCCGTCGCCCCACAGCCCATGTTCTCCCCCGGGCCCAGAATGCCCTTCCTCCACACATCCACCAAGTTAGCTCTCTTCCTCCCTTCAAAGCCCTACCGAGAGCTCACCTCCTCCAGGAGGCCTTCCCAAACTGAGCCCCCTTTTTCCTCTCCTCCTCCCCATCCCCTCACCCTACCTCCTTTCCCTCCCCTGAGCACCTGTACATATATTTGTACAGATTTATTACTCTATCTTACTTGTACATATTTACTATTTATTTTGTTGATGTACATATAGATTTAATTCTATTTGTTCTGATGATTTTGACACTTTTCTGCGTGTTTTGTTTTGTTGTCTGTCTCCCCCTTCTAGACTGTGAGCCTGTTGTTGGGTAGTGACCGTCTCTATGTGTTGCCGACTTGTACTTCCCAAGCACTTAGTACAGTGCTCTGCACACAGTAAGTGCTCAATAAATATGATTGAATGAATTGAATGAATGAAAAAATGTTGATGGTAAATACAGCAGCAGAAGAAAGGCAGCTTGGCCCAACTACTTTGGAATAACTACTTTGTTACCATACAGGGCTCTGTATGGTAAGCACACAGTAAACGCTCAATAAATACCGAAGATGATGATGATGATGGCCTATTGTTGATGAGAGAATTGTTCAATTCTCCATTTTGCCACCATTTTGCTGTCCATGATGTATGGTTTTGAACGTTCAGTGATGTAAGGAAAAGAAAATGAAGATTGAGGGAATGAAGAATGGACCGAGTGTCCTAATGAGATGGTATATTGGAGGAGCAGTGTACTGGGGAAACGATCATAGTTCAAGTAACTTTGAAGACAGCACAGATGGGACAGACACATGGTCCTATGTCAGAATAATAGGTAGGCAATTCATCTCACAGACGGGATACCCCAAAGTTATAAACAGCGAGTGAGAAGACCAAAGACACCCAGAGTAGATCAAATTGTGAAACTCCTTGACTAGGGAAGGAAACATCATGCACTGCAACTGAATGGAAGAGTGTAATCCTGACTGTGGTTTATTCATTCATTCATTCAATCATATTTATTGAGTACTTACTGTGTGCAGAGCACTGTACTAAGCCCTTGGGAAGTACAAGTTGGCAACATATAGAGACAGTCCCTACCTAACAGTGGGCTCACAGTCTAGAAGGGGGAGACAGAGAACAAAACAAAACATATTAACAAAATAAAATAAATAGAATAAATATGTACAAATAAAATAGAGTAATAAATACATACAAACATATATACGTATATTCAGGTGCTGTGGGGAAGGGAAGGAGGTAAGGCGGGGGGGATGGGGAGGGAGAGGAGGGGGAGAGGAAGGAGGGGGAGTCCTCTACACTATGAGCTTCTTATGGGCAGGGAACGTGTCTGCTAATTCTGTTGTACTGTACATTTCCAAAGGCTTAGTATGGTGCTCTGCACACAGTAAGCGCTCAATAAGTACCACTGACTGAATGATTGATTTAGATGAGAACAAAAACGTAGCATTGGTGAATATACTGTGTTTTTTTTTCTTTTTGCTTGCCTGGCCTGATTGAAAGAACATGTGAGTGGAAATTAGACTGGAAATAAGTAAATAAAGTTATTCATATTAATTAATGTCTGCCTCCCCCCTCTAGACTGTATGTTCAATATGGGCAGGGAATGTGTCTGCTAATTCTGTTGTACTGTACTCTCCCAAGAGCTTAGTACAGTGCTCTGCACATAGTAAGCACTTAATAGAGAAGCAACACAGCTCAGTGGAAAGAGCACGGGTTTGGGAGTCGGAGGTTGTGGGTTCTAATTCTGACTCCGCCCCTTGTCAGCTGTGTGACATTGGGCAAGCCACTTAACTTTTCTGTGCCCCAGTTACCTCATCTATAAAATGGGAGTTGACTGTGAGCCCCATGTGGGACAACCTGATTACCTTGTATCTTCCCCAGCGTTTAGAACAGTGCTTGGCACATAGAAAGTGCTTAACAAATACCAAAATTATTAAATTATTATTAGTAATAAATACAATTGGTTGATTGATTGATAGGTTGACTGATAGTCCCATATCAGCCACTTGCCAGTTCTGTGACCTTGGGCAAGCTGCTTAACTTCCCTGTGCCTCAGTTTCTTCATCTATAAAATGAGGATAAAATGCTTGCTCTCTCTCCCTCTTAGACTGATAGCCCCACGTGGGGCAGGGACTCCATCTGATGTGATTATTTTGTGTCTAGATAAATTTGTTGTGGGCAGGGAATGAGTTTGTTGTGTTATTGCACTCTATGTAATGCTAAGTGCAGTGCTCTG
This sequence comes from Tachyglossus aculeatus, assembly GCF_015852505.1. NCBI lineage: Eukaryota > Metazoa > Chordata > Mammalia > Monotremata > Tachyglossidae > Tachyglossus > Tachyglossus aculeatus. The sequence continues at coordinate 8,684,519 of NC_052072.1, forward strand.
CACACAGTAAGTGCTCCATGAATAAGGATGACTGACTGACTGTTTTTAGCACAGTTTTTAACACTCTTAGCACAGTGCTTGGCACATGGAAAGAACTTGATAAATTCTATAAAAATATCTATTATTATGAGTATAAAATGTAAATTCATTCATTCAATTGTATTTATTGAGTGCTTCCTGTGTGCAGAGAACTGTACTAAGCACTTGAATAATCATGTTATTTGTTAAGTGCTTACTATGTACCCGGCACTGTACTAAACGCTGGGGTGGGTACAAACAAATTGAGTTGGATACTGTCCCTGTCCCACGCAGGGCTCACCATCTCAATCCCCATTTTACAGATGAGGTAACTGAGGCCCAGAGAAGTGAAGTGATTTCCCCCGAGGTCACACAGCAGACAAGTGGCGGAGTCACCGCTACCCTTCTCATTCAAGCTCTCATCCTATCCCGTCTGGACTACTGCATCAGCCTTCTCTCTGATCTCCCATCCTCGTGTCTCTCTCCACTTCAATCCATACTTCATGCTGCTGCCCGGATTATCTTTGTTCAGAAACGCTCTGGGCATATCACTCCCCTCCTCAAAAATCTCCAGTGGCTACCAATCAATCTGCGCATCAGGCAGAAACTTCTCACCCTCGGCTTCAAGGCCGTCCATCCCCTCGCCCCCTCCGACCTCACCTCCCTTCTGTCCTTCTCCAGCCCAGCCCGCACCCTCCGCTCCTCCGCCGCTAATCTCCTCACCGTACCTCGTTCTCACCTGTCCCACCATCGACCCCCGGCCCACGTCATCCCCCGGGCCTGGAATGCCCTCCCTCTGCCCATCCGCCAAGCTAGCTCTCTTCCTCCCTTCAAGGACCTGCTGAGAGCTCACCTCCTCCAGGAGGCCTTCCCACACTCAGCCCCTTCCTTCCTCTCCCTCTCGTCCCCCTCTCCATCCCCCCCATCTTACCTCCTTCCCTTCCCCACAGCACCTGTATATATGTATATATGTTTGTACATATTTATTACTCTATTTATTTATTTTACTTGTACATATCTCTCCTATTTATTTTATTTTGTTAGTATGTTTGGTTTTGTTCTCTGTCTCCCCGTTTTAGACTGTGAGCCCACTGTTGGGTAGGGACTGTCTCTATATGTTGCCAATTTGTGCTTCCCAAGAGCTTAGTACAGTGCTCTGCACATAGTAAGCGCTCAATAAATACGATTGATGATGATGATGATGATGATGTTGACCTCTGACTCCCAAGCCCAAGTGGTTATGGATTAGGAGCCATAACCTTCTGACTTCCACGCCTGCCATGCTGCTTTTCATCTGAGTCTATAGCTATCATCTATTCATTCATTCATTCAGTCAGTGTGAATGCCCGGAATGCCCTCCCTCCGCACATCTGCCAAACTAGCTCTCTTCTTCCCTTCAAAGCCCTACTGAGAGCTCACCTCCTCCAAGAGGCCTTCCCAGACTGAGCCCCCTTTTTCCTCTTCTCCTCCCCATCCCCGCTCTACCTCCTTCCCCTCCCCACAGCACCTGTATATATGTTCGTTCAGATTTATTACTCTATTTATTTTACTTGTACATATTTACTATTCTATGCATTTTGTTAATAATGTGCATCTAGCTTTAATTCTATTTCTTCTGACAACTTGACACCTGTCCACATGCTTTGTTTTATTGTCTGTCTCCTCCTTCCATTCATTCATACAATCGTATTTATTGAGCCCTTACTGTGTGCAGAGCACTGTACTAAGAGCTTGGGAAGTACAAGCCGGCAACATATAGAGACGGTCCCTACCCAACAGCGGGCTCACAGTCTAGAAGGGGGAAACAGAGAACAAAACAAAACAAAACAAAAAAAATAAATAGAATAGATATGTACAAATAAAATAAATAAATAGAGTAATAAATATGTACAAACATATATACATATATACAGGTTCTGTGGGGAGGGGAAGGAGGTAAGGTGGGGGGCATGGGGAGGGGGAGGAAGGGAAGAGGAAGGAGGGGGCTCAGTCTGGGAAGGTCTCCTGGAGGAGGTGAGCTCTCAGTAGGGCTTCCAGACTGTGAGCCCGTTGTTGGGTAGGGACTGTCTTTATATGTTGCCAACTTGTACTTCCCAAGCGCTTAGTACAGTGCTCTGAACACAGTAAGCACTCAATAAATGCGATTGATTGAATGAATGAATGAATGAATGAATGCTCACTCTGATGACAGGGAGGGCTTCATTCATTCAATCATATTTATTGAGCGTTTGCTGTGTGCAGAGCACTGTACTAAGCATGCAGGCCTCCCACACCTCAAAATTTATTGTTAATGCCTGGAATCCAAGCCAGAAAACTGGGAGTTAAAGTAGCTTTCTTCGACCAAAAGAGTTCCCCTAGCATCCCGAAATTAGGCTGTTCAATTTCCCACCTCAGGAAAATTCCCTAGAGTGTGTTAGGACTAATTGCTAGCTAGTTTTTTATATACTAATTAAATGGAAATGTAAAAGCAATGAGAAAAGGGCTGTGAACAACTATGCCCACAGACCAACCTCTTTTCTCAATATTTTCACATTTTCTCATCCAATAAGCATACAAGAAATGTTAGGCCAGTCCATAACCCAAACTTTTCCCTCTAATAATTCTTTCTAGATCTTTGGGCATTCATCATTCCAGTCTGGAGGACTAGTCTCTTCAATGAGAAGCAAAGTGGCCTAGCAGAGAGAACACGGGCCTCGGAGCAAGAAGGACCCAAGTTCTAATCCTGGCTAAGCTGCCTGTCTGCTGTGTGACCTTGGGCAAATCACTTCACTTCTCTGTGCCTTCATTACCAAGTAACTGTAAAATGGGGAGTAAGACTGTGAGCTCCAGTTGGAACATAAACTGTGTCCAACCTGATTAGCTTTTACCTACCTCAGTGCTTACAACAGTGGCTGGCACAGAGTAAGTGCCTAACAAATACCATTAAGAAAAAATGTTTTTCATAGGTTGTTGTACCATTCCTGCTTGATCACTGTGGTTTATTTTCTGTACTTTTTCCAGCTCTGCTGTGTTCTTCCTAAAATGTGGGAGCAAGGTGGCATGTGGCATTCCAGTTCCGTATATAACAGTTGCTATATAATGGCAAAATGCCCTTGGCTGGGCATAACACATGTTTTCATTAGGCATTTTGGATACAACTCTATTAGGGAATTATAGAACATTCTTTAAAAAAAACTGCAATCCTGTTTGGGAACTGCATGCCATGCTATTGAAGAAACTGCTGGTCTGCATCTTGGCTCCACCACTTGCCTGCTCTGTGACCTTGTGAATGTCGCTTAACTTTTCTGTGCCTCGGTTTCCTCATTCCTGTGCTCACACCTACTTTGGCTGTGAGCCTCATGTAGGACAGGGACTATGTCCAGCCTGATTATCTTGTACTTGGCACATTATAAGCACTTAACAAATGCCATGAATTATTATTATTATCGTGACAAATGTGTGGTGTTGAAAATGGTTTTATTTTCTTTATTGCAAGGTTTTGCGAGAAAGCGAACTCTTTTTATGGAAGTCGGGGAGTGCTTTTTGTCTGATCTTCCATTTCCTTCTTGACAATGCCCAGTATTTGTTGACTTTTTTTGGCTGCTGCTGCACATTAAAAAAAATCGCTTGAGATACTAGTTGACAGTTACTCCAAGATCCTTTTTCTGAGTCATGACTGATCACTTCGAGCCTATCATCATGAAGTTGTAGGCTTAACTCTTTTTCCCTGAATGCATTACCTGACAGTTGTTCACGCTGAAGGTCATTTATCATTTTTGTGCTCAGCTTTATGGAAACTTCTTGCAGTTTTTCCCTGCCTGTTTGTCATTTCAACTCCCATAAGAATTTACTGACATCTGTGGACATGGGGATTTTCTATGCATTCTCTCTTCTATGTCACTTATGAAAATGCTTAAATAAAACCAGTCATTGAACCAATATACTGGAGACCCCACTACCTTTCCATCCAATTAAATGATGTAGTCCCTGGCTTTTGTTTCTTATCTTTTAACTAGTTTTTTATTGCTGACAGAATTATTCCTCCAAACGTATGTCAAAAGTAGTTTGTCAAAGGCCTTTTAAAAATCCAAATATACTCCTCTGGTTCCCCTTTCACCATATGTTGATTGTCTACTTCAATGAATGTTCAAAAGTCATGCTACCTTTCCCTCACCATGCTGTATTTTTCTAATTGTGTGTGTGGTTGCATATAAATATAGTCAATGATACTGTTGGGTTTGGGATTTCAACATCGCTAAAATCCACCCTTTCCTCTCCATCCAAACTGCTACCATGTTAATTTATTCATTCATTCATTCATTCAATCATATTTACCGAGCGCTTACTGTGTGCAGAGCACTGGACTAAGCGCTTGGGAAGTACAAGTTGGCAACATATAGAGACGGTCCCTACCCAACAACGGGCTCACAGTCTAGAAGGGGGAGACAGACAACAAAACAAAACATGTAGACCGGTGTCAAAACCATCAGAATAAATAGAATTATAGCCCACTATTGGGTAGGGACTGTTTCTATATGTTGCCAACTTGTACTTCCCAAGCGCTTAGTACAGTGCTCTGCACACAGTAAGCGCTCAATAAATACGATTGATGATGATGCTAATTATAGCTATATGCACATCATTAATAAAATAAATAGATCCAATCACTTATTCTATCCCACCTTGATTACTGTATCAGCCTCCTTGCTGACCTCCCTGCCCCCTGTCTCTCCCCACTCTGACCCATATTTCACTCTGCGGCCCAGATCATTTTTCTACAAAAATGTTCAGGCCAGGTTTCTCCCACTCCTTAAGAACCTCCGGTGGTTGCCCATCCACCTCTGCATCAAATAAAAACTCTTCACCAGTGGCTTTAAAGCAGTCAATTACCTCGCCTCCCCTCCTACCTCACCTCACTACTCTCCTACTACAACCCAGCCCAAACACTTCGCTTCTCTAATGTTACCATTCTCACTATATTTCAATCTCATCTATCTCACTGCTGACCTCTCACCCTCGTCCTGCCTCTGGCCAGAAGCGCTCTCCTTCCTCATATCCGACAGACAATTACGCATCTGCCCTTCCAAGTCTCCTCCGAGAGGCCTTCCCTGACTAAGCTTTCCTTTCCTCTTCTCCCACAGCTTTCTGCTGCGCTCTGACTTGCTCCCTTTATTCAATCCCCGCTCCCAGCTCCACAGCACTCATGTGCATATCTGTAATTTATTTATTTATATCAATGTCTGTCTCCTCCTGCAGATTGTAAGCTTGCTGTGGGCCGGCAATGTTTCTCTTCATTGTTATATTGTTCTCTCCCAAGCTTTTAGTAGAGTGCTCTGCACACAGTAAGTGCTTGGTCAATATGATTGAATTAATGAACCATGCTCGAGAGTTGCGGAAGAAAAATCTCTTCCACACGGATATACTAAACTAGTCATTGATAATTATTGTAGGCACTCAATCAGTCATGTTCATTGAGTGCTTCCTTTCTGCAGAGCACTGTATTAAGACCTTGGGGGAGTAAAATATAAAAGAGTTGGTAGACAGGCTTCCTGCTCACGAGATTCTAGTCTAGAGGGGGAGACAAGCATTAATATAAATAAATACATCACAGATATGTACATAAGTACACGTAAATACATAATTATAACTTCTACTGGTTTGTCAGGTTTAGCAGTGAGGCTCAAAATGGCCTATAATTTCCAGGTTCACCTCTGGAACCATTCTTATAGGTGGGAGTTATCTTGACAGCCATCAAATTCTCTAGTTCAGAGGCCATTTGTAATGATAATTTATACGTTTGCCAGGTTCCGCCAGTTTCCCTCCAAGTTCCTGTAGGACTCTTAGGCGACTGCCATTTAGCCCTCCTGCTTTGTTCACATTTGATTTTTTTAATTTTGTTCTTAAACACCCTGCAGTTTACTGCAGATTACTGCAGTTTAATCCAACTCTCTGGCCTTTCTACTCTGAATAACAATATGAATGAAACCTCTGGAGCATCTTCCTCAGTGAAGATGAATGAAAGATTAATTCAGCTCCTCTAGCTCCTTTTCATCTCCGAGTTCTACTTTTACATCATGATCAAGTGATTTCCTAGCTGACTGACTACTTTTGATGCATTTGAAGAATCATCTATTACTAGCTTTGGTATCCCTTACGAGATATTCTTCAACCTTCTTTCGGGTCTGCCAACTTTCCTATATGTAACTGCCTTGCTGCAATTTTTTGGGTCTACTTGTTCTCTCTCTAAGGATGAATACTTTTCCCTTCAATGACTTCTTTTGCTTTGTTTGGAAGTCATGTAGGGTTTCCTTTACTACTGTGTTATTCACCCACTGTCCAGGTTTCATGTAAATTATTTTTTTTTGTCACTCTTTAATTTTTCCTACTCATTTTGCTTTTCATCAGCCATCTTTTTTATGCCTGGTGGAGACAACAGGAACCTCACAGGAGCCCCGGCCATGGCCAGACAAGATCTGTGTCCTGCCAGTTGACAGCAAGAGATGGAACCGATTTTGCTTCCCTCTCCAGCCCCTTTCTGGCTTCAAGAAAATGGGTCAAATGAGGTACTCTGCCCAAAGAGCTGTGAAGGCAAAATTAATTACTTCTTTACTACTACATCCCACATTGCATTCCTCTAATGCCAACCTACTTACGGTACCTTAACCTCACCCCATTGAAGCAGCATTGCCTAGTGGATAGTGGATACTATTCTATTTATTTTATTTTGTTAGTATGTTTGGTTTTGTTCTCTGTCTCCCCCTTTTAGACTGTGAGCCCACTGTTAGGTAGGGACTGTCTCTATATGTTGCCAACTTGGACTTCCCAAGTGCTTAGTACAGTGCTCTGCACACAGTAAGCGCTCAATAAATACGATTGATGATGATGATGATAGAACATGGTCAGAGGAGTCAGAAGTTCATGGGTTCCAATTTCGGCTCTGCCTCTTGTCTGCTGTGTGACCTTGGGCAAGTCACTTCACTTCTCTGTGCCTCAGTTTCCTCAACTGTAAAATGGGGAATGAGACTGTGAACCCCTTGTGGGGCAGGGACTGTGTGCCTTGTACAGTGCATGGCACAAAGTAAACACTTAACAAATTCTACAATTATTATTACTAACAACTCTCTTATCACCCACTCCTTGCTTGCATCCTCTCTCATTCATTCAATCATATTTATTGAGCACTTACTGTGTGCAGAGCACTGTACTAAGTGCTTGGGAAGTACAAGTCGGCAACATGTAGACTGTGAGCCCATTGTTGGGTAGGGACTGTCTCTATATGTTGCCAACTTGTACTTCCCAAGCGCTTAGTACAGTGCTCTGCACACAGTAAGCGCTCAATAAATATGATTGATGATGTAGAGACAGTCCCTACCCAACAACAGGCTCACAGTCTACCTGCCTGCCAGTCTTCTAGACTGTGAGCCCGTTGTTGGGTAGGGACCGTCTCTATATATTGTCGACTTGTACTTCCCAAGCGCTTAGTACAGTGCTCTGCACATGGTAAGCGCTCATTAAATACGACTGAATGAATGAATGAATGGAACAACTTCTTCCCCCTTAATATCTGGCAGATAATAATAATAATAATAATAATGGCATTTGTTAAGCACTTACTATGTGCAAAGCACTGTTCTAAGCACTGGGGAGGATACAAGGTGATCAGATTGTCCCATGTGGGGCTCATAGTCTTACAGATTAGGTAACTGAGGCACAGAGAAGTGAAGTGACTTGCCTGAAGTCACACAGCTGACAGCTGGCGGAGCCGGGATTTGAACCCATGACAGATCACCACTTTCCCATCTTCAAAGCTCTACTAAAATCACATCTCCTTCAGGGAGCCTTCACTGACTCCCTTTTGAGTCACCCAAGCATTTGAGTCAATATATTCTAAGCAGATGAATCAATACTCACCCTACTTCTAACCCCATGAGGCTTTGTACATGTTGCTTCTTCTCTCTGTAATTTACTTTAATGTATCTCTCCACACTATCAATCAATCAATCAATCGTATTTATTGAGCGCTTACTATGTGCAGAGCACTGTACTAAGCGCTTGGGAAGTACAAATTGGCAACACATAGAGACAGTCCCTACCCAACAGTGGGTTCACAGTCTAAAAGGGGGAGACAGAGAACAGAACCAAACATACCAACAAAATAAAATAAATAGGATAGAAATGTACAAGTAAAATAAATAAATAAATAGAGTAATAAATATGTACAACCATATATACATATATACAGGTACACACTAGTCTGTAAGCTCCTAGAGGGAAGGGGTCTTCTCTACCAACTCTTCCAAAACTTTAGTACAGAGTTCTGCACAATAATAGCTCAATAAAAAAGCACTGATTGATTGGAACTGGTCCCCATGCTATGGATACCCACTGTAGCTAGCCCAAAATGCTAGTAAGCCTCTACCCCTCTGATGGATGTGTATCAGTAAAAATTCAGGTGGTTAAGAAGCTTTCCTCATCAATCAAACCCTCGTATTTATTAAGCAGCTACCTTGGGCCGAACACTGTGCTCGTTGACTTTACCCTGCCTGTTGCTCAATAAATTCTGGTGATGATGGTCAATGCATTTACAACTGAACTCTTGCCTAATGTAGCACATTACTAATATGGAAACTCAAACCTTTGTGTGATGCTTAGAACAGTGCCAGCGCTTAGAACAGTGCTTGGCACATAGTAAGTGCTTAACAAATACCATCATTATTCCTTCTTTTCTTAAAATCAGAAACTCCTTTATTCTAAATATCTGTGATTGGGTTCCTTCTATTGAATTCTAAAAGTTTTAAGAACTAATTATAATATAAAACCTTTCACTAAAGCTCACCTTGTTTCTTCTTCCTCTTGAAGATCTTTGCCTCAAGAATAAATGTTAATTTTTTTAACCTTTTCCAACAACGTCATCAAATTTTACTGAAAGAAAAATGTCAAGTTCCTAAATTTAAGGGACTTCAAACAATTGAAAAGACCCTCCCATTTGGATGAGGAATTGGTCTGTAGAAACGAACAGGCCTATTTACGGAAAGTAAATGATGAAATCCGCAAGTCGATCTGTAATTAGAGATTCTCCAAGAATTTGGATGGTTGCATTTTTGCGATACTGTCGTAAAAAAGTTGATACCATGGCTAGGAGAAGAGGGCTGTGGTAAGGGAGCTGAGAAGTCAAAGTGAAATTGGGTGTGATGAAGAGAGAGAGAATAAGCACCAAATTGGTTCTGTTCCAATTGGTAAGGATAGTTCTGCAGGGCAGCGGTCATGTCTGTTCATTTTGATTTGTGTAGATTAATTATATTGTACTGATATCACTGGATTATAATGCCAGTCATCAAACTGTTCAGTGTATGCAAAGGGTATGGATGTGGAGAATGAAGATTGGGAGGCTGCATGATTAGTCAAATCAGAAAACTGGATTTTGGAATTCCGTGGCTCAGTGGAAAGAGCCCGGGCTTGGGAATCAGAGATCATGGGTTCTAATCCAGGCTCCCCTACTTGTCTGCTGTGTGACTTTGGGAAAGTCACTTAACTTCTCTGTGCCTCCGTTCCCTCATCTGTAAAAGGGGAATTAAGACTGTGAGCCCCAGGTGGGACAACCTGATTACCTCATGTCAATCAATCAATCAATCAATCGTATTTATTGAGCGCTTACTGTGTGCAGAGCACTGTACTAAGTGGTTGGGAAGTACAAGATGGCAACATATGTGTCCTCCCCAGTGCTTAGAACAGTGCTTGGTGCATAGTAAGTGCTTAAGAAATGCCATTATCATAATTATTATTATCTTCAGTTGAAATCCCTACAGGATGTATACATAATCCATGGAGTGCACCTGATTGGCGACCGATGGTGAAAGTCCAGACTTAGAAAAGCTAATTGATTTTTTAAAGTTATTATTTTTGTGTCGCACGCATGGAGAAAGGAGGGGGCCGGTGGAGGTAGAAAGGGAAAAGGGGAGAAGGAGGAAAAGGAGGGAGAGGATCTGAAAGAAAACAAGTACGACTACACCAAATAGCCGCCCACCATGGAGAGGAATTCCCGGGGAAGTACACATCTGGGGGCCTGAGAGACTGAAGCGAGGTGGTGCCCAAAATCAATGATGTGAATTGGGCCGGATAGGGAAAAATAGCTGAGAAGGCCAGATTCCCAGTAGGTACCTGAGGTGCAAAATATGGGAATGCCGGAATCAAAGCCAGTGGGGAAGCTGAGAAGCGAGGAAAACCCAGTAGCTATCTCCACCTGAGGAGATCATAAAAGAGTCTCCCACTTGGATATCAGGAATAGGTCTTTAGAAACGAACTGGGCCCATTTACCACAAGTAAATGGTGAAATCTGCAAGTCGGTTGGTGATTAGGGATTCTCCAGGAATTTGGAGGGTTGCATTTTAGAGACGCCGTCTTAAAAAACAGAAAAGTTGGTAACCGTGGCTAGGAAAGGAGGGTGGTGAGGGAAGGGAGCTGGAGAGGAGGAAGGTTAGGGACCCGAAGCTGACAAGAGGAAGTTAAAAAGCTGGATGGGGAGGCGCTTTGGTTTGATTTGCTAGGGAAGGATGGATTGGGTGCCTGAGGTGATGCTCCCTGAGGTGATCTTTCCTGAGGTAATCACCGAGCTCTCGGTAGGATACTAACAATAATTCGATCATTCATTCAATCGTATTTATTGAGCTCTTACTGTGTGCAGAGCATTGTACCAAGCGCTTGGGAAGTACAAGTCGGCTTGTATTCATTCATTCATTCATCCAATCATATTTATTGAGCACCTACCGTGTGCAGAGCATTGTACCAAGCGCTTGGGAAGTGCAAGTCGTCTTGTATTCATTCATTCACTCATTCAATTGTATTTATTGAGCACCTACCGTGTGCAGAGCACTGTGCTAAGTGCTCGGGAAGTACAATTCGGCAACATATAGAGACGGTCCCTACCCAACAACGGGCTCACAGTCTAGAAGGGGGAGACAGACAACAAAACAAAACATGTAGACAGGTGTCAAAATCGTCAAACAAATAGAATTCTAGCTATATGCACATTAACAAAATAAATAGAATAGTAAATATGTACAAGTAAAATAAATAGAGTAATAAATTTGTACAAATATATATACAAGTGTTGTGGGGAGGGGAAGGAGGTAGGGTGGGGGGGGATGGGGAGGAGGAGAGGAAAAAGGGGGCTCAGTGTGGGAAGGCCTCCTGGAGGAGGTGAGCTCTCAGTAGGGCTCTGAAGGGAGGAAGAGAGCTAGCTTGGCCGATGTGCGGAGGGAGGCCATTCCGGGCCGGGGGGAGGACGTGGGCCGGGGGTCGATGGTGGGACGGGCGAGAACGAGGCCCGGTGAGGTGGTGAAAGGCGACAGAAGAGCAGAGGGTGAGGGCTGGGCTGGAGAAGGAGAGAAGAAGCAGCGTGGCTCAGTGGAAAGAGCCCGGACTTGGGAGTCTGAGGTCATGGGTTCGAATCCCGGCTCTGCCACTTGTCTGCTGTGTGACGTTGGTCAAGTCATTTAACTTCTCTGGGCCTCAGGGACCTCATCTGTAAAATGGGGATGAAGACAGTGAGTCCCACGGGGGACAACCTCATCACTTTGTATCCCCCCCAGTGCTTAGAACAGTGCTTTGCACATAGTAAGTGCTTAACAAATACCAGCATTATTATTATAGTATAGCTAGAATTCTATTTGTTCTGACGATTTTGACAAATGTCCACATGTTTTGTTTTGTTGTCTGTCTCCCCCTTCTAGACTGTAAGCCCACTGTTGGGTAGGGACCGTCTCTATGTGTTGCCAACTTGTACTACCCAAGAGCTTAGTACAGTGCTCTGCACACAGTAAGCGCTCAGTAAATATGATTGAATGAATGAATGAATAAGCGCTCAATAAATACGACTGAATGAATAAATGAATAAATCACCTTGTATTCCCCCCAGCGCTTAGAACAGTGCTTTGCACACAGTAAGCATTTAACAAATACCATCATTATTATGCCCTGGGAACTTGTACTTCCCAAGCGCTTAGTCCAGTGCTCCGCACCCAGTAAGCACTCAATAAGTACGATTGAATGAATGAATGAATAAATCACCTTGTATTCCCCCCAGCGCTTAGAACAGTGCTTTGCACATAGTAAGCGTTTAACAAATACCATCATTATTATGCCCTGGGAACTTGTACTTCCCAAGCGCTTAGTCCAGTGCTCTGCACACAGTAAGCGCTCAGTAAATATGATTGAATGAATGAATGAATAAGCGCTCAATAAATACGACTGAATGAATAAATGAATAAATCACCTTGTATTCCCCCCAGCGCTTAGAACAGTGCTTTGCACACAGTAAGCATTTAACAAATACCATCATTATTATGCCCTGGGAACTTGTACTTCCCAAGCGCTTAGTCCAGTGCTCCGAACCCAGTAAGCACTCAATAAGTACGATTGAATGAATGAATGAATAAATCACCTTGTATTCCCCCCAGCGCTTAGAACAGTGCTTTGCACATAGTAAGCGTTTAACAAATACCATCATTATTATGCCCTGGGAACTTGTACTTCCCAAGCGCTTAGTCCAGTGCTCCGCACCCAGTAAGCACTCAATAAATATGATTGAATGAATGAATGAATAAATCACCTTGTATTCCCCCCAGCGCTTAGAACAGTGCTTTGCACATAGTAAGTGTTTAACAAATACCATCATTATCATGCCCAGGGAACTTGTACTTCCCAAGCGCTTAGTCCAGTGCTCTGCACCCAGTAAGTGCTCAATAAATACGACTAACTGAATGAATAAATCACCTTGTATTCTCCCCAGCGTTTAGAACAGTGCTTTGCACATAGTAAGTGTTTAACAAATACCATCATTATTATGCCCAGGGAACTAGTACTTCCCAAGCGCTTAGTCCAGTGATGATGATGATGGTATTTGTTAAGCACTTACTATGTGCAAAGCACTGTTCTAAGCGCTGTGGGCATACAAAGTGATCAGGTTGTCCCACATGGGGCTCACAGTCTTAATCCCCATTTTCCAGATGAGGGAACTGAGGCCCAGAGAAGCGAAAGGACTTGCCCAAAGTCACCCAGCTGACAATAATACGATTGAATAAATGAATGAATAAATCACCTTGTTTTCCCCCCAGCGCTTAGAACTTAGCAAGTGCTTAATAAATGCCACCGTTATTATTATTATTATTATTATTAATTGGCAGAACCGGAATTTGAACCCACACCCTCTGACTCCAAAGCCCGCGCTCTTTCCACTGAGCCATGCTGCTTCTCGAGCGCACTGCGCCCAGTAAGCGCTCGATAAATGATAAACTCATTCATTCATTCATTCAATCGTATTTATTGAGCGCTTACTGTGGGCAGAGCACTGGACTAAGGGCTTGGGAAGTCCAAGTTGGCAACATAGAGAGACGGTCCCTACCCAACAGCGGGCTCACAGTCTAGAAGGGGAAGGAAGGAATAATAATAATAATGGCATTCATTAAGCGTTTACTATGTGCAAAGCACTGTTCTAAGCGCTGAGAAGGTTACAAGGTGGTCAGCTTGTCCCACAGGGGGGCTCACAGTCTTCATCCCCATTTTACAGATGAGGGAACTAAGGCCCAGAGAAATGAAGTGACTTGCCCAAAGTCACACAGCTGACAGTTGATGGAGCCGGGACTTGAACCCATGACCTCTTACTCCATCATCATCATCATCAATCGCATTTATTGAGCGCTTACTATGTGCAGAACACTGTACTAAGCGCTTGGGAAGTCCAAATTGGCAACATATAGAGACAGTCCCTACCCAACAGTGGGCTCACAGTCTAAAAACAAAGCCCGAGCTCTTTCCACTGAGCCAAGCTGCTTCTCTAATGAATGAATGGATGGATGGATGGATGAATGAATGGATGAATGAATGAATGATGGAGGAATTCATTCATTCATTCAATCGTATTTATTGAGCGCTTACTGTGTACAGAGCACTGGACTAAGCTCTTGGGAAAGTACAATACAGTCCTTTTAGACTGTGAGCCCACTGTTGGGTAGGGACTGTCTCTATGTGATGCCAATTTGTACTTCCCAAGCGCTTAGTACAGTGCTCTGCACATAGTAAGCGCTCAATAAATACGATTGATTGATTGATTGATTGAATACAGCAACAAAGAGAGACAATCCCTGCAATTCCTCACGGTCCTCTCTTTCACCTTCTCCTTCATTCATTCATCAATTCATTCAATCGTATTTATTGAGCGCTCACTGTGTGCAGAGCAGACTGTGAGCCCACTGTTGGGTAGGGACCGTCTCTGTATGTTGCCAACTTGTACGTCCCAAGCGCTTAGTCCAGTGCTCTGCACACAGTAAGCGCTCAGTAAATACGATTGATGATGATGATGATGATGATGATGATGATGTACTAAGCACTTGGGACGTACAATGAATGAACAAGTTGGCAACATATGGAGATGGCCCCTACCCAACAGTGGGCTCACAGTCTAGTAATTGACACCTGTCTACTTGTTTTGTTTTGTTGTCCATCTCCCCCTTCTAGACTGTGAGCCCACTGTTGGGTAGGGACCGTCTCTATAGGTTGCAAATCTGTACTTCCCAAGCGCTTAGTCCAGTGCTCTGCACGCAGTGAGCGCTCAATCAATACGATTGAATGAATGAATGAATGAATGAATCAGCGTAATAATAATAATAATTATGGTACTTATTAAGCGCTTACTATGTGCAGAGCACTGTTCTAAGCGCTGGGGAGGTTAACAGGGTGATCAGGTTGTCCCACGGGGGGCTCACAGTCTTAATCCCCATTTTACAGATGAGGTAACTGAGGCACAGAGAAGTTAAGTGACTTGCCCAAAATCACACAGCTGACAATTGGTGGAGCCGGGATTTGAACCCATGACCTCTGACTCCAAAGCCCGGGCCCTTTCCATTGAGCCACGCTGCTTCTCAATCAATACGATTGAATGAATGAATGAATGAATGAATGAATCAGCGTGGCTCGGTGGAAAAGAGCCCGGGCTTTGGAGTCAGAGGTCCTGGGTTCAAATCCCGGCCCCGCCACGTGTCAGCTGGGTGACTTTGGGCAAGTCCCTTCACTTCTCTGGGCCTCAGTGCCCTCGTCTGTAAAACGGGGATGAAGGCTGTGAGCCCCACGTGGGGACAACCTGATGACCTTGCATCTACCCCAGCGCTTAGGACAGTGCTTTGCACAGAGTAAGCGCTTAACAAATACCAACATTATTGTGATGAATGAATGAATGAATGAATGAATGTACGGTTGAATGAGTGTTATGGTTGTACATATTTATTATGGTTGTACATATTTATTACTCTATTTATTTATTTATTTATTTTACTTGTACATTTCTATCCTACTTATTTTATTTTGTTGGTATGTTTGGTTCTGTTCTCTGTCTCCCCCTTTTAGACTGTGAGCCCACTGTTGGGCAGGGACTGTCTCTATGTGATGCCAATTTGTACTTCCCAAGCGCTTAGTACAGTGCTCTGCACATAGTAAGCGCTCAATAAATACGATTGATTGATTGATGCCAATTTGTACTTCCCAAGCGCTTAGTACAGTGCTCTGCACATAGTAAGCGCTCAATAAATACGATTGATTGATTGATTGATTGATGCCAATTTGTACTTCCCAAGCGCTTAGTACAGTGCTCTGCACATAGTAAGCGCTCAATAAATACGATTGATTGATTGATTGATTGATGCCAATTTGTACTTCCCAAGCGCTTAGTACAGTGCTCTGCACATAGTAAGCGCTCAATAAATACGATTGATTGATTGATTGATTGATGCCAATTTGTACTTCCCAAGCGCTTAGTACAGTGCTCTGCACATAGTAAGCGCTCAATAAATACGATTGATTGATTGATTGATGCCAATTTGTACTTCCCAAGCGCTTAGTACAGTGCTCTGCACATAGTAAGCGCTCAATAAATACGATTGATTGATTGATTGATTGATGAATGAATGAATGAATGAACGAACGTTGGGGCGGGCCTCCCGCGCTTCTCCTGCCGCCCGCTGGGGGGCGGCAGCGGGGGGGGGGGGATGGGGACCGGGCCGCCCCCGCCTCCCTCCGCGTTGCTAGGAGACGCCGGGAGGAGGGAGGAGGGAGGGAGGGAGTGCGCGTGCGCGCGGCCGCCGGCGGGGCATCTGGGGCCGGGGCGCGCTCCCGCTCCTCGGGGCCGCGCGAGCACGAGCGGCGCGAGCACGAGCGCGAGGAGGAGCAGCAGGAGCAGGAGGAGGAGGAGGAGGAGGATGTGAAGATGGCGGAGCTGCAGATGCTGCTGGAGGAGGAGATCCCCGGGGGCCGCCGGGCCCTGTTCGACAGCTACACCAACCTGGAGCGCGTGGCCGATTACTGCGAGAACAACTACATCCAGGTGGGCCGGCCGCGGGGGCGCGCGTGCGCGGGGGGGGGGGCGACCGCGGGGGCGCGCGCGCGCGGGGGGGGGGACCGCCCGCGGGGGCGCGCGCGGACCCTGCTTCTCGGTGGGGGGGGGCGCAGCCCGCCTTTAGGGCAGCGGTGGAATCCGGCCGGCCTGCATTCATTCATTCATTCGTTCATTCATTCGTTCGTTCGTTCGTATTGGTAATCATCATGAGCATGATGGCGTTGGTTAAGCGCTTACTCTGTGCGAAGCGCTGTTGGACCTCTTACTGGGCGCAGAGCGCTGCGCTAAGCGCTCGGGAGAGAGACGGTCCCTGCCCAGCAACGGGCTCCCAGGCCGGAGCCGGGGGCATCTTTTCACTCATTCATTCGTATTGATAATAATAATAATAATAACAATAATAATAATAATGGTAGCATTTATTAAGCGCTTACTATGTGGAAAGGACTGTTGGACCTCTTACTGGGCGCAGAGCGCTGCGCTAAGCGCTCGGGAGAGAGACGGTCCCTGCCCAGCAACGGGCTCCCAGGCCGGAGCCGGGGGCAGCTTTTCACTCATTCATTCATTCATATTGATAATAATAATGATAATGATAGCATTTATTAAGCGCTTACTCTGTGCAAAGCGCTGTTGGAGCGCTTACCGGGCGCAGAGCACTGCGCTGAGCACTCGGGAGAGAGACGGTCCCTGCCCAGCAACGGGCTCCCAGGCCAGAGCCGGGGGCATCTTTTCACTCATTCATTCGTATTGATAATAATAATAATAATAATAATAATAGTAATGATAATGGTAGCATTTATTAAGCGCTTACTATGTGGAAAGGACTGTTGGAGCGCTTACTGGGCGAGCACTGCGCTAAGCGCTCGGGAGAGAGACGGTCCCTGCCCAGCAACGGGCTCCCAGGCCAGAGCCGGGGGCAGCTTTTCACTCATTCATTCATTCGTATTGATAATAATAATGATAATGATAGCATTTATTAAGCGCTTACTCTGTGCAAAGCGCTGTTGGAGCGCTTCCCGGGAGCAGAGCACTGCGCTAAGCGCTCGGGTGAGAGACCGTCCCTGCCCAGCAACGGGCTCCCAGGCCAGAGCCGGGGGCATCTTTTCACTCAGTCGTTTGCATTGATAATAATAATAATAATAATAATAATAATAATAATGATTGCATTTATTAAGCGCTTACTCTGTGCAAAGCGCTGTTGGAGCGCTTCCCGGGAGCAGAGCACTGCGCTAAGCGCTCGGGTGAGAGACCGTCCCTGCCCAGCAACGGGCTCCCAGGCCAGAGCCGGGGGCATCTTTTCACTCAGTCGTTTGCATTGATAATAATAATAATAATAATAATAATAATGATTGCATTTATTAAGCGCTTACTCTGTGCAAAGCGCTGTTGGAGCGCTTACTGGGCGCAGAGCACTGCAGTAAGCGCTCGGGAGAGAGACGGTCCCTGCCCAGCAACGGGCTCCCAGGCCAGAGCCGGGGGTATCTTTCCACTCATTCATTCGTATTGATAATAATCATAATAATAATAATAATGATAGCATTTATTAAGCGCTTACTCTGTGCAAAGCGCTGTTGGAGCGCTTACCGGGCGCAGAGCACTGCGTTAAGGGCTCGGGAGAGAGACGGCCCCTGCCCTGCAACGGGCTCCCAGGCCAGAGCCGGGGGCATCTTTTCACTCATTCATTCGTACTGATAATAATAGTAATAATAATAATAATAATAATAATGATAGCATTTATTAAGCGCTTACTCTGTGCAAAGCGCTGTTGGAGCGCTTACTGGGCGCAGAGCACTGCACTAAGCGCTCGGGAGAGAGACGGTCCCTGCCCAGCAACGGGCTCCCAGGCCAGAGCCGGGGGTATCTTTTCACTCATTCATTCGTATTGATAATAATAGTAATAATAATAATAATAATAATGATAGCATTTATTAAGCGCTTACTCTGTGCAAAGCGCTGTTGGAGCGCTTACTGGGCGAGCACTGCGCTAAGCACTCGGGAGAGAGACGGTCCCTGCCCAGCAACGGGCTCCCAGGCCAGAGCCGGGGGCATCTTTTCACTCATTCATTCGCATTGATAATAATAATGATAATGATAGCATTTATTAAGCGCTTACTCTGTGCAAAGCACTGTTCGAGCGCTTACTGGGCGCAGAGCGCTGCGCTAAGCGCTCGGGAGAGAGACGGTCCCTGCCCAACAACGAGGCTCCCAGGCCAGAGCTGGGGGCATCGTTCCACTCATTCATTCATTCGTATTGATAATAATAATAATAATAATGATAATAATAATAATAATAATAATAGAATTTATTAAGCGCTTACTGGGTGCAGAACACTGCGCTAAGCGCTCGGGAGAGAGATGGTCCCTGCCGAACAACGAGGCTCCCAGGCCAGAGCCGGGGGCATCTTTCCATTCATTCATTCATTCGCATTGATGATAATAATAATAATGGTAGCATTTATTTAAGCGCTTACTCTGTGCAAAGCACTGTTCGAGTGCTTACCGGGCGCAGAGCGCTGCGCTAAGCGCTCGGGAGAGAGACGGTCCCTGCCCAACAACACGCTCCCAGGCCAGAGCCGGGGGCATCTTTCCACTCATTCATTCATTCATAGTGATAATCATCATCATAATAATAATGATAGCATTTATTAAGCACCTATTATGTGCAGAGCACTGTTTGAGCGCGTACTGAGCGCAGAGCACTGCGCCAAGCGCTCGGGAAAGAGAGACGGTCCCTTCCCAACAACGAGGCTCCCAGGCCAGTGCCGGGGGCATCTTTCCACTCATTCCTTCATTCACATTCATAATTATAATAATGATAGCATTTATTAACCGCTTGCTATGTGCAAAGCACTGTTTGAGGGGTTACTGAGTGCGGAGCACTGCGCTAAGTGCTCGGGAGAGACGGTCCCTGCCCAACAACGGGCTCCCGGGCCAGAGCCGGGGGCATCTTTCCACTCATTCATTCATTCATTCGCATTGATAATAATAATAATAGCATTTATTAAGTGCTTATTATGTGCAAAGCACTGGTAGAGTGCTTACTGGGTGCAGAGCGCTGCACTAACCGCTCGGTAGACGGTTCCTACCCAACAACGGGCTCCCAGACCAGAACTGGGGGCATCTTTCCAGTCATTCATTCATTCAGTCGTATTGATTGAGCGCTTACTGTGTGCAGAGCACTGTACTAAGCGCTTGGGAAGTACAAGTTGGCAACATATAGAGACGGTCCCTACCCAACAGCCCGGGCGCATCTTTCCAGTCGGGCATGATGGTCGCCCCCTTTTCCATCGCAGATTGGCTTGTCATTCACTCATTCACTCGATCGGATTTATGGAATTGTATTTAATGTGTGCGGAGCACTGGACTAAGCGCTCGGAAAGTACAGTTCCTCCTTCCTTCCACCGCTGCTGGAGCCCCGGCCTACTTGGGTTTGGGGGTCAACAGGGCCATTGACCCTCACATAGAGAAGGTCCGGGGCCGGGGAATGATGATACTACTACTACTACTGCTAATGATAATAATAATAATGATAATAATAATAATGATAATAATAATAATAATAATAATAATGAGAATAATAATAGTAATAATAATGGTATTTGTTAAGTGCTTATTCTGTGCCAAGCACCAATGCGGTGATGATGGATGTTTTTCTGAGGGAGGTTTTTCTTCTTGTCAAATGAGTTCAACTTGAAGGGATGGTTCACCTCAATTTGGGGAAAAAAAGGGTAATTAATGAATGTGTCAGATAAATTAGTCGGATATTCCTGTTGTTGTTATGGTATTTGTTAAGCGCTTACTAGGTGCCGAGCGCCGATGCGGTGATGGATGGCTGAGGGAGGGTTTTCTTCTTGTCAGTTGAGTTCAGCTTGAAGGGATGGTTCACCTCAGTTTGGGGGAAAAAAAGGGTAATTAATGAATGTGTCAGAGAAATTAGTCGGATATTCTTGTGGTTGTTATATTTGTTAAGCGCTTACTAGGTGCCGAGCACCGATGCGGTGATGGATGGCTGAGGGAGGTTTTTCTTCTTGTCAGATGAGTTCAACTTAAAGGGATGGTTCACCTCAATTTGGGGAAAAAAAGGGTAATTAATGAATGTGTCAGAGAAATTAGTCGGATATTCCTGTTGTTGTTATGGTATTTGTTAAGCGCTTACTAGGTGCCGAGCACCGATGCGGTGATGGATGGTTGGGGGAGGGTTTTCTTCTTGTCAATTGAGTTCAACCTGAAGGGATGGTTTACCTCGCTTTGGGAAAAAAAGTGTAATTAATTAATGAATGTGTCAGAGAAATTAGTCAGATATTCTTGTTGCTATTATTATTATGGTATATGTTAAGCGCTTACTAGGTACCAGGCACTGTAGTAAGCGCTGAGGTGGATATAAGCAATTCCCACCTGTCTCAATCCCCGTTTTACAGATGAGGGAACTGAGGCCCAGAGAAGTGAAAGGATTTGCCCAAGGTCACACAGGATAGGACTTGATGTTTCTGGGGCGATGTTCGTTGTGGAAAAGGATTTAGATGATCCGTGGTAAAGCAGGTTTTTTCCTCCTCCTGGAAGAATTTACGTGGAAAGATCATTTTAGCTATTTACCGTATACATGGCATATCTTTTACTTTACGTAGGCTTGTGCTGATCTCATCTTCTCTACCCTTTTCATAATAGTAAGTACAAGTTGGCAATATATAGAGACAGTCTTTTAGACTGTGAGCCCACTGTTGGGTAGGGACCGTCTCTATATGTTGCCGACTTGTACTTCCCAAGCGCTTAGTACAGTGCTCTGCACACAGTAAGCGCTCAATAAATACGATTGATGATAATAAGAACAATGAGCACTGATGTGTACAGATGTGATGTGATATGTGTGCAGAGCACTGTGCTAAGCGCTTGGGAAAGTACAATATAAGCAACACATTCCCTGCCCGCAACGAGGTTACAGTTTAGAGAGGGAGACAGATATTAATAGAAATACATCAATTACGGAAAAGTACAATAATAACAATCAGTGCTCAAAGGTCATCTCTGTCCCACACAAGCCCCATAATCTTAAAACGTAGGGAGAGAAGGCGTTTTATTCCCGTTTTACAGATGAGGAAACTGAGGCATAGGGAGGTGAAATGACTTGCCCAAGGTCACCCGTGGAGTTGCGATGAGAAATGTGGTCATCCGACCACTCCAGGCCTTGCTGCCTCCCTCAGTTTTCCTTTCCTTCCCTTTGGTTACAGGAGAGATGAAGTTGGAAGTGGAAGGAGCTTGTTAAAATGTGCATTCTCTCTAGTCTGCTTTAGTTACTCCCACCTCCAGCTAACTGTTAGGAATTCAGGATTAAAATTAAGTAATGATCTGTTGGATGATGTGGGGGGTGCCACGTTAGATGATGTGGCAGGGATAGGAGAACGTGTAAAAGTAGGAAAATATCTGCAGTGATTTGAGCGATGCTGCCTTGAGGATGTGATCGAAGGGACCTGTTTTTCATCATTGGGTTTTTGAGGTGCAGCAAGTAAGGGAGAGAAGAACGGAGCCGAAGAGAGGCTGCATCTCTCCTTTCCATCCTTCATCTCCGTCTCCCCACGTTTTCTCCCGGCTCCAGCCCATCTGTAGAAAGAGATGTAGAACAGGAGATGCGTTCAGTTGTGGATGTGGAGGAGGAGACTAAAAGCACAGCTAGAGCAGTGGAAGTGAGTAGCTACAGTACAACCCCACTGAAGCATAATAATAATAATCATCAATCGTATTTATTGAGTGCTTACTGTGTGCAGAGCACTGTACTAAGCGCTTGGGAAGTACAAGTTGGCAACATATAGAGACAGTCCCTACCCAACAGTGGGCTCACAGTCTAAAGGATAACATTCGTTAAGCACTTACGAATAATAATAATGACATTTGTTAAGCACTTACAATGTGCAAAGCACTGTTCTAAGCGCTGGGGAATACAAGGTGATCAAATTGTCCCTGGGGGGGGCACAAAGTCCTAATCCCCATTTTACAGATGAGGTCACTGAGGCTCAGAGAAGTGAAGGTCACACAGCAGACATGTGGCAGAGTCGGGATTCGAACCCATGACCTCTGACTCCAAAGCCCGGGCTCTTTCCACTGAGCCACGCTGCTTGAATGTTATTATTATAATTATTATATTATATATTTTATATTAAATAATTATTATATTTATTATAATTATAATAATAATTATAATGACATTTATTAAGCGCTTACTATGTGCAAAGCACTGTTCTAAGCTCTGGGGAGGTCACAAAGTGATCAGGTTGATCCCACGGGGGTGCTCACAAGTCTTAATCCCCATTTTCCAGATGAGGGAACTGAGGCACAGAGAAGTGAAGTGACTTGCCCAAAGTCACACAACTGACGATTGGAGGAGCTGGGATTTGAAGCCATGATCTCTGACTCCAAAGCCCGGGCTCTTTTGCACTGAGCCACGTTTTAAATGGTACGTAACTGCCAAATCCCAGGAGACAGTAACTCGCTGGGTTGACTTGTGTGATTAGAGAACCTGAGAAGCCAAATGGAAATGTTCCCGTCTGGGACACCAACCAAGCCTGTGAGCACTGTGACTTGCAGATTGGCTGGAAGGATTGGGTTGGGGGAACATGTTCACCCCCTTCCCCATGGTGCTGGCTTTCCCCTGGTCACAGCCCGGAGGGATGAGCCTGCAATGAAATCCGTTGACGAAGGCAGTGGCCTTGTCGTCCATGGGCTAAAACCACCTTTGAAAAGGGGCCAGTCGGTTGGTGCCAGCATGATGCTCTGCTTTCTGGGAAGGGGGTGGCCAGGGGCCCTCCCCCGTCCCTTCCTCCTGGCATTATTGCTCTGAATGGCTGCTCCCCATTAGTAATAATAATAATAACAATGATAGCATTTATTAAGCGCTTACTATGTGCAAAGCACTGTTCTAAGCGCTGGAGAGGTTACAAGGTGATCAGGTTGTCCCACAGGGGGACGCAAAGTCTAAATCCCCATTTTACAGATGAGATAACTGAGGCCCAGAGAAGTTAAGTGACTTGCCCAAAGTCACACAGCTGACAATTGGCAGAGCTGGGATTTGAACCCATGACCTCTGACCATTCCCAGGAATGAGGCAGCATCCAGTTCTTAGAGATGAGATGTGCAACGGCCTGCCATTCTACCCTTCCTTCGCCTTGCTGTAGTCCTGCGTCTCCCATCTAAGTGCATCTTTCTTACTCACTGCGCCCAGAGTGGGTCCCAGTTTCTTCCGAGGGGGAGCCCCTCCAACCTTTCTTTTCATTCAGCAAGGCCTAATTCTCAAGTGGTCACTGCGGCAGCCCCCGTCCCCGGGGAGGGGAGTTAAGTGGCCAGTCCTACTGACCCCCGTCCTTCTGGTGGCTCTGGCGGGATCACAAGCCTCTTCTCCCTTCACCCTGGTCTGCTCAACCAGGCCATCTTCAGGGAGTACAGTATTGGTGTCCGAGGAAGTGTGGCGTTCAGGGGGAGAGGAAAGGAGGGGTGAAAGGTCGGAAGGGAGCCGCTCCCATCCCTTTCTCTCTGGCAGTTTTAGCTAAAATGATGAATTGAACAAAAAGGCATTGAAGAGGTAAAATACCAGCACCCTCTCGGCCTCCTCACTGGCCCACCTGTGTTTAGCTTCTCTCCCCTTCTGTCTGTACGACCCACTGCCGTGCAGATCACACCGTTGCCAGCATCATCATTCTGAAGTGTCTCTTGGTGCACCTTCCCCTATTCCTCAGACACCTCCACCGGCTACTCACCTCCCTCTACGTCAAGCGGAAACTCCTGTCCATTGACCTCCCGGCTCTTCACCCGCTTTCTCCATCTTACCCTGCTGTTCCCCACCTTTCACTCCTCACTCTTTCGAAACTCACCTTTTCCCTGTTAACTTGCTTTCAACTCTCCTTCCTCTGACCTTTAGCTCAGTAAAAAGCTCCATCCCTCACCACCCTCATGTCGGTCAAACCACGGCTCTCCCCATCTTCAGTGCCTTCCTAGAATACCCCCTCCTCTGAGATGCCTTCCCTGGCTGATTCAGAACACCTCAGCTACCTGAAACGAAT
The DNA here is from genome assembly GCF_015852505.1 of Tachyglossus aculeatus. NCBI lineage: Eukaryota > Metazoa > Chordata > Mammalia > Monotremata > Tachyglossidae > Tachyglossus > Tachyglossus aculeatus. Next base: position 8,708,939 of record NC_052072.1, read on the forward strand.
CCCACCCATAGCACTTAGTTATTTCATTCCTTCCCCCTGCACTCTGGATCTGTTGTCTATTTATTCAGCTATTTCATCCTGATATATATATGTGTACATATTTATTACTCTATTTATTTATTTATTTATTTTACTTGTACATATCTATTCTATTTATTTTGTTAGTATGTTTGGTTTTGTTCTGTGTCTCCCCCTTTTAAATTGTGAGCCCACTGTTGGGTAGGGACTGTCTCTATATGTTGCCAACTTGTACTTCCCAAGCGCTTAGTACAGTGCTGTGCACACAGTAAGCGCTCAATAAATATGATTGATTGATTGATTGATTTCTGTTAAGTTCTTTATCTTCCTGCTCCTGCTATTTGTAACTCAGTTTTACTGGTCCATCCCGTTAGATTGTAAGCTCCTGGAGGGTGGGAAACACGCGTCTTCTTTTTGTTGCACTCTCCTATGTGCTTAGTGCAGTGTTTCAAACAGCAGGAACAGCAGTTACGAGAGAGCTTAGTGCAAAATCATTCCTCTTTTGAAGAGGGAGTCTGGATCCTGATTTCGGTAGATCCTGGCTGCCCGGAACCCTAGAAACTGGCAGGACCGGTGCTTCCTCCTCACTCCACAGAGCAACTTAAGTTGGGGTCTTGCTCACCTGGCTAGTTCCCTGGGCGTTAGGACTCATGTGTTTCCATGGTAGCTCAGACCATTAAAACCAACAGACGGCATGTCGCGCCCACTATGAGCAGAACCCCGTAGGTGTCACTTTGGGAATAGGCAGGAGGAATCTGAGACATGGATCCTCCTTTGGATGGAGGAAGACAAACACCGAGGATGACTAGCAGAGAGGAGCTTAAGGGAACACGAGCATAGTTAAAAATGAGAAAATAACAAATTGACAAAAATGTAGGAAGTGATCCGTGAGCGCTAAGGGCAAGGCGTGATTATGCCTGATCAGTGAGGCGACGGCTTCGCAGAGGCGGTGATGTTTTTAGAAAGGCTTTGAAGAAGGGGAGGAATGTGATCTGGCCAAGTGAAATAGGGGAGATGATTATTCTAGCAGCAGCATCCTCAGGAATTGCTGCCAAGATACAGGGCAGGCATAAGGGAGTCCAGAATAGGATGGAGAGGCGGGCTATGGATTGATGTTAACAGGAGGAGAAGTTGGAGATTGCTCCATACCACGCTTCTGCCTTGCATTTTGAGCTTGCTCTGAGCTGGGTTTGTATAGAGTGGGGTTTTTTTAAGTAATTCAGGCGGATGAAGTTTTGAAAAAAAAAAGAAATTATTGCAGGGAGTTAGATATTTGATGGGATCTGTGAAACCAATCATTTCTTCTACTAAAATACGGTTGGATCCATTGTAATTCCCTAGATATTAGCATCCTGTCATTAGTTCACATATCACTTATCCGCCTGCACTCCCACTCAGCTACCCGGCCATTCCACCCACAGCCCGCTTTCTTACAGGCTGCTGGGTGGGGGGCTGCGGCTCAAGCAGGAGAGGATATCGGATGGGTGGGGTGGGGGTCTGGGCCTCATAGTAGTGATGGGGGGGAGAGGGGAGGTTGGGGAGTTTGGGCCAGGGGCTGCACCGCTGCCCCTGAGCAGGTCAGAGGCGTTTTGGTGTGGGGGAGGGAAGGGTCAGCTGTTAGGGCTGTTGTCGAAAGGCAGGAGAGTGGGAAAGGGCTTTACTGGCCCCTGGTAGGGGAAGGGGGGGTCCCAGATGCTGGTGTTCCTGATCGTCTTTAGGAAGAGCGGTGGAGCTAGCAGAAGCAGCATGGCGAAACTGATAGAGCACAGGCCTGGGACTCAGAAGGTCATGGGTTCTAATCCCGAGTGACCTTGGGCAAGCCACTTTTCTGGGCCTCAGTTCTCCCATCTGTAAAATGAGGATTGAGACTGTGAGCCCCACATGGGACAGGGGCGGCGTCCAACTCGATTTGCTTGTATTCACCTTGGGCAAGTCACTTTTCTGGGCCTCAGTTCTCCCATCTGTAAAATGAGGATTGAGACGGTGAGCCCCACATGGGACAAGGACGGCGTCATCATCAATCGTATTTATTGAGCGCTTACTGTGTGCAGAGCACTGTACTAAGTGCTTGGGAAGTACAAGTTGGTAACATATAGAGACAGTCCCTACCCAGCAGTGGGCTCACAGTCTAAAAGGGGGAGACAGAGAACAAAACCAAACATACTAACAAAATAAAATAAATAGAATAGATATGTACAAGTAAAATAAATAGAGTAATAAATATGTACAAACATATATACAGGTGCTGTGCGGAAGGGAAGGAGGTAAGATGGGGGGATGGAGAGGGGGACGAGGGGGAGAGGAAGGAAAGGGCTTAGTCTGGGAAGGCCTCCTGGAGGAGGTGAGCTCTCAGTAGGGCCTTGAAGGGAGGAAGAGAGCTAGCTTGGCGGATGGGCAGAGGGAGGGCATTCCAGGCCCGGGGGATGACGTGGGCCGGGGGTCGGTGGCGGGACAGGCGAGAACGAGGTACGGCGTGGAGATTAGCAGCGGAGGAGCGGAGGGTGCGGGGTGGGCTGTAGAAGGAGAGAAGGGAGGTGAGGTAGGAGGGGGCGAGAGGATGGACAGCCTTGAAGCCCAGGGTGAGGAGTTTCTGCCTGATGCGCAGATTGATTGGTAGCCACTGGAGATTTTTGAGGAGTCCAACTCGAGTCCAACTCGATTTGTTTGTATTCACCCCAGCACTTAAAATAGTGCCTGTCACCTTGTGAGTGCTTAACAAATACCATCATTATTGTTATTATTATGATTAAAAGTGAGTCCTTGGGTGGGCATTGGCAGTGTTCATTAATACCAAGACTGTGAGCCCCATATGGGATGATTTGCTTGTATCAACCTGATTTGCCTGTGTCCACCCCAGTGCTTAGTACAGTGCCTGGCACGTATTCATTCATTCAGTCGTATTCACTGAGCACTTACTGTGTGCAGAGCACTGTACTAAGCGCTTGGTAGGTACAAGGCAAATATTAAAATGGTCCCTACCCAAAAACGGGCTCACAGTCTAGAAGGCGGAGACAGACAACAAAACAAAACACGGCAGTTGTCAAAGCCATCAGAACAAATAGAATTAAAGCTATATGTACATCATTAACAAAATAAATAGAATAATAAATATGTACAAGTAAAATAAATAGAGTAATGAATCTGTACAAATATATATATATATATACAAGTGCTGTGGGGAGGGGAAGGAGGTAGGGTGGGAGGGTGGGGAGGAGGAGAGGAAAAAGGGGGCTCAGTCTGAGAAGGCCTCTTGGAGGAGGTGAGCTCTCAGTAGGGCTTTGAAGGGAGGAAGAGAGCTAGCTTGGTGGATGTGCAGAGGGAGGGCATTCCGGGCCAGGGGAAGGACGTGAACCGGGGGTCGACAGTGGGACAGGTGAGAGCAAGGTACATTAAGGAAGTTAGCAGCAGAGGAGCTTAGGGTGTGGGCTGGGCTGGAGAAGGAGAGAAGGGAGGTGAAGTAGGAGGGGGCCAGGGGATGGATGGACAGCCTTGAAGCCGAGTGAGGAGTTTTTGCTTGTTGAATACCACAGTTATTATTATTATTATTTTTAGAGTGAGGCCACACCCATGTGCCCCCTGTGATAGTAGATCTTCTGCTGGGGAGTGAGCCTGGGTTAAGTGCCAAAGTAATTTTGGGCTACTCATACTGGGACCTCAGCTACAATAATGCCTTGAAACAGTGGTTTTATTTTTCAGTGCTCTTTCCCAAAAGTTTCTCCTCCAAACTGCCCTGTGCGGTAGGAAAGGGTGAAAGGAGAAAACTGAGTTAATGACTCGACTAAGTTCATTCACCAGTGGTAGAGCCAGAGCTAGCCCCCAGGTTTTCCGACTCTGATACTAGTGCAGTGCAATCCCCTGCTGCCCTCCTAGGCTTTGCACATAGTAAGCACTAAACAAATGCCATCATTATTATTATTATTATTGGACTGGGGGCTCAGGGCGCCCTTGGGGCAGTCGGTTAGTTATGGTTTTTACTGAGCTCTTACTGTGTGTTGAGCCCTGTAGTAAGCACTAAGGGCGGTTTGGGGAAGGGTGGGTCGGGTTCCAGAGGACCATTGTGAGAGAAATGATTCAGCGCTTAGAACAGTGCTTTGCACATAGTAAGTGCTTAATAAATGTTATTATTATTATTATTATTATGGAGGAGAAAGACGGGAAGCCGGATACCTGCGGGGAGGCCGGGAGGGAAAGGTTAGGCTGGGATGTGGGGGGATTGGCAGGGACCAGGCCTCCACCTCTAGGGTTTGGGATGATGCTGTGGAGGTGCTGTGGCTAAATATTGTACATATTTATTACTCTATTTATTTTACTTGTACATATCTATTCTATTTATTTTATTTTGTTAGTATGTTTGGTTTTGTTCTGTGTCTCCCCTTTTAGACTGTGAGCCCACTGTTGGGTAGGGACTGTCTCTATATGTTGCCAATTTGTACTTCCCAAGCGCTTAGTACAGTGCTGTGCACATAGTAAGCGCTCAATAAATACGATTGATGATGATATGGAGGGCCAAAGGGGGTGAAACTGACTGGCAGTGAAGTCCAGTCATTCCCCCTCATAAGCCATTGCCGTCATCATCACCATCACCGGACTTACTGAGTGCTTATTGTGTGTAGAGCAGCGTGGCTCGGTGGAAAGAGCCCGGGCTTTGGAGTCAGAGTTCATGGGTTCAAATCCCAGCTCCACCAGTTGTCAGCTGTGTGACTTTGGGCAAGTCACTTCACTTCTCTGTGCTTCTCTGTGTTACCTCATCTGTAAAATGGGGATTAAGATTGTGAGCCCCCCCGGGACAAGATGATTGCCCTACTGAGGCCCTACTGAGAGCTCACCTCCTCCAGGAGGCCTTCCCAGGCTGAGCCCCTTCCTTCTTCTCCCCCTCGTCCCCCTCTCCATCCCCCCATCTTACCTCCTTCCCTTCCCCACTGCAGCTGTATATATGTATATATGTTTGTACATATTTGTTACTCTATTTATTTATTTATTTTACTTTTACATATCTATTCTATTTATTTTATTTTGTTACTATGTTTGGTTTTGTTCTCCGTCTCCCCCTTTTAGACTGTGAGCCCACGGTTGGGTAGGGACTGTCTCTATATGTTGCCAACTTGGACTTCCCAAGCGCTTAGTACAGTGCTCTGCTCACAGTAAGCGCTCAATAAATACGATTGATGATGATGATGATGCCCTATAACCTCCCCAGCGCTTAGAACGGTGCTATGCACATAGTAAGCGCTTAATAAATGCCATTATTATTATTATTATTATTATTTAGAGCAATGTACTAAAGTGCTTGGCAAAATACAGTCCATTAGTTGCCTCTGTGGAGCTGTTCTGTCTGTGCTCTTGCCCTCCTTGGGTCTCTCACACGTAAGCTCGTTATAGGCAGGATATGTGTCTTTCTACAATATAACACTTAGTACAGTGCTCTGCACACAGTAAGCGCTCAATAAATACAATTGACCGACTGGCTGACAAAAATTTATGTGAAACATGAAAAATCTGAGACACTGGGAACCTAACTCCTTATTTTTCCACCATGACCCTACCTCCCTCCAATGCCTTAGTGATTTTTGAAGAAGCAGTTTCATGACTGACATTTTCCCCCCAAACCCAAGTAATGGGTTATATGAAACTTTATGATGTGTAAAGGGGAAAGGAAATGTGGCTGGGAAGGGAGATTAGAAAGAAAAGGTATGCATAGTTGGAAATACGATAGATGGGTATGGTCAATTTCTTGCCCTGGCAAACATCTTTAAAAAATAATTAAATCTACTTCAAATTTGAGTTACTTTTAGTATAATTTGAAATTATATTTTTTGTTAAAAAACAATTATTGATAAAAATAATCTATATGGAATATGTGGAAAGCCTTGGAGGTTGTCATTGAGTTAAAAGATCCCATCTCCTCATTCCCTTGCCAGTTTAGGATTGTTCTAATGTAATATATTTTATTGTTTTTGTCTTATAAAAGGTGACCTTAAAAAGAGTAATGCTGTTGTACAGAGCAGTAAATGACCAATCCAGCAATGGGACTCCAGAATCAATTGCTAGATTTATCTAGAAAATGTTAGCCAAAGGAAAAGACACTCAGCATTATCGATTTGGAAATATTTTGGTTTCCTATGTATCAGATTTTCTTAGTGTCTTAAATTTCAAAATAAAAAAAATTGTCATCAAAATATTTCTGCCCCACATTTAGTAGACAGAAACACTCTTATGATTGCTAGTTGTTTAGAATATTTGTTATGCAAGTAGGAACTCTGGTTTTAATAATAATAATGATGGTATTTGTTGAGCGCTTACTATGTGCAAAGCACTGTTCTAAGCACTGAGGAGGTTCTTACAAGGTGATCAGGTTGTCCCACAGGGGGCTCACAGTTTTAATCCCCATTTTCCAGAAGAGGTAACTGAGGCACAGAGAAGTGAAGTGACGTGCCCAAAGTCACACAGCTGACAGTTGGCAGAGTGGGGATTTGAACCCATGACCTCTGACTCCCAAGCCCGTGCTCTTTCCACTGGGCCACGCTACTTCTCTGGTTTTAGATTGTCTACATTAAAAATGGCTTTCATTTTTTTGTGGAATGTAAGAGAAAAGTCATCAAGATAAAAGAACACCTTATTGATCACTTGTAAGCAGATACCAGCGTGGCTCAATGGAAAGAGCACGGGCTTGGGAGTCAGAGGTCATGGGTTCAAATCCCGGATCCACCAGTTGTCCGCTGTATGACCTTGGGCAAGTCACTTAGCTTTTCTGTGCCTCAGTTACCTCATCTGCATTCATTCATTCAATTGTATTTATTGAGCGCTTACTGTGTGCAGAGCACTGTACTAAGCGCTTGGGAAGTACAAGTTGGCAACGTATAGAGACGGTCCCTACCCAACAGTGGGCTCACAGTCTAGAAGGGGGGAGACAGAGAACAAAACAAAACGTATTAACAAAATAAAATAAATAGAATAAATATGTACAAATAAAATAAATAAATAAATAGAGTAATAAAAACGTATATACATGTATACAGGTGCTGTGGGGAGGGGAAGGAGATGGGATGGGGAAGGGGAGGAGGGAGAGAGGAAGGAGGGGACTCAGTGTGGGAAGGCCTCCTGGAGGAGGTGAGCTCTCAGTAGGGCCTTGAAGGGAGGAAGAGAGCGAGCTTGGCGGATGGGCAGAGGGAGGGCATTCCGGGCCAGGGGGAGGACGTGGGCCGGGGGTCGATGGCGGGACGGGTGAGAACGAGGCACAGTGAAGAGATTAGCAGCAGAGGAGCGGAGGGTGCGGGCTGGGCTGGAGAAGGAGCCCAAAATGGGGATTAAGACTGTGAGCCCCACGTGGGACAACCTGATCACCTTGTATCCTCCCCAGTGCTTAGAACAGTGCTTTGCACATAGTAAGGGCTTAACAAATGCCATCATCATTATTATTATCATTATTATTATACCCACCTTCAATAGCATATGTTTCATGCTAGGGATTAAAACAACAGAAAAAGCTACCCTTAAATGATAAATGCATGCCAAATAATGATAATAAATGATAATGCATGCTTTGCACATAGTAAGCACTTAACAAATGCCATTATTATTATTATTAAGTGAAATCAGAGGGGGAAAAATAGCTTAAAAAATCAAGTAACTCTGTATGCTTACCGTACGCAGATCAGCTTAACATTGTGGAAAGAGCACAGGCTTGGGAATCTGAGGACCTGATTTCTAATCCCGGCTCTGCCCATTTTCTGATGAGTGACCCTGGACAAGTCACTTAACTTCTCTGTGCCTCAGTTCCCTCATCTGTAAAATGGGGATTAAGACTGTGAGCCCCACGTGGGACAACCTGATTACCTCGTATCCCTCTAGCTCTTAGAACAGTGCTTGGCACATAGTAAGCGCTTAACAAATACCATTATTATTATTATTCTCTGTAACTAAGTTTCCTCATTCAGTACCTGCTCTTGCTCCTATTTAGACTGTGAGCCCCATGTGGGACAGGGATTGTGTCCAACCTGATTAAAGTTTGTCCACCTCAGTGCTTATATCTGAGAAGCAGCATGGTGTAGTGGATGGAGCAAGAGCCTGGGAGTTAGACAGTCATGGGTTCTAATCCTGGCTCTGCCCCTTGCCTGCTGTGTGACCTTGGATCAGTCACTTTATTTTTCTGGGCATCAGTTACCTCATCTGTAAAATGGGGATCGAGACTGTGAGCACCATGTGGGACAGGGACTGTGTCCAACCCAATTTGCTTGTATCCACTCCAGCGCTTAATCCAATGCCTGGCACATAGTAAGCACGTAACACATGCTATTATTATTATTATATCATTGGACACATAATAGGTGCTTAACAAGCAACATAGTAATAATAATAATAATACTAAGCGCTTGGGAGGGTGAAATCTAGTTAGTAGACATGATCCTTGCCGTCAAGAAGCTTACAGTCTTTTTTAAAAAAGAATTGTTTCTAGAAAGAAACATTACAACTGTCTTCTGGAAAAGCATCTTTATATTTTTCCACTCTATGAAGTCACTGACTGGAAAAAGCCTTCTTGGTAGCGGAATATTCCAATTCCAACGTGGGGAATTGGGGAATTGGCTTGTGGAGCTGAAGCAAATGGTTTACCCTTTCCAGCTCTTTGGGCCCAGCTAAAGCCGGAGCTTTCCTGCTCCATCTCTTGGAGTGGGATGTTGGTTTGGCTGGAAGTGGAGCTGCCAAGATAGCCACTACCTATGTGTGACACAGTCCCTGCCCTACATGGGGCTCATAGTCTTAATTCCCATTTTGCAGACAAGGGAACTGAGGCACAGGGAAGGGAAGTGACTTGCTCAAGATCGCACAGCAGACAGGTGGCAGAGCAGAGGTTAGAGCTCTGGTCCTTCTGACTACACTAGGCCACACTGCTTCTCAGTTGGTAATAAATTTTAAAAAAAGTCAGTGAATTTCTGTACTGCTATCCCTCAGGTAGTGCACTTAATTTGGGTTTATGAATGTAACATTTTCAGTGAGGTACTAAATTCATTCAGTCGTATTTATTGAGTGCTTACTGTGTGCTAAGCCCTGTACTAAGTGCTTAGCACTGTACTAAATGAATTATAACTTTCCAGAGTGCATTAATGTGTTACCAAGATCCCCAAAATGGACCAAACAACAAAAATATATTTTAAACAGAGATGATTAAAGCATAGTAATAGATGATTGATAGTAGTGATTGCTGGATAATAATTACATGATTACATGGTCAAATAGCAATATAATTATGTTGGATTGTTAATTGCCCTTTTAGATTGTATGGGCCTTGTGGACGGGTAATGTCTCTCCTACATCTGTTTTATCAATAGGTGGTATTTATTAAGCACTTATGGTATACAGAGCGCAGTGTTTAGGAGAGTACAATACAACAGAGTTGGTGGAGGCATTCCCTGCCCACAAGGAGCTTACAGTCTGCTAAATAGAGCAGTGTTCAGCACTCAGTAGTGCCCAGTCTTAATCCCGATTTTACCAGTGAGATAACTGAGGCACAGAGAAGTGAGTTGACTTCCCAAGGTCACAGAGCGGACAAGTGGTGGATTAGAACCTGAAGTCCTCTGACTCCCATCAGGGGCCACGAGGCTTCTGGTGAGAATTTTTTTTAACTTTAAGCAACAGGTTGGAATTATTAGTATTACTGCTGTTGCTAATAATACTAATGCCACCACTAATAAAATAAATAATTGTGGTACTTCTTAAGTACTTATGGTGTGCCAAGCACTGTACTAAGCACTGGGGTAGATACAAGATAATCAGGTCCCACAATGGGCTCACAGTCTAAATGGGAGCTTTCCAGTAGACCCTGCTGCTTTTCTGTGTTGCTGATTTTGTGAGTTGTCCTCTGTTTGTAGCAGCTGAGACGTGGCTTTTTTTGTATTCCTGTATGGAACAGTTTTTCCTTGCAAATCATGGTTTTTCCAACCATGGTTTTGATTTAGCCACATTCAATTTTGGGCAAGCAGTTTTGGCTACCACAGGATACTGTAATCACTTCAGTGACCATGGAACAATTAATTCTAGTTCTTCTAAAATTAAATGGTACTTAAGCACTAACTACGTGCCATGCACTGTACTAAAGTGCTGGAGAAGATACAAGATAATCAGGTTGGACACAGTCCCAGTCCCACATGGGGCTCCCAGTGTGCGTAGGAGGGAATAGGATTTAATATCTCTTTTACGGATGCGGCCCAGAGAAGTTAGAAGTTAAGTGACTTTCCCAAGGTCACACAGCAGTCAAAAGGCAGAGTTGGGATTAGAACTCAGGTCCTCTGACTCCCAAGCCCGTGCACTTTCCACTAGGCCATCCTGCTTCCCTATCAGACCTGCTCAAAATTAATGCGTTGAAACCAGTCCTGAATTTTATCAGGAAATGTCAGGAATTCACCTCCAGTATAAGAAAAAATTCTGGGATGTGTATTTGGGGACTGGGGAGGGGCTTTGCTACCTGCACCCAGTCCCCGTGGGCTCAGTCAATCAACCAGGGATACTTACTTGGTGCAGAGCACTGTACTAAATGCTGGGGACACTACAATACCATTGGTAGACATGATTCCCATCCATAAGGCTCTAACAATCTAGTGGGGAGACAGGTATTAAAGTAAATTGCACGTAAAGGGAGCAAGGGAGTATAAGGATATTTGCCCAAGTGCTTTGGGGGCTCGGATGGGGTGGGGGTCTCTTCAGTTGCCAAACTCCACATTTCCCATTTTAACTTCACCCTGATAATCTGAAGGCACGACATCTTCTTCAGGACCTCCCCCGGCCCTCCCATCAGGGGCCACGAGGCTTCTGGTGAGAATTTTTTTTGACTTTGAGCAACTGGTTGGAATTATTAGTATTATTGCGGTTGCTAATACTACTAATGCTGCCACTAATAAAATAAATAATTGTGGTACTTAAGTACTTATGGTGTGCCAAGCATTGTACTAAGCACTGGGGTAGATACAAGAGAATCAGGTCCCACAGTGGGCTCACAGTCTAAATGGGAGACAGACCAGGTATTGAATCCCCATTTTGCAGATGAGGGAACTGAGGCACAGGGAACTTGTGACTTGCCCAAGGGCACACAACAGGTACTGTTAGTCAAGATGAGGCTTGGAGGCTGGGTTTTTTTTTTACTATTTATGCAGGAACAATATTCCTGTCCTTAATTACCAAAGAAAGTTCATTTTCAGATTTAAGTTCATGCTCATTCATTCATTCATTCATTTGTATTTATTGAGTGCTTACTGTGTGCAGAGCACTGAACTAAGCGCTTGGAAAGTACAATTCGGCAACAGATAGAGACAATCCCTACCCAACAATGGGAAGGGGGAGACAGACAACAAAACAAAACAAGTAGACAGGTGTCAGTAGCATCAAAATAGAGAAATAGAATTATAGATATATATACATCATTAATAAAATAAATAGAGTAATAAATATATACAATTGTTCACAAGTGCTGTGGGGAGGGGAAGGGGGTAGAGCAGAGGGAGGGAGTGGGACCGATGGGGAGGGGTTAGAGTGTCAAACACCGGGAATATCTGGAGAAGCGCTTGGGAGAGTACAATACCATGCTGAACTGAAGGGAGAGGGGTAAGGGAGGTGGTTGGGGAAAATGTCTGATCTGTTGCAAGGACCAAAAATACAGTATCTGCCATTTTATACCCGCTGTCCTCTTACTTGCTACCTCTCATATTGGGATTGTACTGTTTCCAGCAGCAGGAAGCTTAATTGTACCTGTTTAATGTTCACCGATAATAGTGGGTTTGAACAGATACAATTAAGTTCACAGTATATTGCTAACTAACTCCTCGTTCTGTGACGGAGGCACAATATTAGAACCCCCAGTGCCGGAGGTAATAGGTGAGAACACTTGAAGCAGGTTTGGGTCCCTTTTTTATCTTTTCCAAGACAGCCATCCATTTCCACACCTCCCTCCCACCCCACAACAAGTTTTTGTTTCCTTGAATTTCATTCATTCATTCAGTCGTATTTGTTGAGCGCTTACTGTGTGCAGAGCACTGTACTAAGCTTTTGGAAAGTACAATTCAGCCACAAAGAGAGACAGTCGCTACGCACAGCGGCCTCACAGTCTAGATGGGGGTAGACAGAGATCAAAACAAGTTAACAGGCATCAATAGCATCAATATAAATAAATAGAATTATAGATATATATACACATCAAAACATCAGATCTGGTGGGACGGGCGCTCTGACCCTCTTTATGTTGTAAACTTGTGGTTTTTAACAACCATGATTTTTGCCAACTCTGAGTACTTTCAGGAACTTAATCACTGTAGTTTGCAAGGGAAACATGTAAGTGAAATGAAGAGTTTTCTTGGAAGTGTGCTGGCAACCCCTGGGCTAGTGGTAGGACAACACTGCAACAGTGTGGTGGCAGGAGCCCCAAATTAGCCCTGTTACTTCCCATTTAGGAGTGTTTATTTTTTTAAGTAGATCTAAACACTCAATTCTTTGGTTTAAGGTGACAAATTTGTCTTATTAGCTAGTGTTCCAGTCCCCGCTCCATCTGTCAACATCGGGCAAGTCAGTTAACTCCTCTGTGGCTCAGTTTTCTCATCTGTAAAATGGTGATAACATACTTGTCTCCCTCCTAGACTGTGAGCCCCATGGGGGGCAGGGACTGTGTCTGATTGGATTATCTTGTTTGCCTCCTAGCACTTTGCACTGTTCATTCATTCATTCATTCATTCATTCATTCATTCATTCATTCGTATTTATTGAGTGCTCACTGTGTGCAGAGCACTGTACTAAGCACTTGGAAAGTACAGTACAGCAATAGAGACAATTCCTACCCATAACGGGCTTACGGTGCTTGGCATGTAGTAAGTGCCTAATAAAGGTCTTCATAATCAAGATCATTTTGTTTTGAAGGATTGGGCATTTTCGTCCTTTTCAGTAAAATTTCAAGGGATTTATCCATTATTTGGAACTTAAACTTTTTTGGTGGTGCACAGTTAATGGGAGCTCGATTGAACCACTTGCAAACTTGTAAATACTTCATTGGAGAATTGATGGTGGGAAGACCCCAAGGGACACCAAGGAGAAGGAATTTCCACGCTTAGCTTTGAATTCTTTTAATTAGTTGGCACTCCCTCTCAGCTGAGGTAATAATGAGATTTATCTTAAACAAGAAAGGTCTCCTTTATTAACCTGCACAAAAAGCTTTCTGTTTAATGGAGGATGAAAACACTACTGCTCCGGAATGCTGATTATTTTATTTTGTATGATGGCCAAGCTGTTATTAATAAATACCATTGCTATTAACCTGTGGTCGTACCCCAATCTAAATGAGAATCCCCTCTTTTTAGAAAGTAGTCGTTGGACCAAAATACAAAGAGCCAGATGCAGAATTGCAGGCCTTTGCAGATATGGCTCTTTCCACAACCCCTAGACGGTCACTTTGAGGGCTACAGGAGCACTTTGGAAGTGGATCTTCAACTATTAGGAACAGATTAAGCAGTAGCTCTATGTATCATAAGGCTTAAGGTATAAAAAGGGCAATTTTATGGGCAAATGACAGGATCTATAGATTGGAAGGATTAGAACTCCTCAGTCTGAAGGCCGAGAGAGGAAATTATTGAAGTCAGCCAAATCGTGATTATTCTGTTTGGCATCTAGTAAGGATTTATATTTTGTAAAGTGCTGTACTGTGCTCTAGGGAAAGGCTGTCAGTCCTTGGAGTATGATGGTTCAAGGTCTGACAACCGGTTCTTGTGGTGATTCAACATAAAGACCACGTTTCAGTCTAATGACATTGGGCCTGACTTTATGACGTCGTATCTGTTAGAGAAGCAGCATGGCGTAGTTGATAGAGCATGGGCCCGGGTGTAAAAAATTCATGGGTCATGAATCCTGGCTCATTCATTCATTCAATCATATTGATTGAGTGCTTACCACTTGTCTTCTGTGTGACCTTGGGCAAGTCATTTCTCTGTGCCTCAGTTACCTCATCTGTAAAATGGGGATTGAGACTGCAGACTGTGTCCAACCCGATTTGCTTGTATTCACCCCAGCGCTTAGGCACATAGTAAGCACTTAACAAATACCATAATTATTATTATGTCTGACTTCACGGCAGTAGCCCTCTTTGTATGTGACACTAAATTCTTGAGGGAGATGCCAGTCATGAGCATTGCCGAAGTCATCAGCGACTGTGCCTGAGAGGTGAAGTATTTCACCGACTGGCTGAACTTACCATCGGCATGGTGTCACTCTTTAGAAACCACCAGCGATTTTCACATTAAATCACGGAGACTTATTTAGACAGAGGTCCAGTTCTTCTCCAAGTGTTCTTCAGGAGTGAAACTGAGAATCAGATCACTGAGAACCAAAGAAGATATGGTACTGTCAGTGAAATTCACTTATGAGTGCATGTGTGTGCCTGAAACCAATCACCTAGAACTGCAGAAGATGTCACTGTCAATGAAATTCACTTACAGTGTGGGTGTGTGGCTGAGACCACCATTGAAGGACCCATCATTCAGTGGTATTTATTGAGTGCTTACTATGTGCAGAGCACTGTATTAAGTATTCAGCAGAGTACAGGAAGCATTGTACTAAGTACTTGGGAGAGTACAGTGCAACAAAATTAGTAGAAATGTTCCCTGCCCATAACAAACTTTACGCCTTTGTAGTGCTGCCATGGTGGTTGTTTGTATGTAGCACTTGGCGCTATTTTCCTTTTTTGTCTCCTGATCCTCTGGAAGCTTCCACGCCAAAAAAGCTGTTCCTTTTTTGACTGCGGGACACTGATCTCTGCCGCAGCTGTCTCCTAGTTTTCAGCTGAGATGCATGAGGCTTTGTTTTAGCCCATCCTTTAAACTCTCTCTGTTCTGTTTTTGAGTGTCCCGTTTCTGCTCTCTCCCATTCTGTGAGCTTTAGAGAAGCAGCAAGCATCGGGCTTGAGCCGATGCGCCGAGCATGGGCAATGTTTTGGGCTTGAGAACCACTTAAGTTTTAATAAACTGTTGAGGACCACAAATATAAAATACATGGTGTTTTCAGGGCCTATCAATAAAATGTCTGACATTCATTAAAGACCCTTGGTTTTGTTTCCACACACATTTGCAACAAGTATGAATATGCTAATAAACTTGATTCAGTTAGTGTCCGTTCCCAAGTGAACAGTCTCACTGGCCCTTTCTTGCATCTCTGTCACCTCCAGCCCCTTAGTCATGCCATCTTCCCTTCCTGGAAGTCCTTCCCCTTTCAAATGTGCCAGACCACAATTCTTCCCATCTTCAAAGCCCTTCTGAAATCCCACCTACTTTAGGAGCAATCCCTTATGAATTCTCTTCTCCCCAGATCAGATGCTCCCAACTACCACCTCAACCCTTGTGTACTCACAGCTACCCATAACCTTTAAATACACATCGATATATATACGGTACTATTTACGCAGTTGTTTGTTCCTTTATCTGTCTTTCCCTTCTCTCTGTATTCTCCAACTGTAAATCATTTTCTGCCTGTCTCCTCTGTGAGATTGTAAACTCCTGAAGGCAGGGCTTTTGTCTCTCAACTCCGTTGTACTTTCCAAAGTACTTCAGTTCCCTGCACGTAGTAGATACCGAATACATTCTACTGATTGATAGAAGAGATCATAAATAATTCTAGGGGTTAGGAGTGTCTTCTCAGCCTAGACAGATGTGAAATGAAGATCACTTTGTAAATAAATATTAAATTGACTTATCTCTATATTCTTTCTGAATGATCAGAGCAAAGCATTGGTCCAGTAATAATAATAATAATAATGGCGGTTTTGTTTAGAAGCTAGTTGTGGTTCGAGTGACTAATTTTTGAGTTGTGACCGAAAAGAGTCACATGCCCAAAAGTATCCCAGTATTTTTTGATTGGAAAAAGACGAAGGTTGGGAAAGGACCTGATTGAAGGGCGAGGACAGAGTGGACCCATGTTTATTGTTCAGCAGATCCCAAAACACTAGTCTTGAGGAGGATCATATGCTCCTTGTGAGCAGAGATGACCTCTCCCCCTCTATTGTATTGTAGTTTCCCAAGCATGTAGTATAGTGCTTTGCATACAGTAAGCGCTTGATAGATACCATTGATTGATTGATTGATTGATTAATTGAAGCTTGAAGGAAGTAGGTTCAAGACAAGCAAGAAGAACACAGGCTTGGGAGTCAGAAGGACCTGGGTTCTAATCCCTGCTCCACCACTTGTCTGCTGTGGGACTTTGGGCAAGTCATTTAACTTCTCTGGGACTCGGTTACCTCATCAGTGCAATGGAGGTTAAGATTGGGAGCCCCGTGTGGCACATAGACTGTGTCCAACTTGATTGCCTTGTATCTACCCCAGGGCTCAGAACAGTGCCTGGCACACAGTAAAGCGCTTAATGAATACCATAACACCTCCCCAACCCCCCACCCCAAACCCCGCTTCATTGAGTAGATGCTAGACCTTTAGAATTACTACAGTAAGTTGACACGTTAGTAAGCCGGGGGAAAATCAAGGTTGTTCAAAGAAGGAAGGATGTAAGGAGGGCATAGTCATTCACATAAGTGTTATGCCTTAAAGATGAGAATAAAATGTCATTTTCCTTGGCTAGGCAAGGATACTTTTAGCAGAGAAAGTCCCAAAGAAAGACAGGATGTCCTGGGCAAGCCAGCAGAAGAATAGAGGAACTGAGATGAGAGAACCCGACTTATAAATAAACAAGTTATTTGTAGTTAAAGAAAACACGGAGTGATTGATCTGATTATGTGACAATGTGCAATAGGGAATGGGTAGGCATGGGTAGTCAGTGAGTGGGAAGTGATTCCTATAGCAAACTAAAAACACTAAGACTTTTGATGGTAAAGACTGGTCCTGGCTGGAAATGTTTTATACAGAAGCTTGATTTGTTCCTGAGTGCAGATGTATAAATAATAGAGAGGAACTTCAAAAGGGTGCAGTATTCCTAAGCTGAACAGAATAACTATAGCCAGGTATTCCTGAAGTTTCCGGATTTCCATTTTCCAATGAAAAATGAAATTGTTGAAGAAATAAATTTCACATGAAGGATCTGACAGAAAGTGAAACTTTTGCAATCTACCCCTAAAGAATTTTTCAAAGTTGGAAATTTCAAACTCTGAAACATTCCTTCATTTACCAATGGTATTTAATCAAACAATGATATTTACTGAGTACTTATTATCTGTAGAGTACTGTATTAAGCACTTGGGAGAGTACAGTACAGCTGAGTTAGTAGACATGTTCCCTGTCCACAAGGAGCTTGAAGTCTAGAAGGGAAGACAGACATTAATCCAAGTAAATTATGACTGTATACATAAGTGCTGTAGGGCTGAGAATGCGGTGAATATCAAGTGCTTAAAGGTTCAGCTCCAAGTGCATTGGCAACCCAGAAGGGAGAGGGAGTAAGGGAAAAAGGGGCTTAATTGGGGAAGGCCTTTTGGAGGAAATGCGATTTTATTAAGGCTTTGAATGTAGAAAGAGTGGTAATCTGGCATATATAGATGGGGAAGGAGTTCTAGGTCGTAGAGGATGTGGAAAAGGGGTTGATAGTGAGGTGAATGAGATGGTGGCCCTGTGAGCAAACTAGTGTTAGAAGAGCGAATTGAGTAGGCTGAACTGAAGTGGGAAATCAGCGAGGTAAGGTAGGTGTGGGAGAGCTGATTGAGTGCTTTGAAGCCCATGGTAAGGAGTTTCTGTTTAATGAGAGGTGGATGGGCAGCCATTGGAGGTTCTTGAGTGGGGAAATGTGGATTGAACAGTTTTTTGGGGTGTTTTTTTTTTTCAAAAATTGATTTAGGCAGCAGAGTGAAGTGTGGACTGGAGTGAGGAGAGACAGCAGGCAGGGAGGTCAGCAAGAAGGTTGGGTATAAGTCCTTGAATGGAGAGGAAAGGGTGGATTTTAGCGATGTTGCAAAGGTAGAACTGACAGGATTTGGTGATAGATCGAATATGTGGTATGAGTGAGAGAGATTAGTTTAATGCCAATGTTATTGGCTTATGAGATAGGGAAGATAGTGGTGTTGTCTACAATATTAGGAAAGACAGGAGGAGGAGAGGGTTTGGGTGGGAAGATGAGAAGTTCTGTTTTGGACATGTTTAATTTGAGTGGTTGACGGGACAATCAGGTAGACGTGCCTTGAAGGTAGGAGGAAATAAGAAATTGCAGAGAAGGCGAGAAATCAGGTCTGGAGATGTAGATTTGGGAATCACTTGCATAATGATGGTATTTAAAACCATGGGAGCGAATGAGTTCTCCAAGGGAGTGGGTGTAGATGGAGATTAGACGGGGACCCAGAACTGAACCTACCCCCACAGTTAGGGGGTGGGAGGCAGAGGAGGAGCCCGTGAAAGAGACTGAAAAGGAGAAGTCTTAGAGATGGGCAGGGAACCAGGATTGGACAGTGAAACCAAGATTGGAAATTATTTCAAGGAGAACGTGATGGTCCGCAGGGTTGAAGGCAGCTGAGAGGTCTAGGAGGGTTAAGATGGAGTAGAGGCCATCAGATTTGGCAGGAAGAAGGTCATTGATGAACTTTGAGAGGGCAGCTTCTGTGGAGTGAAGGAAGTGGAAACCAGATTGGAGGGGATCAGGGGTAGATTTGGAGGCCAGGAAGTGGAGGCAGTGGGTGTAGACAACTCGCTCACAGAGTCTGGAGAGGAATGGTAGGAAGAAGCTGGGGTGATAACCGGAAGGAGCCATGTGGTCAAGGGAGGGTTTTTTAAGGATAAGGGGATACATGAACATGTTTGAAAACAATAGGGAAGAGGCCATTGGAAAGTGAATGGTTGAGGATGGTGGTCAGGGAGTGGGCAAGTGTGTTTGAGGTGTGATGGGAAGGGGTCGGAGGCCCAGATGGAAGGGGTAGATTTTGAGAGGAGCTGAGAAAATCTCAAGTTACTGCTGGGAAAATTTGGAGAGTTGAAGAGGGTACTGGAGGAGAAAAGGATTGGAGAGGAGTAGGGGAGATTTCAGAGAGATCACACCCGATGTTTCAATTTTGTCAGGTAAGTACATGGCCAGCTCATTAGGGGAAAGAGATCAAATAACGAGTAAGAACTTGGAGAGAAGAAAAAAAACCACGAAAAGTGGATGAAGAGGATTTAAAGCAAAACCATGAATGCACCAAGCAGCTGAAAATATTAAATTTGTTTCTAATTGATCAGGAAGAATGATGGACAAACTTATAGGAGAGGGGGCAACCAAAATTTGGTCAAGGTAGAGCAAATATAATGAGAATGGAACGGACATTAAATTGCAAAAAAAAGGGTCATCAATCATAAAGATAGCCTATATTTGGAGAAACCTGTTACTAGAGTGGATATGATTTTTTTCATTAATTATTGCATAATAATAATAATTTTGGTATTTGTTAAGCGCTTACTATGTGCAAAGCACTGTTCTAAGCGCTGGGGAGGATACAGGGTAATCAGGTTGTCCCGTGTGGGGCTCACAATCTTAATCCCCATTTTACAGGTGAGGTAACTGAGGCACAGAGAAGTTAAGTGGTTGCCTAAAGTCACACAGCTGACAAGCGGTGGAGCCGTCATTTGAACCCATGACCTCTAACTCCCAAGCCCGTGCCCTTTCCAGTGAGCCACGCTGCTTCTCTGGAATATAGAAATATAGGAATATAGAAAGCAAAAAGAAGAGGCATGTCCTGGTGAATGAAAATCAGTGCAGCTTATTTGAACAATTAGCTGTGGTGAAACATCATAGATTTATAAGGGGAGTTGTGATGAAAGGAAATCTAGACATTGATCTACTTAGACCATGAGCCCCGATGTGGAACAGGAACTGTGTCGTCTGATGAATTTGTATCTACCCCAGTGCTTAGAGCATTGCTTGACACAAAAGTAAATACTTAATAAATACCGTTATTATTAACTTGTTCTTTTACTGTCATGTTATTAATAACAACATGAATGAAATCGGTCAGACAACTTAAATCAAGTGTTTAATATAATTGAAGTAGTGCTCTTACTAGACACGGTTGCCCCCAGATGCTTTATTTAATGCTATTTAAGTGCTTACTATGTTCCAGACACTGTACTAAGCACTGGTGTAGATACAAGATAGTCCATGTCCCACATTGGGCTCACAGTCATAATCCTCATTTTGCAGATAAGGTAACTTTAGGCAGAGAGATCATAATAATAATGGTATTTGTTAAGCGCTTACTATGTGCCAGGCACTGTACTAAGTGCTGGGGTGGATATAGGCAAATCGGGATGGACACAGTCCTTGTCCCACATAGGGCTCACAGTCTTATTCCCCATTTTACAGATACAGTAACTGAGGCACAGAGAAGTGAAATGACTTGCCTAAGGTCACACAGCAGACAAGTGACGGAGTGGGATTAGAACCCATGACCTTCTCACTTCCAGTCCCTTGCTCTATGCACTTCACCATCCTGCTTCAAAATAATGGTATTTGTTAAGCGCTTACTACGTGCCAAGCACTGTTCTAAGCGTTGGGGTAGACACAAGGTGACCAGGTTGTCCCACGTAGAACTCAGTCTTAATCCTCATTTTACAGAGGAGGTAACTGAGGCACAGAGAAGTTAAATGACTGGCCCAAGGTCACACAGCAGACAAGTGGTGGAGCTGTGATTAGAACCCAGGTCCTCTGACTCCCAAGCCCAGGCTCTTTCCACTGGGCCACACTGCTTCTGTCGATTTATAGTGGGTTAAATATTAAACTATAATTCTTTGGATATTCCAAAGTAATACTCTAGTTATATACTGGAAATAATGTTCTTCTCATACATTCTTAAAGCACAACAGAAAATGTTAAAGATGTGAAGGACATTCATTATTAAGGAAACTAATATGGTAATTGCAGGATTACAAACATGCTAAACTCGGGTTAATTAAGCGTCTATAATTTGCAGAGAGTGGTGTAAATGTTGAAGATGCATATAAAGACCAGCTATAAAATAGAGTATATGAAAGGTTAAATTCCAGTAATGCATGTTCCAAGGAATGATTCATAAACTTTTAAGGGAAATTTAACAAAGGACTTTAACAGGTTAGAAATTCGTTCATTCATTCGTGCTTATTAAGTGCTTACTGTGTGCAGAGCACTGTACTAAGCGCTTGGGAAGGTACAATACAACAATAGACAGCGACATTCCCTGCCCACAACAAGCTCACAGACTGGAGTGGGGAGACAGACATCAATACAAATACATAAAATTGCAGATATATACTTAAGTGCTGTGGGGCCAAGGGAGCAAGTTAGGGTGACAGAAAGGAGTGGGAGATGAGGAAAAGTAGGGCTTAGTCTGGGAAGAACTCTTGGAGTTGTGCCTTTGAAGGTGGGGAGAGAACTGTAAGGAATATTAAAGAAAGTAGATTACAGAATGGATGCAATATTGATAGTGAAAAGGAATGTACTGTTTCCATTGTGTTTGTCTTCTTAAGAATAGAATAAGTATAGTGAAAAACAGTATGTCCCCATTCCTGGAAGAGATGATATTTTGGTTAGTTGCAGGAGCCAAACCGTTTTCCTCTCAGTGCATTTTCAGGTTCTGACAAATATCTTCGAAATAATCTAGTAAACAGATGGATCCATTCAATAAAATGTTGGAAGGTATTATTTATGAGGCTACCAGTTGGCTTGAGTTCTGCTACTAAAATTTTGAGTTCAACAAATACTTGAAGATTTGGTGGTGCAAAAATGTACTGCAATGATAAATTTGAGTTTCGTCACTAGAGGAGTTTGATAGAAGGTATAAATAGAACCTTGATTCAAATACATAAATATGGGAATGAAACCATTAAAGTATATGTAAATCTAGATTAAAAGAAGTTATGGAAAATGATGGAGAAATATATGAAAATTGAAGATAGGTGCTAGCAAATATAACTATTCCAAAAGACCAGGATGTGTTATAAAAGATGATAGAAAAAATATATCAAAATCAAGGAAGGGTTACAGAAAGCACTGAAACTGTTTCATTTTGTGAACAGTACATTTTAAATCTGAGCAAGGATGCAAGATCTTTAAAGGTTCCTAAGAAAAAATAAAGTGTGGTGGTGTTGGTAGGACCCTGCCAGGGTTTGCAACTTGAAATCATTGATGGAAAAAAGTAGACACTATTTGATTCTAATACAAGAAACCACAATCTCAGTAATTGTTTGAGAAGCAGTGTGGCCTTGTGGATAGAAGATTGTCCTGGCAGTCAGAAGGACCTGGGCTCTAGTCCCAGATCCACCACTTATCTGCTTTGTGACCTTGGGAAAGTCACTTAACTCCTCTGAGCCTCAGTTACCTCATCTGTAAAATGGGAATTAGGAATGTGAGTCCATTGTAAGGCAAGGACTGTGTCCAAACTGATTATCCCAGTGTTTAGAACAGTGCCTGGCACATAGCAAGTGCTTAACAAATACCACTGTATATAAAACAAGGTCTCAGAGCAGTATTCATACAGAAATACGTTTCAGAGTGGAGATGAGTAACAGATGCAGGTCTATGAAAATGGACACATGTTCAAACTGAAGAGGCTTTATTGCTTTGCCTGTTAAAATAATAAATAGTGATGGTATTAAGTGCTTCTGTGCCAAGACATGTGCTAAGCATTGGAATATGTATGAAGTAATCAGATCGGACACAGTCCCTCACTGTCTAAGAGGGAGGCAGAGTAGATATTTTATCTCCATTTTACAGATGAGAAAACTGAGGCACAGAGAGGTTAAATGATTTGCCCAATGAGGCCAGTGGCAGAACTGGGATCAGAAGAACCCGGGTCTCCTGACTCCCAGTCCTTTGCTTTTCTACGAGGCCTTGCTGCCTCTCACAGTTTTAACAAATTTTTGTAAAGAATTACCTAAGCCATTAGTAAAACGCACATTTGTGAACCCCACCAACTATGCCACAATTGAAAAAATTGCAATCATAGGATAGGAAGTTATGCTGTGCTCCAGAGAGATCTATTATTTCAGACATGCTGTTGAGAGCATTTGATGGAAAATATGCAAACCTGGATATGCAAAATATGCAAAATAGCACAATCCCGACTATTGCTGAGGCCCCTCAGCACATGAAAAAGCCCAGCTTCCACTGGCTCTTCTGGGGACCACCTCTCCCTCATTCATTCATTCATTCATTCATTCATTCATTCATTCAGTCGTATTTATTGAGTGCTTACTGTGTGCAGAGCACTGTACTAAGCGCTTAACAACCTCCACAACCCCCCCAACCCATCCACCATCTGACCCCCGCCCAGTGCTTAGAACAGTGCACAGCACATAGTAAGCGCTTAACAAATACCATTATTATTATCATTCCAAGGGGCTGTTTTGCTGGTGAAGTTTCCTTTACTAAAACCCTGCTTTTTCTCCAGCTTGTTGGGTTTTTTCTGTACTCACTAAAGCTAAGCTTGATTATAGAGCCTACCATTTTGTGGGCATAGAACCGACTTCCAGTATCCAGTAGTCAGGAATCCTTTGACTAGACAGACCCCCTCACTGAACTAAGATCTCATCTGTCTTGCTGTCGACCCCTTGCCCACATTCTGTCTCTGCCTTGGAACACCCTACCTCTTCATGTCTGACAGAAAATCATCCCCCCTCAGCCCACCAAAAGTTTTATTAAAAGCACATCTCCTCTTAGAGGCCTTCCCTAAGCCCTCATTTCCTCTTCTTTCATTCATTCATTCAATTGTATTTATTGAATGCGTACTGTGTGTACCATACTAAGCGCTTGGGAAATACAGATCGGCAACATATAGAGACGGTCCCTATCCAACAACGGGCTCTCAGTCTGGAAGGGGAAGACAGACCACAAACCAAAACAAGTAAACAGGTGTCAATGCCATCAGAATAAATTATAGCTATATAAACATCATTAATAAAATAAAGTAATAAATATTTACAAATAGACACAAGTGCTTTGGGGAGGGGAAGGGGATAGGGCGGGGGGGGTGATGGGGAGGAGGAGGAGAGGATAAGGGGGGCTCAGTCTGGGAAGTCCTCCTGGAGGAGGTGAGCTCTCAATAGGGCTTTGAAGGGAGGAAGAGAGCTAGTTTGGCAGATGTGTGGAGGGAGGGCATTCCAGGCCAGAGATAGGATGCGGGCCAGGGGTTGATGATGGGACAGGTGAGAATGAGGACCAGTGAGGAGGTGAGCGGCAGAGGAATGGAGGGTGCAGGCTGGGCTGTAGAAGGAGAGAAGGGAGGGGAGGAAGGAGGGCCACGACCTCCCCCTGGCCTGGAATGCCCTCCCTCCCCACACCCACCAAACTAGCTCTCTTCCTCCCTTCAAGGCCCTACTGAGAGCTCACCTCCTCCAGGAGGCCTTCCCAGACTGAGCCCCCTCCTTCCTCTCCCCCTTGTCCCCCTCTCCATCCCCACCGTCTTACCTCCTTCCCTTCCCCACAGCACCTGTGTATATGTATATGTTTGTACATATTTATTACTCTATTTTACTTGAACATATCTATTCTATTTATTTTATTTTGTTAATATGGTTGGTTTTGTTCTCTGTCTCCCCCTTCTAGACTGTGAGCCCACTGTTGTCTATATGTTGCCAACTTGTACTTCTCAAGTGCTTAGTACAGTGCTCTGCACACAGTAAGCGCTCAATAAATACGATTGATTGTTCGAGGGGCCGAGGTGATGGAGAGCCTTGATCCCGAGTGAGGAGTTTTTGCTTGATTCGAAGGTTGATAGGCAACCGCTGGAGATTTTTGAGGAGGGGAGTGACATGCCCAGAGCATTTCTGTACAAAGATAATCCCGACAGCAGAGTGAAATATAGACTGAAGCGGGGAGAGACAGGAGGATGGGAGATCAGAGAGGAGGTTGATACAGTAATCCAGTTGGGATAGGATGAGAGATTGAACCAGTTTTGTTTTGTTGTCTGTCTCCCCCTTCTAGACTGTGAGCCTGTTGTTGGGTAGGGACCGTCTTTATATGTTGCCAACTTGTACTTACCAAGCACTTAGTATAGTGCTCTGCACACAGTAAGCGCCCAATAAATACGATTGAATGAATGAATGAATGAAAGCAAGGTAGCAGTTTGGATGGAGAGGAAAGGGCGGATCAATCAATATCAGTCGTATTTATTGAGCGCTTACTGTGTGCAGAGCACTGTACTAAGCGCTTGGGAAGTACAAGTTGGCAACATATAAAGGCGGTCTTGGCGGATCTTGGCTCTTCTCCCACTCCCTTCTGCATCTCCCTTGCACTTGGAAAATAAAAATGAAACAAGCACCTCCCCCAAATGTAAATTAACTTACGAACCGACATATTCGGAAAGATGACAAGCAAAGGCAGTGAGAACCAGTCTTTAATTCTAGGCTTTGCTAGCTGCTTGTTTTTAATGCCTTGAGAACTAATAAGAGTGATTAAATGAAATAGCATTAGAAACTATGGAAACAGTTGTATGTAAATTCTTACTAGGATAAAGATGAATATTTCTTTTTGACACTCCTAAGGGTCACAGTTGAAAGTCTCTGTAACTAGTCAACCTTTGGGGGTGAATTCTGAATATTTAATGCTTGCCTTATGTGCAATACTGATCTTCAGATTGACTTCATTGAAGCCTTACTTCAGCTCTTTGGGTAGCTCTGGAACAAGTCAATTGTATGAATTGAGCGCTTATTCTATGCAGAGCACTGGTTGACAAATAGAAAATAACATAATAGGGGGGAGAATGTAAAGAAAATTCAGGTGCTTTTGCCAGTAAGGAACACCTAAATGGAAACGAATAATTACCATATTTGCTCCCATAATTGCCTCCACAGTTTCCCCACCTCGATTTTTGAAGACAAAGAGATTATTTTTGTGTCTTATAACTGTAAGAAGTAATAATGGCTCATGCGCCTGTAGGACAAGGAGAAGGGTCAGAGTGCCTTAGTGAAGCACAGCCTGGTGCCAGAGAAGGGAGTTTCTTTTTTGAAACTGGCAAAATTTGGAGTAGGGAGAGAAGGGTTAGCTCTTCAGCCATGGGATGGGATTTCTGCAGGAGAGGAAGAGGAGGGAGAGAGCAGGAGGAGGTTAATTCATTGAGTGTTCTTTTGTATGTGGCATCTGGAAAATGCAGTGGAAGAGATACTGTATCAAGTGCCCTCTTAGTTCCTTTTCCTTCTCTCTACTTGTCAGCCTTTGTTTCTTGGCTTTTCTCTTCTACTCCCTTTATTGAAAAACTTCATTCTTGGATCACGCCATATAAAAGCCCTACCCCTGTTCTCGGGTTGCAGAATTATGCCAAAAGTGGAGTAAATACAGTATAAATTTTAGCTTCAAATCTCCAGTGCAGTAGTATATTGCTAGGATTGATGAAAAACAGTTTTAGGTGGAATAGAGCAGAGAGCTGTGAAAAGTTATTAATCTCTTCTAATATAATCCTAAAAGAGTAAATATTGCTCTGGTAAAAATACTAATTGATTAAATTATTTTCTACCCTGAAGAATGAGATCTCAAAGAAAATGTTTAGAAGTTGTCATGTCTCTCTGGAAGGGGAAAAATGTGTTTTCTTCAACCAGTCACTTTGATGACTACATATTTTACTGTTGGATAATATTGAATTGTTCTGTGAGTGAAGGGAGAGGTGGGTAGCTTTTTTGGGGGTTTGCACCAAAATCCATTGTGGATCGTGGGGCAAAAGCAGTAAATAGCTGGTGAGTCCCCTCTGTCGTTTCTCCCATGTGCTCTGTTTTATGACAGTACTGAAAATTAGGGCATAGGGATGGCACCCCTGTTATTAGGGTTGGCAGTCCAGGGCACAGCTCTAGGATTTCAGAGGGTAATGTACCCAACACACCCCCTATTTTTTTCTGACCTTTTAGGTGTGGCTTTTCATTTTCTTTAAAGCATTGAAATAAAGTTTCCCCAAATTAGCTCCTGGAGGATTTGGCCATTATAACAGGAGAGGAAATGAGTTACTTTTTCTTAATAGTTTTGGTGAGTGCACGTACTTGTGCTGTAGTTTTATATGATTGTTTTCAAATACAATTTCCAGAATAATAAACTCTTCTTTCCCTATTGTCTAAATGTTTCAGAAGCTTAGCATTGTGACTGTGTAGTGTACACATAGCAGTGTTTTGCCAAATACCATTTTGATACTCAGCAATTTTTTGCACTTCATGCAGACAGCTCATCGCTAGTTACTAATCTAATCCCGGCTCCACCACTTGTCTCAGTGTGACCTTGGGCAAGTCACTTACCTTTGCCTCAGTTACCTCATCGGTTAAATGGGGATTGAGACTATGAGCCCCCCATTGGACAACCTGATTACCTTTTGCTCCCCCAGTGCTTAGAACAGTGCTTGGCACATGGTAAGCGCTTAACAAATACCACCATTGTTATTATTATTATTACTATTTTACGGTCAACGTGGCTTAGTGGAAAGAGCATGGGCTTGGGAATCAGAGGTCATGGGTTCTAATCCTGGCTCCACCACTTGTCAGCTCTGTGACTTTGGGCAAGTCACTTAACTTCTCTTTGCCTCAGTTACCTTATTTGTAAAATGGGGATTGAGACTGTAAACCCCACGTGGGACAACCTGATAACCTTGTATCTGTCCCAGCACTTAGAACAGTGATCGGCACACAGTAAGCGCTTAACAAATACCATCATTATTATTATTACACAAAGAAACCCAAAATAATGAATAGTCACAGTACAGTAGGTCAGAGATCAGGAAGTGGTGTAGAGGTCTAGTGTAAAATGCCCCGCTCTGAGAATCAGAAGGACCTGAGTTCTTCTGTTCGTTCGTTCATTCATTCGTTCATTCATTCATTCGTTCATTCATTCATTCATATTTATTGAGCGCTTACTGTTTGCAGAGCACTGTACTAAGTGCTTGGAAAGTACAGTTCAACAATAAAGAGAGACAATCCCTGCCCACACAGGGTTTACAGTGAAGAAGGGGGAAGACAGACATCAAAACAAGTAAACAGGCATCAATATAAATAAAATTATAGATATGTACACATCAAAACAAGTATACAGGCATCAATATAAATAAGTAAAATTTATACATATATGCATGACTGTAGGCAAGTCACTTCACTTCTCTGTATCTCAGTCCCCTCATCTGTAAAATGGGGATTAAGACTGTGAGCCCCACATTGGACGTGGACTATGCCCAATCTGATTAAGAGAAGCAGTGTGGTTTAGCGGAAAAAGCACGGGCTTGGGAGTCTTCACTTCACTTCTCTGTGCCTCAGTTACCTCATCTGTAAAATGAGGAAAAGACTGTGAGCCCCATGTGGGACAACCTGATTACCTTATACCTACCCCAGCGCTTAGAACAGTGTGTGACACATAGTAAGTGCTTAGCAAATACGATCATTATCATTATTATTATTATTAGGACGTTTCTATCCCAGTGGTTAGTACAGTGCCTGGCACCTGATTTGCTTGTATCCCACCCCAGTGCTTAGTACAGTGCCTGGCACGTAGTAAGCACTTAACAAAAGCCACAATTATTAGTATTATTGCATACTAAACATTTAACAAACCTCCTTCCCCTCCCCATAGCACCTGTATTTATGTTTGTGCAGATTTTTTTCTCTATGTATTTTACCTGTACATATTTACTATTCTGTTAATTTTGTTAATGATGTGCATCTAGCTTTATTTCTATATATTCTGATGACACCTGTCCACATGTTTTGTTTTGTTGTCTGTCTCCCCCTTCTAGACTGTGAGCCCGTTGTTGGGTAGGGACCGTCTCTATATGTTACCAACTTGTACTTCCCAAGCGCTTAGTACAGTGCTCTGCACACAGTAAGCACTCAATAAATATGATTGAGTGAATGAATGAATGAACGAACACCATTATAAAAAAACTGCAGAAGCATCAGACCTTGAACGACACTATCTGCATGTGCCACAACTGTTTCTTTTTTATCATATTACACCAGAACCATTTTGTGTGACGAACGTTCCCTAATTCTGTGTTCTGTTCCAACTGTTTAATGACACACCTGACCCCGTTGTACCAAGACAGTTGCTGTGTGTGGCAAGTCGAAGGGGCCAAGAGATCATAAACAAAGTCGATTGAGGCCCTGCACAGTAGCTGCTAAGCCAGCTTTTTGTATGTTCTAGGGTAGGAGCATTTTGTAGAAAATAGCAAGAGGCCCTATGGAAAATCATGCCAGCTAGAGCAGCAACCTGGCATGAAGAAGCAGCGTGGCTCAGTGGAAATAACACGGGCTTTGGAGTCAGAGGTCATAGGTTCAAATCCCGACTCCGCCACTTGTCAGCTGTGTGACTTTGGGCAAGTCACTTAACTTCTCTGGGCCTCAGTTACCTCATCTGTAAAATGGGGATTAAGACTGTGAGCCCCACGTGGGACAACCTGATCACCTTGTATCTTCCCCAGTGCTTAGAACAGTGCTTTGCACATAGTAAGCGCTTAATAAATGCCATTAAAAAAAAAAAAAACACAGCCTTGCAAAAGATGGCCTTTGGTTAAGGCTCAGTCTTTTCAGCCACACTAAAATGCACGGGTAAAATGTCATTTTCCCCTGCCTATTAGCAAATGCTGGTCTTTGCCTTCGCCCAGTTGTTCTCGGCTTCCGAGGGGGCAAGAGAAATCTTGGCCGCAAGATCACATCATGATTTGAAGTCAAAGCCGTGGTTTGAATCAGTTCTGAATGATTTCCTTCATGCAGTATTTAGAATTCTGGAGAGGACAGAATGAATCTGGAGGGTAGTGTCACTGGAAAGAAAGGAAATTGGTGGGAAGAGAGAGGGGTTCCACTGAAGTCCTCTAGAGCAAGGCCACTTCAGCCCTCCCCCAGCAGCCCTGGGGGCTCCAGGTGTCCCTGGGAACACTCCTGACTGTGTAAGCAGCTTGAATGCTAAATACTGAAAGTGGTTGTGAGGGAGCAGTTTTTATAGTCCAGTAATTCAGGGTGAGAAAGAGAGGGGCTCAGCAGGCCATTTTGCCTGGTGTGTGCACAGGGCTCTCTGAGTGGTTATGCCCATGAGTGGCAAAACCACCAGGGGAGCATCTTTTATCCTAACTATGAAAGGAGGAAGATAAATTCCTCTGCCAACTGTACTGAACTGGATGAGCTGAGAAATTCACGCACATCCGTAAGCAGTGTTTGAGTTTTGTTTTCAGGTATATTTTAAAGTTAACCATAAAAGGTAGTTCAAATGGTATTCCTTTTTTAAAGAAAGCCCGCATCTCTGAAAAAGAGATAAAAGGCAATGCCATTCCTGGATCATCTGAACAAATTACCTTTCATGCTATCCATATGACTTATATTTTCCAATAAAATAATAATAATAATAATGGCATTTATTAAGTGCTTACTATGTGCAAAGCACTGTTCTAAGCGCTGGGGAGTTTACAGGGTGATCAGGTTGTCCCACGAGGGACTCACAGTCTTCATCCCCATTTTACAGATGAGGTAACTGAGGCCCAGAGAAGTTAAGTGACTTGTCCAAAGTTACACAGCTGACAATAGGCAGAGCAGGGATTTGAACCCATGACCTCTGACTCCAAAGGGTATTCAGAATATTTAAAATCCACTCCTGGTCTAAAGTCAATGGCTCAATTTTATTAGTGAGAGGTAAGAAGGAGACAAATGACTTAAAAGTTTATGGTGGAAATATCTACATTTCTACCATAACCCTTCAAACATAAAGGACAAATGTACCTCTGTATACTGAGAGTGAAATTATTTTTAGTATTATGGTATTTTTAAGTGCTTGCTATACATCAAGTACTGTTCTAAGCTCTGAGGTAGATACAGGTTAATCAGTTCAGACACAGTCTCTGTCCTATGTGGAGCTCACAGTCTAGGTAAATTCACTTAGGAGTGCATGGATGGCTGAAAAGGCTCTTTGTTTATTTCTTATGGAGCTTTTGCTGGAAGAGAGCCTCTCCTTTCTTGAGAGCAGTGCGTCATCCCGGTCTGTCCTTGACAAATGACTCCGCTAGACTGGGAGCTTGTTGTGGGCAAGGAATGTGTTATTTTGTGCTCACCCAAGTGCTTAGTACAGTGCTTTGCATTCAGTAAGCTCTCAATAAAGATGATTGAATGATTGGACTCTCCATTTTCCGCTGGGATGCAGCCTTGTTTGAGGCTTTGTTTTACGGGATCTTTATAATGTTTTCTCTGCCCTCCTTCCTTGGGATTCCCAGTTTTAGCTTAACCAAATTGCAGTTGTTCGGTTATCCTGCTGTTGTTCATTCTCTTCCCTTGTCCCACACAGCCTAGCCACATTAAGGTGAGCATAGCTTCAATGCTAATGGTGGAAATGCTTTGTCATCCAGTATGCTGGGGGAATGGGAGGTGTCAGTAGATCCACAAAAGTTGACTAAGAGCCATGACTCCTTTCAGGGGAGGGATTTGTATTGGATATTGAATTAATACGGAAATCTGCTCATCCAGGGGAGGATTGTCAGGTATCAGGAGGAAATGGGGTTTTGTTGATGAGTTCATTCATTCATTCATTTGTATTTATTAAGCGCATACTATGTGCAGAGTACCCTGGCCTTACTTAAGTTCAGGAATTGAACTTAATTGAGTTCCTCTAGACTGTAAGCTTGTTGTGGGCAGGGAATGTTTCTGTTTATTATTATAGTGTCTACTCGAAACTGGTTAGTCCAGTCCTTTGCAAACTATAGGTGTTCAATAAATATGATTGAGCGAATGAATACTTAACCAAGTGTTTAGTACAGAGCTTGCTGACCACAGTAAGCAAACAGTAAACACCCTTGATAATAATGATGCTGATGATGAATTGGTTGGGGATGCAAGTGGGACAGGGAGAATTTATATGCAGACTGCCCGAAGGAATACAGACTGCTTGAGTTTACTGCTCTTAACATCTGTAGTTGTTTTAAAGTCTATCTCTCCCTCTAAGCTCCTTGTAGGCAGGTAATGTGTCTACCATCTCTGTTACATTGTACTCTCCCAAGTGCCTAGTAAGTACTCAATAAATACCATTGATTGACTCCCTACGTTCTTCATTAGTGTAAATGCCTTCTGGGCAGGAAATATGCCACTTGGTTATTTTGTTCTTCCCAAGTGTTTAGTACAATGCATTGTACCCAGTGGGGGCTCCCTAAATACTACACTACTACTGCCTTGCCTGGGGGAGGGGGACTCACACATAACTCACTATCATATATGCCATTTTCCAGTGGGTGGAGGCTCCCTGCAAGAAACAACTAGGCAAGATTGCTTTTTGCATCAGGGACCATCTGAAATGCAGAGAAGAAATGTGAAAAGCAGTGTGGCTTAATGGAAAGAGCAAGGGCTTGAGAGTCAGAGGACCTGGGTTCTAATCCTGAGTCCGCCACTTCTGCTGTGTGACTTGTGGCAAGTCATTTCACTTCTCTGTGCCTCAGTTACCTCATCTGTAAAATGGAGATTAAGACTGCGAGCCTCAAATGGGGCATGGACTGTGCCCAACCTTATTAGCTCGTATCTCCTCTAGCACTTAGTTCAGTTCCTGGCATTGAAAATGCTATTTAAAAAATGCATTCATTCATTCAATTGTATTTATTGAGTGCTTACTGCGTGCAAAGCACTGTACAAAGTGCTTGGAAGAGTACAGTACAACAACAAACAGACACATTCCCTGCCCACAACGAGCTCACAGTCTTGAGGTAGCCAAATACAAGTTTCCAAAGCCTTTCAGTAGGAGAGGACCAAGAAATATCAGCTTTACTCTGAAAATCTTCTTGATGAAAAAGTATAGTGCTGTAAGCATATTCATCTATATGTAGATACACAGATCAGTCTTTATATATACACATATAGTTATGGAAGCCTTTACTGTAGACTTGGTTAATTATGTTATAAATTACATGTTAGTTGTTGACAACCTAATTAAAAGTGTTATGTTTCAGGTTAAGGTGCTAAAACGTCATTACATTGAAACTTTGTTATAAATAGTGTTCATTACTAAATTTTTGTTAGGGAAACCATTTTAATGCCATAGAATTGAATAAGGAGAAGTTATTTTTATTTCAATCAGATAATGCTTTTCTATCATGGTTTTGCCTTAAAACTTTGTCGGTATAGTTTTTTTTTAGTGGCTAGAAGTTTTTGTTTCTTCAACTTCATGGTTACTTTTCACATGCATTCTGATTGTTGCCAATTTGTACTTCCCAAGAGCTTAGTACAGTGCTCTGCACACAGTAAGCGCTCAATATATATGATTGATGATGATGATGATTAGTAAAAGAACATGTTGCACAAGTTTAATGAAAATTTTATCCCGGGAATATTTAGTAAAGAATTAAGAAAGCCAGCAGGCAGTGTGGTGACGCCTAGGGATTTGAAACAATCCGTATGTTTATGGAATTCATAATAAATTGATATATACCACTTGCTTCTGAACGGGTGCATAAATTTTGAAAGCATAGACAAAAGGCCATCCAAGTTTACCAACCCTCATTCCAGTGTTGTCTACCCAACAGGATGAAAAGTCAGTTTTACTCCTGAAAATCAGTAAGTAACCTAGGGCTTTGTTGTGCCAGAGAATTTAAGGCAAGTTTAAAGCACTGGTCATCCGAAAACAATGCTTTGACTAGACGGAGCTATCTTAAATCTCAAAGCAGTAAGGGGGATTGTAAATGACTGTAGGAGTGCCAAAGTCGAGAGATGATTTCCAAGGCATCTGGAGTCTAATAATGTGAGATTTCACATAAACTGAAGGGAAGGCATGTAAAATGTTCTCTGTTTAGTGTACTCTTATTTGTGAAGTCAGCTGTATTTTCAGTGAGTCCCAAAATTCAGACGTCATATTTCACTTAGAATCTTTTGGTGCTTCTAGTGACACTGGAGGTTTGCCCACACCCCCTTAGACTCTGAGAGTGTTCCTGGCACCCCTGTTTACTGCTGGCTATATCTCCTTGGCTCCACTGAGGATTAGCTCTGACTCCCCATTGGCGAGGTAAAGCGTTCCTTTAATGCTGATGTTGAGAAATAGGCTCTTGAGAACCCCAGGAAAAAAAAAATCACGCATCTGTAATGTGTTAAGATTTATAAGCATGTGCATATTCTGCCTAGACTAAGTTTACAATTTACATTTTTATTACTCCCCTATTGACTCCCAGGCCCCCAGCTGTTTCAAACCCCCTTTCCACAGCCCCTCCCATCTCTTCCCCCAATGACTTTGCCACCATTTTATTAGTAAAATGGAAACCATCAGTGGTCTCCCTAAATCTCCCCTTCTCTGCCCTCTTTCCTCCATCCTTCTTCTTCTTCAACTCTCCCTTCATTCACAGCAATATCTCAAGAGAAGATCTCTTGCCTCCTCTTAAAATCCACCTCCTCCATCTGCACCTCTGACCCCACCCCTTCACATCTTATCAAACCACTTGCCCTGTTCCTTCATCCCTCCCCGACCACCATATTCAGATGTTCACTTCCCAGTGACTTCTTTCTTACTGCTTTCAAACATGCTCATGTCTCCCCACCCCAAGAGAAACCCTCCCTTGCCTCACTGCACCATCCAGTTATCATCTCATTTCCGTCCTACCCTTCCTGTCCAAATTCCTTGAGCAAATAGTTTACACCACTACCTCCACTTCCTCTCTCCAATTCTTTGTATCAATCAGTCATATTTATAATAATAATAATAATGATGGCATTTATTAAGCGCTTACTATGTGCAAAGCACTGTTCTAAGCGCTGGGGAGGTTACAGGGTGATTAGGTTGTCCCATGGGGGCTCACAGTCTTAATCCCCATTTTACAGATGAGGTAACTGAGGCCCAGAGAAGTTAAGTGACTTCCCGAAGTCACACAGCTGACAGTTGGTGGAGCCAGGATTTGAACCCCTGACCTCTATTGAAATTGTATTTTGTGCAGAGTAGTGTACTAAGCACGTGGGAGAATACATTATAACAGAACTCTTTCCTCTACTCCCTGTCCCTTATGCATCGACCTGACTTGCTCCCTTTTTCTTCTCCACTCCTAGCCCCACAACACTTATGTACATATTTGTCATTTATGTTATTGTCTGTTTCTACCCCTGTAGACTAAGCTTGTTGTGGGCAGGGAATGTGACCATTTATTGTTGTATTGTACTCTCCCAAGTCTTTAGTACAGTGCTCTGCACACAGTAAATGCTCAATAAATATGATTGAATGAATTCCCTGCCCACAAGGATCTTTCAGTCTAGAGGAGGAGACAGACATTAATATAAATACATTACAGATATGGATATAACTGCTGTGGGTCTGAGGTTGGGGTGAATAAAGGGTGCAAATTCAAGTGCAAAGGTGACGCAGAAGGGAGAGGGACTAGAGGAAATGAAGGCTTAGTCAGGTAAGGCCTCTTGGAGGAGATGTGAATTTTAATAAGGCTTTGAAATGGGGAGGGTGATGGTCTGTCGGATATGAAGGGAGAGCGAGTTCCAGTCTCACTTCTGCCCCCTCCATTCCTCTCTAAGGTCACCAATAACGTTTTGGTAAATGCAACGGCCTCTGCTCCATTCTAATCCTCCTCGACCTCTCACCTGCCTTCTACACTGTGGACTAACCCCTTCTACTGGAAAAAACTGTTGAACCTTGGCTTCCCTGTCACTGTCCTCTTCTGGTTCTCTTTTCTCCTCCTTTTTCTCTGGCTGCTGCTTCTCAGTCTGTTTCTATGGCTCCTCCTCTGCGTCCACCCTCTAACTGTCGGAGTTCCTCAAGGCTCAGTTCTGCATCCCTCTCTATTCTCCATGTCCACCCACTCCCTTGGAGAACTCATTCTCCAGTATAGCTTCAACTCCTGTCTCTGTGCAAGTGACTCCCAAATCTACTCCTCCAGCCCTGACCTTTTTCTTCTCTGCAGTCTCACATTTGCTTCTGCCCTTCCTACGAGTGTTCCACCAACACCACAAATTTAGCATGTACAAAAGGTAACTCTTTGTTTTTCCACCCAAACAAACTTTCCCATTATTGTAGACAACACTGCCATCCTCCCTTGTCTCACAAATAAATGCCATACTCAAACCTTGGCATTACTCTTAGCTCATCTCATTTAACTTGCATATACAGTCTGTCACCAAATCTTGTCGGTTCTGCCCCATAACATTTCTTGTGTCTGCCTCTTCCTCTTCATCCAAACTGCTCTCATGCTGTTTTAAAGCACTTGTATCCCACCTAGACTACTGCATCAGCCTCCTCATTGACCGCCCTGCCTCCTGCCTCTCCTGACGTGGGTCCAATACTTCACCTTGCTGTCTGTGTCATTTAAAAAAAAACGGTGGTTCTACACCCATCTCGCCTTTCCTCCAAAACCTCCACAGGATTGCCCATCCATCCCTTCGTTTCCTTACCATTACCATTGACTGTATGGCACTCAGTCAGCTCTCCCTCTCCTCCCTTTACCTCGTCTTGCTCATCTCCTTGTGGATGATACTGGACTGCTGATTTACAGGGTTAGCACCTTGCTCTGTGCTGACAACAAATCTGAAGAAGATTGAGGGTGCTCATATTTGGCATGCTCATCACAGCCCCAAGATTTACACCTTCAAGATTCTCCACTGGTGTCATAGAATTGAGCTCTGTCTCAGGATCTGTGCTAGGCGGCACATTAGTGGCAGAAAGATCGATGTAGAAAACTACTAATGAGGCAAAAGCATGCATTAAATGCCATTCCATATGGAAGGGCTACAAAGCTTTCCAACTTTCTATGGGGGCCATGAGACCTCAGCGTACTACGTACAGCAAGCATAGCTGGTGTCTCAAGAAGTTTCACCTTCCAGCCATATCTGACATCAAATGGCAAGCAGGTTGCAAAACATTAATACTTGGTGCAGCATTGGATTGGGTTCATTGAGATAGAGCTTTGAGCAGATAATAATAATAATGATACAGTGTATATTATATAATATTAATATATATAATATAATAATGATATTTGTTAAGCGCTTACTATGTGCCAAGCACTGTTATAAGCACTGGGGTAGATACAAGGTAATCAGGTTGCCCCACATGGGGCTCACAGTCTTAATCCCCATTTTACAGATGAGGTAACTGAAGCCCAGAGAAGTTAAGTGATTTGCCCAAGGTCACACAGCAGACAAGTGATGGAGCTGGAAGTAGAACCCTGACCTTCTGGCTCCCAGGCCTGTTCTCTATTCTGCTTGGAGAATGGATGATAGAATGGGTTGCAATAGGGTGAAGTTGAAATGGGTCATCTGAGAACAGGGAGGGCAGGATAAATGTTTTAAAGACAAAGGAAAATGAAGACTCAGACAAGATGCTATATAGGACTGTTCATCATCATCATCATCATCATCATCAGTGGTATTTATTGAATGCTCACTGTGTATAGAGCCCTGTACTGAGCGCTTGGAAGAGTACAATACAGCTGAGTTGGTGGACTCGTTCCCTGCCCACAATGAGTTTCCATTGTAGAGGGGAGTTGGGAGACAGCAGACGACCAGGATCTGCTCAGAGCTGCTTTGCAACAGGTGTGGATCAGTGCTGGTGAACTGACTGCATCCCAAATCCTGGATTGGTTTTGTTGTCATTGTCTGCCCAGAAAAGTGGCGTTGCCTTCGTTGAGCAGAAGCTTCAGGAATACCATGGTACCGAAGTCAATTAATGAATCATATTCATTGAGCACCTGCTGTGTAGAGAGCACAGTACTAAGTACTTGGAAGAGTACAATATAACAGAGTTGGTAGACTTGTTCCCTGCGCGAAATGAGTTGAAAGGCAGATTTGAAAATAGTGACAGGTGCAGAAAGTGCCAAGCAAATCAGGATGGCAAAACCATCTTTACTTGCATAGGATGTAAAATGGGATGTCAGTAGCACATCGTTTGCACAGATGCCTGCAAGGGTAGGCATGTTTCTGTGTAGAGATAAGTTAGCTTGTACATGCACTATTACTCAAAATGGTAGAGCAGAGCATACGTATCCTCACTTAACTGGAGTCTTAGAGGAGAACTGTAACTTGTTTATAGGCCAGGATGACCATTTATAGATATAAAGTAAGCTGAGCTGTAACCTGCGTAAACTATTCAGGAGGAACAAAGTAAAACAAATGGAGTGTGCATTAGCATGGCTAAATTCCTAATTTATGGCAAGGTTCTGGATTATTTTTTCTTAACGAATTACTTCAGAATGGAGCGTGAAGGCAGGTAGCCTCTTCATGTTCAAAATTCCATTGCAAAGGCAATATTAGAATCTTCCTAGAATAATTTCATCTCCTGGTGAAATAATGTCGGCTTTCCAGAGAATCAAGTTGAACCTTTAAGGTCCCTGTTATTGTGAACCAACCAGGAAATTGACATGCTGGCAACTGGCTGAGAGTCCTTTCTTCAAGTCTCCTATTTTGGTCCATTTCGAGTTCCCTTGGAAGCTCTATGCGATCCAGAAGCCAAGGGCCTGGCCTGACCACCTTGTATGCCCAGCCTAGTGTTTGCATGCGGAGCTGGATTAAAAGTGGCGTTGGCTCACTTCTTTCTGTGTACCGGACCAGCTGCACATTATGTCCCACGGTGGAGAAATTTCAATGGTATTTATTGAGTCCTGACCATGCGCAGAGCACTGTACTAAGCACCTTGGACAGTTGAGTAAATCGATAGGTTCTCTGCCTCAGGGAGTCGACAGTCTAATTTAAGTTACCTAAATAGCTAGGCTTTGAGGTCCTTTCTTCTGTCCCACGGTCATGTAATCTTGAAACATTTGACTGGAAAATGTGGATAAATTGAATGGGTGAGTAGTAGTGAACTCTCACTTCAGAGAGAATGCATATGCATTCATTCATTCAGTTGTATTTATTGAGCTCTTACTGTGTGCAGAGCAATGCACTAAGCCCTTGGGAGAGTACAATATAACAATAAACACACATTCCCTGCCCACAATGGGCTTACAGTCTAGAGGGGTAGACAGACATTAATATTTGTTTTGTTTTGTTGTCTGTCTCCCCTTCTAAACAATATTCGTTTTGTTGTCTGTCTTCCCTTCTAAACTGTGAGCCCGTTGTTGGGTAGGGATCGTCTCTATATGTTGCCGATTTATACTTCCCAAGCACTTAGTACAGTGCTCTGCACACAGTAAGCGCTCAATAAATACGATGGAATGAATGAATAAATAAATTACAGATCTGACATAAGTGCTGTGGGGCTGGGAGGGGGGAATGAATGAAGGGAGCAAGTCAGGGTGATGCAGAAGGGAGTGGGAGAAGAGGAAAGGAGGGCTTAGGGATATCAATACCTTGAATACATTTTGGTAAATGAAACAGAAATTGTTCTAGTTATTTTAACTTCTTAAATCTGGTAACAGTAAATGTTGAGCCCTCACTGCCTTTCTGCATTATTCAAAGCTATTGAAAAAGAGAGATTACTCTTCCAATTGTGTCAGAGAGGTTGCCATTGTCAGATGATGACTGTGGTCTTGCTGATCTAACTAAATCAGGCCCCATGCTATTATTTCTCTTTTTTCTTCCAAAGTTTTGGAGTTTCTTATGGCTAAAAGAAGCGCCATTGAATAAGTAATAATTTTAGCTATTAAAATTCAATTTTAGATTCCTTAGGTGACTCACTGGCCAGAAAACATTTAGCCAGGCTCCATTTTCACTTCTCTCCTTAATCTCCCCAGCCATTGATTAGTAAATTTGGAGCAGCAGTGGTAGTGCTTATGCCGGTTTATCTCTTTCTAATCTTTTGTTTTGGGGGGAAATGGTTCAAAACTGGATCTTTTAATCACTTCGAATGCAGTCAAGGTCTGACCTACTATCTTGTCAGAGAAGAATAAGCAATTACAGATCAGTGGGTGGGGTAAAGCTTGTAGGGGATTCGACTATAAGTGGGTGGGGTGTGCTTCTCTCCTCCCCTTGATGACTTTCATCCCTAGGGTCTTGCCCCCTTAACTCCTGCCAAGGTGGTAGAAGATGCACAAATTCTTTCCTTCATTCAGTCGTATTTATTGAGCGCCTACTGTGTGGAGAGCACTGTAATAAGTGCTTAGGGACATTTGCCTTGCCGTTTCCTCTATTCTGTAACTCATTTCAACATTCATTCATTCTATCGTATTTATTGAGCACTTTGTGCAGAGCACTGTACTAAGCACTTGGGAAGTACAAGTTGGCAGCATATATATATTGCCAACTTGTATATGTTGCCAACTTGTACTTCCCAAGCACTTAGTACAGTGCTCTGCACACAGTAAGCGTTCAATAAATACGATTGATGGATTGATTGATATAGAGACAGTCCATACCGAAGTCTCTTCTTTTAGACTGTAAATGCCTTGTGAGCAGGGATTGTGTTTACCAATGCTGTTGTATTCTCTCCCAAACACTTAGTACAGTGCACTGCACACAGAAGTGCTCAGTAAATACAGTTGATCGGTTGGTTGATCAAAAATGTCACCATCTTCATGATATCTCCTTATCATCTCTTACCCCCTGGACTTTCTACTCCTAGGATTTGTCTTCCTTTACCCTATCACCTCACATTTTCTCTTCTCACTTTCTCCCCGAAGTCCTGACTCTGAACACACACCAGGGGCTCAGTGCCTATTTGGAAAAGTAGTCCACTAAATCTTACCTTTGGACCATTAGAGGTTCACTAGGCTCAGAAAAGTTGGTCTCTTTCTCTCTGCTAAGGCCTTGGAGAACTGAAGGTTCTAACCATATATATGGATCCCTTGTCCTAACAAATAGCTCTTCTCCAAGGGGATTTTTGATAGCACCGTTGGACTTCAATGCTAATATTCCGTAGAGGGTCCTCACTTTGTAACAGTACGCTGACTTTGCCAGGCCTTTGCCGGGAGTAGTTTAAGTGCGTTCTGTGTGTTGAGCTTCCAGGGGTTCTCTGTACAGCTGCCGGGCACCTACACAAATCCACCCGTTAATTTTTGGATTGATATTTCGTTGGGGGAAGCAGCTTGGCCTAATGGAAAGAGCAAGGATTTGGGAGCCAGATAACCCAATTTCTAATCCTTCCACTGCTGCTGGCCTACTCAGTGTTGGTAACTGTGACTCAATATCTTCATCTGAAAAATGGGGATTAAATCCTCCTCTCTCCTACTTTGACTGTGAGCCCCATGTGGGATAGGGACTGTGTCTGATCTGATAGCTAGTATCTGCCCCAGCGCTTCATACAATGCTTAGTACACAGTAAGAACTTAATAGGTATCATAATTAGTATTTATTATTAACAAGATAC
Source organism: Tachyglossus aculeatus (assembly GCF_015852505.1). NCBI lineage: Eukaryota > Metazoa > Chordata > Mammalia > Monotremata > Tachyglossidae > Tachyglossus > Tachyglossus aculeatus. The sequence goes on from NC_052072.1 coordinate 8,750,042, forward strand.
AAGACATCATGATCTTAAAACAGATCATCATCATCTTAAAGTGGGATCTTTCTCTGTCATTGCACAGAAAGAGAAAAGTTTATTAAAGCTGAAGTCTCGAAGTTACATTAGATGTGCCGAAGTGCCTGGAATATCAAGTTCCTGGAAGCAGCATGACCTAGTGGATAGAGCAGGGCTGGGGAGTTAGAAGGACCTGAGTTCTAATCCCAGCTCTGCCACTTGTCTGCTGTCTGACCTTGGGTAAATCACTTCACTTCTCTGTGCCTAGTTACCTCATTTGTAGGGAATTAGGACTGTAAGCTTGTCCAACCTGATTAACTTTTATCTCCCCCACTGCTTAGTACAATGCCTTGCACATAGTAAGCGTAAAACAAATATCAAAAAAGAAGTGAGTATCGGATCTATGTATGCTGAGCTTTTGGATTATAAGAATGCCAACCAAGTTGAATCTGTACCTGTTCGCTCCTTAATCGTGTATCCTTCAATGAAGCTAGAAGTAACATCTGTATTTTGAGTTTCTTTGGAACCGTTGTATTCACACCGAGTATGTTTAGTAGGTGGTGGGCAGGGAACGAGTCTATCAACTCTATCATATTGTACTCTCCCAAGCGCTTAGTACAGTGCTCTGTACACAGTAAATACCATTGATTGATTTCAAGGTGGAAGCTTTGGTTCATCTTGTGAATGTTGGGTCTGGAAACCTGTTTTTTCTCTTCAGATAATCTGTCCTCTTTTTAATCTAGGTTTTATGCTTATTTGCCTCCTCTTATGATCCCCATGCCAGTCCTTTTCTCCTTTGAATTTTAGGTTGGGATTTGGTGCAAGTATGAGGAGGTATGGTGCAAGTATGCATACAGGAAGATTCAGAAATCTTTTTCCTGAGGTTTCCTAGGGGAATTTGAAGCTCTGGGTTGGCTCCTTTCACGTCTTGGAGCTCCTGCCTTGTGAGTTGGTGGAAAAGAGAATAAGAGGTTGAGTCTTGGTAAAAGGTATCTACCCTTTAGTGATTCTGGAAAAAAAAAATTCCTTGGTAATATATTTGACTTCCTTCCAGCCCACCTGCTGGTAGGAGCTGGGGAGTTGGGGTGGGACTGTTATCTTCATAAGGATGGCCGTTACCTCAGTAGTCTCTTCCCGATATTGATTTTTAAGTAAATTATTCTTTTTCTCTTCATTGTTGGTGAAGGTAGAAAAGGAAGGAAGAAAAAAGATTAGTCAGTGAAAGAAAAACAGAGAATAATAATAATAATGATAATAGTAATGATGGCATTTATTAAGCGCTTACTATGTGCAAAGCACTGTTCTAAGCGCTGAGAAGGAAAACAGAAAGTAGTGATGGCATTTTATCAGATTCCCCACAGAGCTCTCCCTACCTTTAAAACTCTTCTGAAATCACACCTCTTCTTGGAGGCCTTTCCTGATTACTCTTTCATTTTTATCACCCTACATCTTTCCCCTCCTCCCTTGTCGCCACTTCATCACTGTACATGCTCTCAGCAGATGGATGCTTGCATCCCGTAACACTTATGTACTTATCTTTATACTCAATTCTTTTCTCCTACCTAATATTGATTTTGGTATCTGTCTTCACTACTAGAATGTACTATAGTGGAATTACTATAATTCTGATGTACTCTCCAAAGCATGTACTAGGTGATCAGTCAGTGCTATTGATGAAATATCTCTAATATTTAGGACCCCAAAATATTCATGTTTGGACACAGAAAGTACGTTTTATTTGTGGAGTGGTTATGGCCTCAGGACACATTGGAAGATGATTGTTATAGGTGTCTATTCATCCAATCGTATTTATTGAGCGCTTACTGTGTACAGAGCACTGTACTAAGTCTACCAGGTCTTATTGTATTGTACTTTTTCAAGTGGTTGGTACAGTGCTCTGCACATAATAAGCACTCAGTAAATACCATTGATTGATCAAGTGACTCATTCATTCATTCAGTCGTATTTATTGAGCTCTGACTGTGTGCAGAGCACTGGACTAAGCTCTTGGAAAGCACAATTCGGCTACAGATAGAGACAGTCCCCTACCCAACAACGGGCTCACAGTCTAGAAGACGGGAGACAGACAAGAAAGCAAAGCAAAACAAGTAGACAGGTATCAATAGCATCAATATAAATAAATAGAATTATAGATATATGCACATCGTGAATAAAATGAATAGAATAATAAATATGTACAAATATGCACAAGTGCTGTGGGGTGGGGAGGGGGGTAGGGGTAGGGATTGTCACTATATGTTGCCACCTTGTACTTCCCAAGTGCTTAGTACAGTGCTCTGCACACAGTAAGTGCTCAATAAATATGATTGATTGATTGATTGAGTCGAGGCGATGGAGTGGGGAGGATGATGATGGTATTTGTTAAGCACTCACTATGTGCCGAGCACTGTTCTGAGTGCTGGGGTAGATACAAGGTAATCAGGTTGTCCCATGTGGGGCTCACAGTGTTAGGAGCAGAGGAATAGGGGGTTCAGTCTGGGAAGGCCTCCTGGAGGAAGTGAGCGATCAGTAGGGCTTTGAAGGGGGGAAGTGAGCTAGTGTGGCAGATGTGAGGAGGGAGGGCATTCCAGGATGGAGGTAGGACGTGGGCCAAGAGTCGGCACGCAGGAGAGAATAAAGCGCAGTGAGGAGGTTAGTGGCAGAAGAGCGGAGTGTGCGGGCTGAGCTATAGAAGGAGAGAAGGGAGGTGAGGTAGGAGGGGACAAGGTGACGGAGAGCTTTGAAGCCAATAGTGAGACTCCCCATCCAGCAATCACCTTTATCCTTTAATCCCTCCTCCTTTTTTCAGGTTCAAAACAGGGATTTCTCCTAACATAGCAGGTGTCAAAAAGGGGCAGACATCTTCAAATGACTCAAAACAGCACCACATCTTCAATTGCAATCCAAAACATAGCTTCAAGATATGCGTAAATATGGCTCAAGAATGTGCCTACTTATTGTTCAGACCTGTACACAGTATATCTTCAGAGGCCAGTAACATGCGCTGAGTCACGGAGGTATAGTATTAATGCAAGTAGAACTTCAGAGTAAAATATTGCAGCAGCACTCTGCAAAAGCGAGGAGTCAGCAACTCCAAACCAACCTACCCTAGCATTTTCAGTGGGAGAGCCCCCAGCTCTGGAATTTTCCTAGTCTGACAAAAGCAGAGTTTATGGGGCTTTACAGTTCATGGTAAGGTTTAGCTGTCCAGCCAGGATTTTTTTTTTTTAATTTGATTTGTGTGAAGTAGGGAGAAATCAATACTCCATTCTTCTGTAGTAACACAGGAATGGCGTCCTGGAAGAAACCTGAATAAAGGAAAGTTTGAGCTGTATCATTTTTGCCTTGACACGGGGTACGTGTTCACTTTTATTTCTCACGACACCATCTCACGTTCCATCCAGATATACATTGTCCGAAGATTGTTTCCCAGAGACCTTCATTCGTTCATTGTCATATTTATTTATTTATTTGTTTTACTTGTGCATATCTATTCTATTTATTTTATTTTGTTAGTATGTTTGGTTTTGTTCTCTGTCTCCCCCTTTTAGACTGTGAGCCCACTGTAGGGTAGGGACTGTCTCTATATGTTGCCAACTTGTACTTCCCAAGCGCTTAGTACAGTGCTCTGCACACAGTAAGCGCTCAATAAATACGATTGATGATGATGATGATGATTTATTGAGCGCTTATTAAGTAAGAAGGCCCTGCTTAATACTTATTAAGTATTAAGGCCCTGCTGAGAGCCCACCTCCTCCAGGAGGCCTTCCCAGACTGAGCCCCTTCCTTCCTCTCCCCCTCGTCCCCCTCTCCATCTCCCCCATCTTACCTCCTTCCCTTCCCCACACCACCTGTATATATGTATGTTTGTACATATTTATTACTCTACTTATTTATTTATTTATTTTACTTGTACATATCTATTCTATTTATTTTATTTTGTTAGTATGTTTGGTTTTGTTCTCTGTCTCCCCCCTTTTAGACTGTGAGCCCACTGTTGGGTAGGGACTGTCTCTATATGTTGCCAATTTGTACTTCCCAAGTGCTTAGTACAGTGCTCTGCACATAGTAAGCGCTCAATAAATACGATTGATGATGATGATGATGCAGAGCACTGTACTGAGACCTTCCCCACTAAGCCCTCATTTGCTCTTCTCTCACTCCCTTCTGCTTTGCTCTTGCACCCGTTATTCACCCCTCCCTCAGTCCCACAGCAGTTAGGTACATTCCCGTAATTTATTTCTACTAATGTCTGTCTCCCTGTAGACTGTAAGCTGGTGAGTAGGGTGTGTGTCTACCAACTCTGTTATACTGTACTCTCCCAAGACTTTAGTACTGTGCTCTGCACAGAGTAAGCACTCAAAAAATACCATTGATTAATTCCTCCATCACGGTTTATCTGAACTGTGCAGTAAAAACAAAGGTCGGGGGAGGGCTGACTGTATTTGGATCATTTCTAATTTCATCGTGGTGTATCTCCATGGTTATGCCCCCAGAGGCCAAAGGAAAAAAAAACCTGGTACTCTTGTTTTATTTTGATTGTTTTAATAATAATAATTGTGGTATCATGTTCTTACTGTGTACCAAACATTGTACTGAACTCTGGGGTAGTTACGTGGTAATCAGGTTCACATGGGACTCACAGTTTAAGTAGGAGGGAGAGTGGATATTGAATCCCCTTTTTGCCGATGAGGAACCGAGGCACAGAGAAGTTAAGTGACTTGTCCAAGGATACACAGCAGACAAGTGGTGGAGCTGGGATTAGAACCTCGGATGCGCCCCCAGACTGAGCCCCCCTTTTCCTCTGCTCCTCCTTCCCCTCACCCCTACTCCCTCCCTCTGCTCTACCCCCTTCCCTGCCCCACAGCACTTGTGTATATTTGTACATATTTATTACTCTATTTTATTAATGATGTGTATCTGTCTATAATTCTGTTTATCTATTTTGATGCTATTGATGCCTGTCTACTTGCTTTGTTTTGTTGTTTGTCTCCCCCTTCTAGACTCTGAGCTCGTTATTGGGTAGAGATTGTCTCTATCTGTTGCCAAATTGTACTTTCCAAGATCTTGTACAGTGCTCCGCACAAAGTAAGCGCTCAATAAATACAATTGAATGAATGAATGAATCCAGGTTCTCTGGCTTCCAGGCTCATGCTCTTTCCACTAGGCCACCCTGCTTCTTTAGGAGAAAGGGGGGAAACCCCCAACCTCCCTTATGTGGACCTGCCATTATATCTGAAAAAAAAATATTGACATAGAAATCTTGTAACACCTGCAGTTCCTGTAGAGTGTAGTCCATATTTGATTCAAATATTTAGGCCATGCAGAATAAATTATTCTAATTAAGTAAATGAGGCTATGCATAGCTTTAGAATTGTTGCTCAGCTCTGATCTGTTTGCCTTCCTTATTAAATTGTATAGTCAGTGATTCAATCAGTGGTATTTATTGAGTGCATACAGTGTGCAGAGCACTGTACTAAGCACTTGGGAGAGTACAATGCAACAGAGTTGGAAGATGTGTCACCTGCCCACAATAAAATTAATTATGGACATGCACACAAATGCTGTGCGGTTGTGGGGGTGAATGGCAAGTGCTCAGGGGTAAAGATCCAAGGGTAAGGGCAACCCAGAAGGGAGATGGAGCTCTCCTTTATGTCCCCCAAGAAGCAAGTTCAGTGCTTTTGCACATAGAAAGTACTTAATATGATATGGTAGATTACGGTATTTATTGGGTGCTTGCTTAGGTGCCATGCAGTGTGCCAAGTGCTGTGGTAGATGCAAGAAAATCTGATCACATGTTCTAGACTGTGAGCCCGCTGTTGGGTAGGGACCGTCTCTATATGTTGCCAGCTTGTACTTCCCATGGGCTTAGTACAGTGCTCTGCACACAGTAAGCACTTAATAAATACGATTGAATGAATGAATGAATGAATCCCTAGTGATTCAAGTGAATCAGGAACTTTCTCCCCTGTGTCTTGAGGAGGTGCAAAGCCACCGTTGGGTAGGGACTGTCTCTAAATGTTGCCAACTTGTACTTCCCAAGCGCTTAGTACAGTGCTCTGCACACAGTAAGCGCTCAGTAAATACGATTGATTGATTGATTCCTTACCAGAGTAGACGGAAACCCCCCTTGTATTTTTCCTGTTATTGAGCTCATCTTGCCACCAGTCAGTTAAGCTTTCAAGCTTGTCAAATGTGTATATAGCTATAATTCTATTTATTCTGATGGTATTGACACCTATCTACTTTTTTTTGGTCTGTCCACCCCCCCTACTAGACTGCGAGCTTGTTGTTGGGTCGGGACCATCTCTATATGTGGCCGATTTGTACTTCCCAAGCGCTTAGTACAGTGCTCTGCACACAGTAAGCGCTCAATAAATATGCCTGAATGAATGAATGAAAGAAGGCTCCACATTGCCCAGAGAAGCCAATGAGTGCACTATTGAGGATTCCAGGAGTGAATAGTTGGCAAGGCCATCCCAGCATTGGGCTATGTAGCCCTGGTTATTGCCCTGCACAGAGTTGCTGGGGAATGTGAGCCCACTGTTGGGTAGGGACCGTCTCTATATGTTTCTAACTTGTACTTCACAAGCGCGTAGTACAGTGCTCAGCACACAGTAAGCGCTCAATAAATACGATTGAATGAATGAATGAATGAATGAATATCTCTTCTCCAAAGGCATGGGAGGGAAGGTTATCTCTCTCATGCTTCCTAGGCATCCTGGGAGGGCTCTGCCCCTCCTACCTTGCCTCACTGAAGTCCCACTATAACCCACCCACTTCACACTTTGCTTTTCATTCATTCAGTCGTATTTATTGAGCGCTTATTGTGTGCTTTTCTATTGCCAACCTACTCAGTGTACCTCGATCTCATCTCTCATTGCCGACCCCTTGCCCACTTCCTCCTTGGGCCTGGTACTCCTTCCCCCTTCATATCTGACAGACTGCCACTCTCCCCACCTTCAAAGCCCTCCTTAAAATCACACCTCCTCCAAGAGGCCTTCCCAGAATAAGCCGTCATTTCCTTCTGTGTCACCTAAGCAGTTGGGTCTGCACCCTGTAACCACTTTGATATTCCCTCTGAGCCCCCCTCCCAGTTATGTACATATCTTATCTGTAATTTATTTTAATAATAATAATGGTGGTATTTGTTAAACACTTACTGTGTGTGAAGCACTGTTCTAAGCACCGGGGGGATACAAGGTGATTAGGTTGTCCCACGAGGGGCTTGCAGTCTTAGTCCCCATTTTACAGATGAGGGAACTGAGGCACAGATAAGTTAAGTGACTTGCCCAAAGTCACACAGCAGACAAGTGGCAGAGCCGGGATTAGAACCCACGACCTCTGGCTCCCAAGCCCAGGCTCTTTCCACTGAGCCACGGTGCTTTGTTAATGCATATCTATCTGTAATTTATTTTAATGTTAATTTATTTTAATGTTTGTCTGTTCTGTTAGCTAATCACTCTATTGTTTTGTACTCTCTCAAACATTCAGTACAGTGCTCTACTCCCAGTAAGTACTAAGTAAATATCATTGACTGGTGATTGATTGAAAGACACTATTGATTGATTTGAGGGATTCATTCATTCATTTCACTCAATCATATTTATTGAGCACCTACTGTATGCAGAGCACTGTACTAAGCTCTTGGGAAAGTACAATATAGCAATAAAGAGAGACAGTCCTTGCCCCCAAGGAGCTCACAGGCTGGGCAGAGGGGAGACAGACCTCAAGGCAACTAAACAGGCATCAATATAAATAAGTAAAATTACAGATGTATACATAAGTGCTGAGGGGCCGGGAGAGGGGAGAAGAGCAAAGGGAGTGAGTCAGAGTGATCTGGAAGGGAGTGAGAGATGAGGAAAAGTGGGGCTCTGAGGGAGTTTAGGGGTTGTCTTCACAGCTTTCCCCTTTTACAGGCAGGGAATTAAAGTTCAGTTTTCCTGAAGTGGTCTTTGAAACAGAACTGTAATTGGACATTTTTCTCCCCAGCCCCCAGGTCAAGTTTCCCCAACTTGCATCAGACTTTGCATCTCCCCTGAATCAGAATTATCTCAGCCTGGGTAGGGGGGTGCTGCTAACCCATGGCTATGGGAGGGGAGGAGAGGAATGCTGACTTATCTGCTGACCCCTTTCTGGCCATGACCCTTCTGGAGTGAGCAAACCACCAAAAAGAAATACATTTCTTTGAAGTAAAAGCCTTTGTGTAGTCGCTTTCATTTCTTAGTTTTATCTAAGTGACCATTGTCTGCTCTCCTTTGATTTTTATTGCCAACAGTGTCTGAATTGGGTTCAGAAACAAGTTTTGCTGTGTTAATGAGGTGAAATGTTTTCCAACTTTGCAACAAAGGTTAGTTTGTATTTAAGGAAGGAAAACAGGGGGTGATCAAAATTTTCTACTTCACATTCATTGTATGTAACTAAGATGAGTGTGTTCCTTTTACATTTAGACACTATGCGACAGATCTTTCTTTTTACACTAGTGTTGCTATGGAGTAAAGTAGCCCAAATAATAAATTAATTCTAGTTTTGTAGCTGTCTCACAATAGATGTTGTTGGTCCATGGAATGGATTAAATGCTTGGAATAAATTACAGTTTTCATTTTGGTGGCTCTTTGACTTTCCAAAGTTCCTCAGTATCTCCTTTAAAAGCTGACCTCTTTACTAATGCCACTTAGAACAGAGGAAACTCAATTGCCATTGAAAAGTCTTTGCCTTTTCAAAATGAAATAGGGAACTTGAAAGAATGACTAATAGAACATTTTTTGTTCTAAAGAGTTTTAAATTTTAACAGCATATGGTTGTCCTGGAGTAACACGAAAGCAGTGTGGGCTAATGGAAAGAGCCTGGGCCTGGGAATCAGAGGGCGTGGGTTCTAATCCTGACTCTGTCACTGTCTGCTATGACCCTGGATAAGTTACTTTACTTCTCTGTGCCTCAGTTCCCTCATCTGTAAAATGGTAATTAAATCCTACTCCCTCCTACTTAGACAGTGAGCCCCAGATGGGACAAGGACTGTGTCCCACCTGATAAACTTGTATGTACTCAGTGCTTGGCCCGTAGTAAGCACTTAATAAATACCCTCACACCTCCCATCTCCCCCCACCAATCTAGTTTATCTTAGAGGGTAATAATAATGTTGGTATTTGTTAAGTGCTTACTAAGCGCTTAGTACAGTGCTCTGCACACAGTAAGCGCTCAGTAAATACGATTGATGATGTGCAAAGCACCGTTCTAAGCACTGGGGTAGATACAAGGTAATCAGGTTTTCCCACAAGGGGCTCACAGTCTTCATCCCCATTTTACAGATGAGGGAACTGAGGCCCAGAGAAGTGAAGTGACTTGCCCAAAGTCACAAGGCTGACAAGTGGCAGAGTCAGGATTTGAACCCACAGCCTCTGACTTCAAAGCCCGTGCTCTTTCCACTGAGCCAGGATGAACCAGCAAATTTTTTGTTGTTGCTTTGCAGCATGGTTCAGTGGAAAGAACACGGACTTTGAAGTCAGAGGTCATGGGTTCGAATACCGACTCCACCAATTGTCAGCAGTGTGACTTTGGGCAAGTCACTTAACTTCTCTGTGCCTCAGTTCCCTCACCTCTAAAATGGAGATTGAGTGTGAGCCCCCCGTGGAACAACCTGATCACCTGTAACCTCCCCAGCGCTTAGAACAGTGCTTTGCACATAGTAAGCGCTTAATAAATGCCATCATCATCATCATCATCCTGAGAAGAGGGGAGGTGAGCAGCCCTTTGTGGAGCTGGCCAGCCTCTGGTAGCAGTGAAGCTGTTGCTACTCTCCATCTCTCCGGAGTTCCCTGCTGTAAGGTCCTTGTGGGCAGGGAATGTGTCTGTTTATTGTTCTGTTGTACTCTCCCAAACACTTAGTACAGTACTCTGCACACAACAGCGCTCAATAAGTACAACTGACTGACTGACTGTGTGCCGCTATGGCTTATACGTACACGATCCACGGCTTCCAGTTCAGTGGCTACTTCTGCTGCAGCCAACTCCTCCCTTCTTGGAAGCAGAGCGGAGCCAGGGCCGATGGAGGAAGCCTGGGAAGGGTTTGATAGGTAGCTGGGATCCAGAAGTTCGTTCATTCATACATGAATGTTGCCAACTTGTACTTCCCAAGCGCTTAGTACAGTGCTCTGCACACAGTAAGCGCTCAATAAATACGATTGATGATGATGGCATTCTTTCAATCGTGGTTATTGAGCTCTTTCTGTGTGTCCAGCACTGTGCTAAGTGCTTGGGAGAGTACAATACAACAATAAAAAGACATTTCCTGCCCACACAGACATCAATAGAAATAAATAAATGACAGATATGGACATAAGTGCTTTGGGGCTGGGTGGGGGAAGAACTCCTCCCTTCAAAGCCCTACTGAGCTCACCTCCTCCAGGAGGCCTTCCCAGACTGAGCCCCCCTTTTTCCTCTCCTCCTCCTCCCCTCCCCATCCCCCCGCCCAACCCCCTTCCCCTTCCCACAGCACTTGTGTATTTGTACATATTTATTACTCTATTTGTACATATTTATTACTCTATTTTATTAATGTGTATATAGCTATAATTCTATTTATTCTGATGGTAATGACACCTGTCTACCTGTTTTGTTTTGTTGTCCGTCTCCCCCTCCTAGACTGTGAGCTCGTTGTTGGGTAGGGATCATCTCTATGTGTTGCCGATTTGTACTTCCCAAGCACTTAGTACAGTGCTCTGCAAACAGTAAGCGCTCAATAAATACGATTGAATGAATGAATGAATGAATGAGTAAGGCTTTGAAGGAGGGAAGAGTAATTGTCTCCCCTCAGGTGGTCTTAGAAGCCATGGGCAGGGAACACTGGGGCTGTGTCTTGGCCCTTGGCCAGAAGATGCTGAGCTAGGCAAAAATAGCTTGATAGGCCACCCTTTGGCAGGCACATCCAGGGTTACCAGGGCTGAATTTAGATTATATATTTGTCACGTTTCTTGTTAAAGTTGCATTTAGGTAGCAAAGTCGGCCATTAAGAAGATTTAGATTAAATGAGCAGAACAGAAAAGAATTTGCAAGATTTGCATAGAGCCATTAAAAGCACAAGATTTTAAAATGATTTCTCTAACCCGTAGTATTTTATTGCCCAAGTGGCCTCAAATTAATGAAATGTTTAGAATAGAAATTTAACCTAATTTAATAGACATGAAATTAGCATTGGAATCAGAAGGGCCAAAGGAGATCATTTTTTTGACATTAGAGACTGTTAACTAAGGGGTAGGAGTAAGGGCAAGTTCATTTAGTAGTTTTTAAAATAATTCATGATTGTGATTCGGACTACAAGGAAGCACTTTGTTGACCTGACATAATTAAATAAAATATCAGGGACTTTTTTTTTCTTTTGCTTTTCAAATAAATCCAAGAAAAGAATATTGTATGCTCCCCAAGGGCAGGGATCATGTATCATACTTGCGTTGCCTGTTTACAAGTGCCAGTCTATCAAAGGCATTTACCAGGGGCTAGGCATTCATTCATTTATTCAATCGTATTTATTGAGCGCTTACTGTGTGCAGAGCACTGTACTAAGCGCTTGAGAAGTACAAGTTGGCAGCATATAGAGACGGTCCCTACCCAACAGTGGCATAATTAGTGGTATTTATTGAATGCTTTCTGTGTGCAGAGCACTGTACTAAGAGTTTGGGACAGAATACTGCAATGGATTCTGTAAACATGTTCCCTGCCCACAATACGCTTACTCTACTAAGTATTTGGGAAGAGTACAACATACTTAATAGGGGAGAAAGTCAAAAATTATTTACAGATAGCGAAAGAAGAAGGAAGAACAGATATAGAGCCAGGAGCAGTATAAAGGCATCAGGATAAGACAATTGAGCAGATAATTGAGCAAAAAGATAAATCTATAAAATATAGAAACAAAAATATGTCTGTACATGAGTGCTGAAGATAGGAATGAAAAATGGGTGTTGGGCCGATGTGTCAGTAGGGTTGTGAATTAATTGGGAAGGCTTCCTGGAAGAGTCATGTTTAGAGTTGCACACAGTTACCTGTCAGAGAAGCAAATTTCACTCCTTTAGGGCCTTCAGAAATTAGGTACTCAGCCTCTTTCCCATCAAGTGATGTAAAGTTAGCTCTTCCCCTTCCTTCCCCCGTCCATGGAATTCTGTGGCTTCCAGTTTGTTCCCCTCTTCTCTCACCTCACACCCACCCCCTGGTACCCTACACCCCTCTCCACTTTTATAATTTCAGTTACCAACCTCAGACCCCGACCTTGCCGGGGTCGGGGCTGGGGGAGGAAAGGGGGCTGTCAAATGAGGAGTCTGGGGCCCGAGGGGCAGGGAGTGGGGAGAGCAGGTGGCGATGGCAGGAGAGAAGGCAGGGGACAGAGCTGGGGGGAGCCTCAGACCTTGTACCCTGAATTCTCTCCTTCTCCTTCCTACTTCCTCCCCCTCCCTTACCCACCTCTCTGCCCATCCTTCCTTCCACCTCTGCCATTGCCCTCTCCCCCAGTCTTCACACACAGTCCACTCTGGCCTCCCCCTCAGGATTGTAAGGACAAAGACTGTATCTGACCCGATTATCTTGTATTTATCCTCAAAAATCTCCAGTGGCTACCAATCAACCTACGCATCAAGCAGAAACTCCTCACCCTGGGCTTCAAGGCTGTCCATCACCTCACCCCCTCCTACCTCACCTCCCTTCTCTCCTTCTCCAGCTCAGCCCGCATCCTCCACTCCTCTGCTGCTGCTCACCTCCTCACTGTGCCTCGTTCTCGCCTGTCCCACGGTCGACCCCCGGCCCATGTCATTCCCCTGGCCTGGAATGCCCTCCCTCTGCACATCCGCCAAGCTAGCTCTCTTCCTTGTCTCTTCTTGTCTCCCCGTTTTAGACTGTGAGCCCACTGTTGGGTAGGGACTGTCTCTACATGTTGCCAACTTGTATTTCCCAAGCGCTTAGTACAGTGCTCTGCACACAGTAAGAGCTCAATAAATACGATTGATTGATTGATTGATTCCTCCCTTCAAGGCCCTACTGAGAGCTCACCTCCTGCAGGAGGCCTTCCCAGACTCAGCCCCCTCCTTCCTCTCCCCGTCCTCTCCCTATTCATCCCCCCTGCCTTACTTCCTTCCCTTCCCCACAGCACCTGTATATATGTATATATGTTTGTACGTATTTATTACTCTATTTATTTTACTTGTACATGTTTATTCTATTTATTTTATTTTGTTAATATGTTTTGTTCTCTGTCTCCCCCTTCTAGACTGTGAGCCCACTGTTGGGTAGGGACTGTCTCTATATGTTGCCAACTTGTACTTCCCAAGCGCTTAGTACAGTGCTCTGCACACAGTAAGCGCTCAATAAATACGATTGAATGAATGAATGAATGAATTTATCCCACTGCTTAGTACAGTGTTTTGCCTTAACAAATACTACAAATATTACTGTTATTATTAAGAGGAAATGATTACCACCTGACTGAACAGGAACCCTCCCTCATGGTAGATGCTCAGATGATTCTAAATACAGTTGGCCCTATTTTAATATGACATAGTGTATACAGCATGGGCCTCGGAGTCATGGTCTAATCCTGGCTCTACCACATGTCTGCTGTATGACCTTGGGCAGGTCACTTCACTTCTCTGGGCCTCAGTTACCTCATCTGTAAAATGGGGATTGAGACTCTGAGCCCCACGTGGGACAAGGACTGTGTCCAACCCTATTTGCTTGTATCCACCCCAGTGCTTTTTGTACAGTTCTTGGCACATAGTAAGCACTTAACAAATACCACAATTATTATTATTATTATTACTAAGTACTTAAAAGTAAGTATTCAAAGTATTTTCAAAATAACATTGATTGTCACCCTTGTGCATTGAACGTGGCCTTCATAAGCCCTAGGATTCACGTAAGGTGCGATGAAGTGTTGCAGTTTTCACAGGAAAGTTTTGGGTTGGAAAACCGCCGCATGCTGCTAACTAAGCCTTCCCCAAACCCCGAAAGTCCTTTTATGGTATTGGTTATGGTGAATAAAAAGCTTATGTTTGTTGTTGCTTTAATTTTAATAAAGCTTTTTTTTTTTTAATTTTAGTCAGCAGATAAGCAGCGAGCCCTTGAAGAAACCAAAGCTTACACGACGCAGTCCTTAGCAAGTGTAGCCTATCTGATCAATACCTTGGCCAACAATGTTCTCCAGATGCTGGACATACAGGCGTCCCAACTACGAAGGATGGAATCGTCGATCAACCACATTTCACAAGTGAGACCAACCTTCTTACTTTGATTGTGTTGCCAGGGGAAGCCCCACAGCACTTACGTACATATCTGTAATTTATCTATATCAATACGTGTCTCCCCCCTCTAGACCGTAAGCTCACTGTGGGCAGGGATGTTGTCTGTTTACTGTTGTATCGTACTCTCCCAAGTGCTTAGTACAGGGCTGCACACAGTAAGCACTCAATAAATATGAATGAATGAATGAATATATTAATAAAGAGTTATTGCAGATGACACTGGCAGGTTTCATCTTATAGATGTTAACCATTATACTGGATTTGTAATAAAAGACTACTTTCCGAGTTCCGCCTCAACGCACTGGGTCATTTTTGGATTCTGTCCCCCATTTCTCATAGGCATGGTTGTCTTCGGTGAGATTATGATATTGAAATTAGGATTTCTAATATTGTCTCATAAAACTCAGGTAGCCTGGTAGAGTATTAATGAATTCTTCCCTGACCCTACCGAAAGATACATTCTTTTGTTTGGGTTTATATGAAGTGGTTTGATAGTTCAATTTAATTTGTTTTGTTGGCTTTTATTAGGCTATGTTCTCTGTGATAGAAAAAAAAAAGTGAACATGTAACCAGTTAGCTGACCCTAGTTCATCTAATTAGAAAAAAAATATTTGAGGTATCATTTTTTCCTCAAAGTAGCCAATGAAAAATGGACAAGTGTCCATTTACTACCCCTACTGGAGTATAAACTCCTCAAGGGGAGGCAGCTTGTTTGTTACTGTTATGTTCTCCCAACCACTTTGTAAAGTGTAGTAGCCACAGTAAGTGCTCAGTAGTTACTATTGGGTAAATGAAACGGTTTTGAAATCATTTACCAAGATCAAAAAAAGATTTCATGTTAAGAGGTTTACTGAAGTTAATCTTTTGGTTATGCTTGTCAATTTCTGACAAAAAGAATGCTACGAGTTCTCTTGTCTAAGGCATGCACTAAGGATCAGCTGGGATAAGAAGGCTATGTCACTGTGGTAAGTATTCATAAATGTCCAGAATAAGAATTCAGTTTTTAAAAAAGCACTTCATTCCTCTGGAAGCAGCATGGCCTAGTGGATAGAGGATGGGCCTGAGAGTTGGAAGGACCTGGGTTCTAGTCCCAGCTCTGCCACTGGGCAAGTCACTTCACTTTTCTGTGCCTCAGTTACCTCATCTGTAAAATGGGGCTTAAAAGTGTGAGCCCCATGTGGGACAGGGACTGTGTCCAACCTGATTAACTTGTGTTTGGCACATAGTGAGTGCTTAACAATACTATTGGAGAAGCAGCGTGGCTCAGTGGAAAGAGCCCGGGCTTTGGAGTCAGTGGTCATGGGTTCAAATCCCGGCTCTGCCAATTGTCAGCTGGGTGACTTTGGGCAAGTCACTTAACTTCTCTGTGCCTCAGTTACCTCATCTGTAAAATGAGGATTGATTGTGAGCCCCCCATGGGACAACCTGATCACTTTGAATCCCCCCAGCGCTTAGAACAGTGCTTTGCACATAGTAAGCGCTTAATAAATGCCATTATTATTATTATTTTTTTTTATTGTTATTGAACTCTTCCAAGCACTTAGTACAGTGCTCCACACACAGTAAGCACTCAATAAATATGATTAATTGATTTTGCACGTCAAGTAGTCAATGCCGGCTATTAATTGGTTAATAGATTGGCTAGAGAAGTGTGGCCTAGTGGATAGAGCACGGATCTGGGAGTCTGAAGGACCTGGGTTCTAATCCTGGCTCTGCCACTGGACTGCTGGTGACATTGGGCAAGTCACTGCACTTCCTCTGTGCCTCAGTTACCTCATCGAACTCCAGAAGTTGAAAAACTTATCACAGCTGACCATAATGAGAAGCAGCGTGGCTCAGTGGGAAAGAGCATCGGCTTTGGAGTCATGGGTTCATGAGTCAGAGGTCATGGGTTCAAATCCTGGCTCCTCCAATTAGCTGTGTGACTTTGGGAAAGTCACTTAACTTCTCTGTGCCTCAGTTACCTCATCTGTAAAATGGGGATGAAGACTGTGAGCCCCCCCCGTGGGACAACCTGATCACCTTGTAACCTCTCCAGCGCTTAGAACAGTGCTTGGCACATAGTAAGCGCTTAATAAATGCCATTATTATTATTATTGTATGAGTTGCCTAGCCTAGAACCAGTATCTTCAAGTATTCCTCAAGAGTTAAGTATGATTCCCATGAATTTAAACATGTCTGTGAGTTAGCAGTTAAGAAGCTGCATGGCCTGCATGGACCAGGGTATCAGAAGGACCTGAGTTCTGATTCCGGCTTGCAGCTTGTCTGCTGTGTGACCTGGGCAAGTTGCTTAACTTCTCTGTGTCTCAGTTATCTCATCTGTAAAATGATGATTAAGACTAAGAGCCCCATGTGGGACATGGATTATGTCCAGCCTGATTAGCTTGTATCTACTCCAGCACTTAGTACAGTGCCTGGCACATAGTAAGTGCATAACAAGTGCCACAATTATTATTTATGAGATTGTTTTATGTGTCTCTCTCCAATTAGTATGAACTCCTTGTGGGCAGGGACTGTATTTCATTCTTCTGTTTACAAACGTGTAGTACCCAGCACTGCACCCAATGGGTGCACAATAAATACCTTTATTACTATTAGTATTCCTCTTTAGAGGAGCACTTCAATATTAAGCCTTTACTATGTGCCAGGCACTGTATTAAGTGCTGGGTTGGATACAAGCAAATTGTAGACAGTCTCTGACCCCCATGGGACTCACAGTCTTAATCCCCATTTTACAGATGAGGTAATTGAAACACAGATAAGGTAAGTGACTTGCCCAGGGCACACAGCTGACAAGTTGCAAGGCAGAATCAGAACTCAGGTTCTTTTGACTCCACACCTGTACTCTATCCACTAAGTCATACTGCTTCTTAACTGCTTACTCATAGACATGTTTTAATTCATTGGAATCATACTTCACTCCTGAGGAATATTAAGTTAATGCATTTTGAAGATATTGGTTCTAGGCTACGCAGTTATGGTCAGTTGTGATAAGCTCTTCAACTTCTGGAGTTCTGTAGGGCACGCTTATTTATAATTATTATTTATCCAGCATCATCATTGATCGAGGAAGAAACTTCTCTTTTGTAATGTTATTCTTCAGGCCCTTTATGCTTAAAGGAATTTAAAAGGCAGTTTTTTCAGCTGTTTTTTTTTAAAAAAAAACCCTTGAGTTAGAGTTAGTGAGCCCTAATCAAATTTTATTTTAATTTTCACTTGGAAATCTAGGACTTCTTAGCTTTTGAAATGTACACCTTATGCGATTTTCATATCAGGTGATGGTGAGGCCGAGAGGAATTTTGGCAAATGCATTTAAAATATAAAACTCCTTTATTGTTTTTACCTATTTTATATCATCCCGATGGACAGCTGCTATGTTTGCATTCTCTTATTAGCACTTTTAGGAGGAGGAGCTAAAGATATGATTCCTGCCATTTAGGAGCAACTGTTATAGTGCAGGAGCGATTGGTCTCCCTGAATCTTCTCTCTCACCTCTCCAGTCCGTACTTCACTTTGCTGCCCAGATCACTTTCCTGCAAAAACGTTCAGTCCATGTCTCCCCACTTCTCAAAAACCTCCAGCCGTTGCCCATCCGCCTCCACATCAAACAGAAAACTCCTTCTGTAGTGGGAGAGTCAGCTCTCCTCTTCCCATGTTACCTTGCTGATCTCCCACTACAACCAAGTCCACACACTCAGCTCCGCTAATGCCAACCTACTTTCTGTACCTTGAGCTCCTTTATCCCTCCACTGACCTTATGCCCACTTCCTCCCTTGAGCCTGGAATTCGTTCCCCTTTCATATCTGTAGGTCCATCATTCCCCCTACCTTCAAAGCCCTCCTACAATCAGATCTCCTCCAAGAGGCCTGCCCCGGCTAAGCCCTCATTTCCCCTCTCTGCCCTCTCCTCTGTGTTGACTGTACACTTGGCTGTGAACCCCCTTAAACACTTTGGTACTCACCCTAGCCCCACAGTACTTAAGTAAATAATAACAATAATAATAATAATATACAAAGGCTTACACTGTATAATGGCTTTTCCCAGTATATAAAGGAAGAGAACATTGCAATCTGGGACACCATAAAGCCCCCTTATTGATGTGTAGGCAACCTTCAGATAGCAATTGTATGAGAAGGCTTGGGGGTGGGGAGTCCTAGCTCTGCTCACAACTAGGCTCATCTCAACATAGCTATGCTGCCCGGGACATGGGAGGAGCATGAGTAACAGCAGGATTCCCAATCAGTTTCTGTCTGGTGAGCTGAAATGGAGAGCTGAGGAAAGAGTTTAAGGCCACTGTAAAATAGAAGCTCAGACAAATAGAGGTTCCAATCCAGCTGAAAACTGGGGGGTCAGTTGCCAAAGATAGAGCAGCAGAGATATACTACCATCAAGAAAGGAGTCACTCTCTTTGAACCAAAGCCTCTCAAGCAATGAGAGGCAATCAATCAGTGGTATTTACTGAGTGCTTACTATGTGCAGAGCACTGTATTAGCACTTGGTAGAGTAGAATACAACAGAGACAGAGAACAAACAGCCCCAGCTTCTGTAAACATCGAACATAACAGCACAACAAAGAATTGCCCTCTTGCATGCAGCCATTGCTACCTGGCTTCAAAGGTCAAAAGGTATTGACCTTTTCATCCACACGTGCACTCAGGCGAATTGCATTGTCAGTGATGTCTTCTTCAAGTACAACCCTGTATCTTCTGAAGCACCCTTCCCCTCTGCTTCCCACCCATTTACCACCAGGATGCTAATGCTACAGCCCCTTCTCCTGCTCTGGTAGAAACAGAATGGCTGCAACCATGGTCAAGGCCTCAAGATTCATAAGGGTTCCATTTTTGGTCAAGTGGTCATCTCAGAAGCCTAAGAAGTCACAGGAAACATTAGAGCTGGAGAAGGAAATCTGTGCCCTTTGCTTTATTTCCACCCGCCTCCTTGTTTTGGGGTTTTTTGAATGGCTGCCTGTCTTCTACCACACTCGCCTAATATCAGATCGTTTTGAAAATTCATTTTATGTTTCGGGGAATCTCTTGTTTTGCAGACTGTGGACATTCACAAGGAGAAAGTTGCAAGAAGAGAAATTGGTATTTTGACCACCAACAAGAACACATCCAGAACTCACAAAATCATTGCACCAGCTAATCTGGAGCGACCTGTTCGTTATATTAGAAAACCGATTGACTATACAATTTTAGATGATATTGGACATGGAGTAAAGGTAGGTATTTCTATTGTGAGTCTTAGGTCTAAAAGAAAGGTACTTGAATTTGAGGCACAGCATCGATGTGTAAAGTGCAAATTTCCCTGACATCAGGGTGAGGAATTCTGATGATCTCTTTGCCCTTGTTCTTTCTCTTCAGCAGGTACTTTTCCATTGAGATTCCCACTGAAATTCGTGAATTGCAATCATCTTTGCATGAATTGCCTCATTTAATCATTTTGACTCATTAATTGCAACACATTAAGGTAGTCTCAGTTGCTTAGAATTTTAGTAGTGCAGTAAGATTGCAGCACAAATCCATTGAGATCCTTCAGTTCATCCAAATTCTTAAAATTATCAGTCGATGGCTTAAGTCAGCACTCAGCCAGCAAAATCCCCACTGTCACCTCTCCTCCAGTCTTCACTGCCATAGTCCTCCATTCTTAGACTGATAGCACAGGGGACAAGTGACGAAGGAAGAGGTGGCTCCTTGCCATGCTGATATCTACCTGCTCCTACTCAGGCAACTTAGAAGTCAGCAGTGAGTGATGGAAAAGTCTGCATCAACTCATGCACGAGTTATTATCCTGGGATATTTTGGGATCTGTTTATCAATTGTTGGATGAAAGATATTAATTAAATGGATGCTCACTCTATTTTCCTTATCTGGTAAGCCCTTTTAGGAAATTCTCATCCATCATTTGAAAACAACCCTTTTGAAAGCCTTAGGCATCAGCAGTTCGTGAGGGTGAAGAGAGTGAGTGTACTCATTAACATTCTTTATGCACTGGCAGGTGAATTAGTATTGCCACTGTTTTTCTGCCAAATTCAACCGTGTGAGTGCTTCAGAGCAAAAGTGTGGTTGTTCATTTTTGGGTTGGATTAAGCAAATTAATTATATTTCTAAATTCAGAGCAGAATGCAACATTCACATTTGCCAGGTTAGTATTAAAGTACATTAAGTCCCCTTTTCCAAATCTGTTGTCTTAGATTTCAGATTCTATAATACTGAGTAGTGAGTTTAAACGGACTTGTAGGCTAATTTTAAAAACCAGTAAATTTAACACTGTTCCCTCAGTTCATGCAATTATGATTCATTTCTGTATGTTCTGGAATTTAGAAAAAATAACTCCTTTGCCCATTAAGAATCAGTTGGGATTTCTGTTCATTTTGGGGTTGTGGTGGAAGAAAATGCAGGGGGGATTTAAAGTTTTATTTTAAGGGTCTTACCCTTCTTACCCCCTTTTTGGAACATAAAATATTGAATGCTATGGTAAATACTTTTGAATTGACTTAACAATTAGTTTAAGTTACTTGACTGACTGGAGAATAACATTTAATAAAAGTATTTCAAGTGTTTGGGAAGATTATGAGTAGTTGAAATTGAATTTGGCAGGAAACCTGAAGAACTGATTAGATTTAGCTAATAGGATATTAAAAGCCATCAACAGACACTGTTGCCCTTTATTCAGTGTTCAGAAAGAATAAGTCCGGATATCCCTACTTGGCCTTTTTTTTGGTTGTTTTGTTTTTTTAGATGACTTAATTTTTAATTCTCAAATTAGATTCTCTGTAGAGAGGTGGTGATGATGTTGATGGTGGCATCTCCTGGCAGAAATGATAGTTGAGCCTCGGTCCTTAAACTTCAGTTACATCGTACTCTCCTAAGCGCTTAGTACAGTGCTCTGCCCCCAGTGAGCACTCATTAAATATGATTGGCCGACTAACTTGAGGACCCAGGCTGAGGAATCGATTATCAGGCAGATGGCTTTCAGAGTACCATTTTTGTAGTCTGCCATCACCTTCTAGGCATTTTTCCACCATGGCCCACAGCCTCGCAAGCAAGTAGAAGAGCTGGAGTGCAGCCCATTGCAGAGTAGATGCAAAGCTTTTTTTTTGTGGGCAGGATCCGTTTCCCACCAAAATGGCCCCAGTGTAATGCTGCTGTGGGGCTGTGGCAGATCACTGTCTGCCCACCACTATTCAGGTCAGCCAAGTGTAGTTCAGGATTCCAACTTGCAACGTCCACCTTGCAAGACACCCTCAGAGGTTCCTTGGTCAGAAGTCTTCCCCTGCACTGGTGACATAGACCCAACAGGCAGAACCGGAACAGAACCCAGGTCTTCTGATTCCCATCATCATCATCATCAATCGTATTTATTGAGCGCTTACTATGTGCAGAGCACTGTACTAAGCGCTTGGGAAGTACAAATTGGCAACACATAGAGACAGTCCCTACCCAACAGTGGGCTCACCGTCTAAAAGGGGGTGTTCTTTCCGTGGGACCAACAACAGGGCTTTACATAAGGGAGTTCTCCCTAATAGGCCCATCATCTTAGTGCTGTAGAACCCTGGACAAGAGTACCCACTTTTCTTTTGTGGGTCTTTCAAGATTTGGACAAGTTCAGAATAGTGTTATAATTAGCGACCCACGCTCTTTGAATGCCTTTAGGTTTTGAATAAAGCAGTGTGTATAAATTCGTTCCATCTTAAATCTCCTGTCCATGATACATTCTGCTTAATCACTCTTTCTGTGACCTACTGATACATTATTTTGTTAATGCTGAATGCTAACTTTTTCTTTCTTTTTTCCTTTCTCTTCACATCTTGAAGTTCCAACTAACCTTTCAATGCTTTTTTCCTTACTTCTTTTATTTGCTCCATTTATGCATTAAGTGGTTGCTTAGATTTAAGGTAAGAGATCCCAGGGCTGGACTTCCATTCTTATTTCTTACTGAGAATATTACATACGGGGAGTGAAGTGATAGTTAGTCCTCTAAAATCAATTCCCGCACGGTCTCTTATTCCTTCTACCTGGCCCAAAGCCTTGTCTCACGGAGCAGACAAAACCACACATTTTCTCAAGTGAGTAGGTGTGCTGGGTGGCATAATGGCTTCATGAAATGAAGGCCTATCTCTTAAAAGTTATGTCTTGAAATGCAGATAGCACTTTCATGCAGTTGGGTCTTGGTAAATGAATTGATTTTATGAGTCAAAGATAGGGATAAACTTCTGCATTAATAATCCATTACACTTGATTTAATCATCCCCCTGTGTAATATTCTTTACCCTATATACGGTGGTGTTTTATTATCTTCTTTGTGAGCAATGTTATTCATTGTCTGTATGTTAACTCTTTAAAAGTTTAAAAATTGACTCTAACGATGAAAACGTTAAACATTTTTGAGTTGCAGTATCATAGAGGCTGAAGAAAAAGTAGGTTTTTCTCCCCAGTTCATATATACAATATTTTTTGTCCTAAAATTTTCTCAGTTTGGGGTACTATGAATGAATATGCAAATTGGTAAAAGTGTTGATATCAAAGTAATCAGATATCCATCATGTGGCAGAAGTATGACCTTTTTCTCCTTAAAGTATTCCTCTATTCCATTTTTAATATTAGATTGCTTTGAAAGAAGTTTCATCTGTGGTAAGTTAGAGAAATTTCTGAGTGGAATTCTGATAAAACACAACATAATATTCCACCCCTTCCCATCTCTCTTATTTTTTTTCTGCCATTTTTAAACCTGTCTCCCTTTCTCTCCCTTCCAAATTGGTCTCCAAACATCTCCAAATTGGTTCCTTTTCATTCTTTATAGCTAACTCTGCCTGACAGTTCCTGTGCATAATTGTCAAAATGAAAGTGTTGTGGGGAATTGTTGAATCTGTATTTTTAGTGATGAAATTTAGAGATCTAGCAGAAAGGTTTATATAAATGAAATGCAGTAGAATGGAGGAAATCCAGTTGTTGATAAATCAGCTGAGATTTTTATGAAAAAAAATGACTGGAATAGTGTTGCTTTGGAGTGTAACAGAATTAAAAATCATTTGAAAAGGTAATAAGTACAATTTCTACAAATTCTGTTGACTAAGGATGGAGTAAGTGGGGTACGATCGAATGAATACAATAATAACCAGTTTTATTTTTAAGGATTAGGTATGTATTTTTTAAATTAAAATAGCAGATTTTCTGGTAGGGATTTAAATGTTGTGAATGCAGATTCAACACTGTTAAAACTGTAATATTTGATTCTAGAAGTTCAGTGAACAAGTCCATTTATTAGATGACTATGTTAGGTTTTGCTTTGGCTGCTGGGCAAATGGAATCAATAAAACTAGATTTTGTTAACAGCCTGCTTTTTAAAGTGTCTTGTATGTTTGTAATCAACTGTCAGGATAAAGTGACTGATGTAGCAGTTCTTTCTTACTAATTATTGTAGTGCATTTTGGCAATCTAGGATATGAGAGGAACAAATACAAAATAACATCTAGATGTCTTCAAATTCTTCATTTTTGTAAGCTTTCATTTCTCCCGTGATTTCAGTTCCTAGTAGGAATTCAGGTACTATTATTAGTTATTGAAAATGGCTTTTGATAATATTTGCCACAATTTTTGAAATGCCTCCAAGTTAACCTGCCTAATGCAGTCCTTATAGAATTAGTCACTGTGCTGTTTGACAGGTTATTTCATAAAGTGGTGGGGTGGTGGGATGTTATTTACCATTTAATTCATTTGTGTCTGGGGTGCAGCGTCACCTCAAAGTGGTGATTTTTTTTCAGAAATCTTGATTATTTTCAATTCAGGACTACTTCAAACTTTTCTGTCCCCTTGAGTCTCATCCCCAGACCGGTAATTTGCTATCCTTGGAACTCCTCCTTGGAACTGGTCAAGAATTTTAGGAAATTCTCATCCATCACTTGAAAACAACTCTTTTGAAAGCCTTAGGCGTCAGCAGTTCGTGAGGGTGAAGAGAGTGAGTGTACTCATTAGCATCCTTTATGCACTGGAAGGTGAATTAGTATTAGTATTAGAATTTGCCACCGTTTTTCTGCCAAATTCTACCAAATTCTGCCAAATTGGAACTGGTGGATAGTGTTAGCATCCTGACCTCTCTTCTCTTCCCCCCGCCCCACCGCCCCCAACACAGGACTTCACATGTGTTAGTGATTTACATCTAGGTCACCAGCTCCGAAGACGTAAGTTTGCTATCAGTTAATTTTCCTATAATTCTTAGTCTACCATTGTCATTAGGGCATTTTCTGCTCTGGCAGAATTGGGATGCTAAGGGAGTTAAACACCTCTGTGATTGCGACTTGACTGGGAGAAGATAAAGACCAGGCAAGGGAGCCCCATGTCTAGAGGTCTCTGGGCTGTGTGCTGGTTTAGAGCTTGACGTTGCACGACTGGCTCAGTGAATTCCACCAAAATTCCTTGAGAAAATAGCAGCTTAAACACAAGGAGTTGAGATCTGCAAAAGTGAGGTTTGGTTTAGAAAAACTGAGGAACCCCAAAAGGGGTTTTCTGAATTGGTTACCAGGCTGAATTGGTTATTGATGCCCCTGATATTTAGATTACTTATCTAGCAATCTAAATAAATGATGCCTGTCAAAAGGAATGTGTTTGTGTGAATGGCACTAAATTTTGATATAGAACAAAATATGTTTTTTATCTGTAGGCGGTAAGGGATTGAATGGATTTGGAATATATATTTGGAATTTAGACAGAAACTGACTTGAAAGGAGGGCATTTGGGACTAAAGTGAATTATTTATACTTGGCTACTCAAAAAAAAAAAAAAGAAAGAAAGAAAAGCCAGGCCTTGCCTCTCAGTGTCCTGTTTGCTAGCTTGCATTTAAACAAAAATAAACTGGTAGGCAGGGAGAGAGGGCCTGAAGTGGGTAGTCAGTTGAACTGAAGCTGGTGTTTCTCAGGCATAAAATGATTTTTTGAAGCTCTCTGAAATGTAAGCATCCCAGGATGTGAATTGTTAACTGACAATAATAATATTAATAATATAATAATAATAATGGTATTTGTTAAGCACTATATGCCAAGCACTGTACTGAGCTCTGGAGAAGATACATGATAATGAGGTCAGACACAGTGCCTGCCTCATAAGGGACTCAGACTCTAAGTGGGGAGGGAAAAAAGGTATTTAATCCCCATTTTCCATGTGAAGAAACTGAGGCAGGGTAAGTTACTTGCCTAAGGCAACGCAGAGGGCAAGTGGAGGAACTGGAATTAGAACCCAGATCATCTGACTACCAGCCCTGTCCACTGGGCCACACTGCTTCCCTATTATTTATGAGCTCCTTGAGCGTATTTTCAGTGAAACTAACCTTTCGCATATATTATAATGATAACCTCAATATAGGTTGCTAGACACCAGGGATGTCGAAAATAAGGGTACTACATCTAGGACAATAGGTAGTGGAGACTTCTGACTCTCGGGTGCTACTTGCAGCTGGAGAGCTGTATATAGCACTCCTGACAACCCCAATTTAAGACTTTTTATTATGAATTTTTGTTCTCAAGTTTCTTGAAGCCCAATTACACAGTTCTTTTTCAGAATCTTAATTTTGGGCCTTTAAAGTGTGACACCGCATTATACCAGGGATGGGGCTTTCAGGTTTGGGACCAATGGCTTTACAAGTCTTATGAAATCTCTCGCTCCATCCCTTCTCCCCTCCTTAACTTCCATCTTCAACCGCTCACTCTCCACTGGTTCCTTCCCCTCTGCCTTCAAACATGCCCATGTCTCTCCCATCCTAAAAAAACCCTCTCTTGACCCCACCTCACCTTCTAGTTATCGTCCCATATCCCTCCTACCATTCCTTTCCAAACTCCTTGAACGAGTTGTCTACACGCGCTGCCTAGAATTCCTCAACAACAACTCTCTCCTCGACCCCCTCCAGTCTGGCTTCCGTCCCCTTCATTCCACGGAAACTGCGCTCTCAAAGGTCACCAATGACCTCCTGCTTGCCAAATCCAACGGCTCATACTCTGTCCTAATCCTCCTCGACCTCTCAGCTGCCTTTGACACTGTGGACCACCCCCTTCTCCTCAACACGTTATCTGACCTTGGCTTCACAGACTCCGTCCTCTCCTGGTTCTCCTCTTATCTCTCCGGTCGTTCTTTCTCAGTCTCTTTTGCAGGCTCCTCCTCCCCCTCCCATCCTCTTACTGTGGGAGTTCCCCAAGGTTCAGTGCTTGGTCCCCTTCTGTTCTCAATCTACACTCACTCCCTTGGTGACCTCATTCGCTCCCACGGCTTCAACTATCACCTCTACGCTGATGACACCCAGATCTACATCTCTGCCCCTGCTCTCTCCCCCTCCCTCCAGGCTCGCATCTCCTCCTGCCTTCAGGACATCTCCATCTGGATGTCCGCCCGCCACCTAAAGCTCAACATGTCGAAGACTGAGCTCCTTGTCTTCCCTCCCAAACCTTGTCCTCTCCCTGACTTTCCCATCTCTGTTGACGGCACTACCATCCTTCCCGTCTCACAAGCCCGCAACCTTGGTGTCATCCTCGACTCCGCTCTCTCATTCACCCCTCACATCCAAGCCGTCACCAAAACCTGCCGGTCTCAGCTCCGCAACATTGCCAAGATCCGCCCTTTCCTCTCCATCCAAACCGCTACCCTGCTAATTCAAGCTCTCATCCTATCCCGTCTGGACTACTGCACTAGCCTTCTCTCTGATCTCCCATCCTCGTGTCTCTCTCCACTTCAATCCATACTTCATGCTGCTGCCCGGATTATCTTTGTCCAGAAGTGCTCTGGACATATCACTCCCCTCCTCAAAAACCTCCAATGGCTACCGATCAATCTGCGCATCAGGCAGAAACTCCTCACCCTGGGCTTCAAGGCTGTCCATCCCCTCGCCCCCTCCTACCTCACCTCCCTTCTCTCCTTCTACTGCCCAGCCCGCACCCTCCGCTCCTCCACCACTAATCTCCTCACTGTACCTCGCTCTCGCCTGTCCCGCCATCGACCCCCGGCCCACGTCATCCCCCGGGCCTGGAATGCCCTCCCTCTGCCCATCCGCCAAGCTAGCTCTCTTCCTCCCTTCAAGGCCCTCCTGAGAGCTCACCTCCTCCAGGAGGCCTTCCCAGATTGAGCCCCTTCTTTCCTCTCCCCCTCGTCCCCCTCTCCATCCCCCCGCCTTACCGCCTTCCCCGCCCCACAGCACCTGTATATATGTATATATGGTTGTACATATTTATTACTCTGTTTATTTATTTATTTATTTATTTTACTTGTACATTTCTATCCTACTTATTTTATTTTGTTGGTATGTTTGGTTCTGTTCTCTGTCTCCCCCTTTTAGACTGTGAGCCCACTATCGGGTAGGGACTGTCTCTATGTGATGCCAATTTGTACTTCCCAAGCGCTTAGTACAGTGCTCTGCACATAGTAAGCGCTCAATAAATACGATTGATTGATTGATTGATTGAAAGGGGAAATGGTGGGAAACGGAGATGGTATGCGAGATCAAGTAATATGTTCAAGAGAAAAGGCTGGTGGGAGGAAGATTACCTCAGAGAATAAGGGAATAGTGAAAGGAGGAGGTAAGGAAAGGGTTGGGGAGAGACATCAGGGCAGGGAAAAATCAGGGATAGAGGAGAGCAGCAGAGAGAATGATGGGTAAGATGACCATATTTTCTCAAACTGAAAGTAGAAAACAGAGCAGAGCTAAAGGGGCAGGGAAGAAAAAGGGAAGAATCATAGCAGAGCTTGAACCTGAGACAGTAATGGAGGCAGCCAGTCAGACAGCAAGGAGAGGAAATGTGGGTAGAGAGAGACAGGGGAGCAACAGAGGGTAAAGGGAGGAGAAAGGGGGAAGGAGAGAGGCACGGTCAGGGACAGCAGATTTTCTTACTCATGCCTACACTGCTAACAGCACTCACTCAAAAAATTATTTTCTTGGTGATACACGATATTGAAAAGTAGCTTTATATTGTGGTTCTTTGAAATCTGAGTTCGATTACATAGCAAAATGCATAGCAGTTTGATCAAGCTATGGATTCTAAATATGACACATTGAACGACGTAAATCCCTCTAAAACATAGCAGGAGGATGGTTGCTGCAAAACATTTAAAAAAGTGTAACAAAAAAAAAGTTCATGTTCCAGTTCTTTAGAAGACCTGTAGTATTGTTAGTAGTAATGGTGTTCTCTATATTTATATCCAGGAGCTTAATGTGATTTGGAAATCAAACCAGTTCTCATGAGTGAATCCCAGTTCTTGGCCCCTATCTCTGGCCCACCTAGGAGGGTAAGGGGTGGAGGGGTAAGGGCCTTGGTCTGATGTGAAATGGCACATACACCCTTTCTCAGTCCATATCAAGCCTTCTATAGCTTCTGCACACGCACAGGAAAGCAGCATGCCCTAGTTGAAAGAGGATGGGCCTAGGAATGTTTTGATCTTGCTTACTTGCTTGCTGTGTCATCTTGGGCAAGTCACTTCATTTCTCTGTCCCTCAGTTCCTCATCTGCAAATCGAAGGTTCAATACTTGTTCTCCCGCCTACTTCTGTGAACCCCCATGTTGGACCTAAGAATAATAATAATAATAATGATGATGGCATTTATTAAGCGCTTATTATGTGTAAAGCACTGTTCTAAGCGCTGGGGAGGTTACAAGGTAATCAGGCTGTCCCACGGGGGGGCTCACAGTCTTAATCCCCATTTTACAGATGAGGTAATTGAGGCACAGAGAAGTTAAGTGACTTGCCCAAAGTCACACAGCTGATAATTGGCAGAGCTGGGATTTGAACCCATGACCTCTGACTTCAAAGACCATGCTCTTTCCATTGAGCCACACTGCTTCTGTAATTAACCTGATTAACTTGTATCTACCCTCCTGCTTAGTACAGTGCATAGCACAAAGTGCTGAACAAATGTTACTATTACTATCATCATTATTATTATTATTATTATTATTGTAGTGCCAGTTCTATTATTCATTCATTCAATCGTATTTATTGAGCACTTACTGTGTGCAGAGCACTGTACTAAGCAATTGGGAAGTACAAGTTTGCAATTAGTCACCATTGACATTACCTTAGGCAAGTCTTCTCTTAAATATAAATGTGATATATATCAGTTTTGCTAATAAAAGAAAGTGCAGGTAATTTAAAATCTGTTGACATGGGCAGGGAACATTCCTGCTATTTCTGTTGTATTGTACTCTTCCAAGCGCTTAGTACAGTGCTCTACACATAGTAAGCACTCAAATACCATCGACTGATTGATTTTGCTGGAGTTTCTATGACCTGCAGTAAGTATAAAGTATATATGCTTATTTGCTTTCAGGTTTTAAACAGTAAGAAAAGCATTGTATGTCTGCTTAATCTTAAAAAACGTCAGAGGACTCTAAACTTTATATTTTATTATGGTTGCTACCCAGTGTGTGCAAATACAGTACGAGTTTGTGAAAGCAGTTAAGCTGGAGGTAATAGTTCTTTTTTCAAATTGGCGTATAAACACAAAACCTCAAAGTACGCGTTTAGACAGCTTAGTAAATTGTATCGATCAGGGCTGACAGAGGTACTTTATAGGAGATACTGCAACTTAAAAAACAAATACAGTAAAAGCTTTGCTATCCAGTTTTGCTTGGGGACTGGGAGGATCTGGTTAGCCAACATTTGGTTTGTCCAGCTGTCATGGCAGACCATCAGGGAACTTTTCTTGAGCCTCATGTCTTTTCAAAGTTCCTCACAAGTCTAAAGATGCTCCTTGAGAAGCCTGATTCTGCTCATATTTAGAGTCTTGTTTGCTGATCAGATTAGGCTAGTCACAAAGGCTTCAGCACAGGCTAACAGCTTCTCCCTGTGCCTGTACCACTAGCGGAATAGCATTTTTGCTCTGCCTGACTTATAGGGGTGTCCCTGTGGAGGGACTGTATCTTGAAGCTGGAAGGCTGATAATCACCAATTGGAGGAAACTGAATGCTGTTTGTTAATCAGCTTAGCAAAGAGTTTATGCTAACCCCCAGGGTTACAGTATACCTACCTGGGGAGGACTCAAACATAGGAAACTGCTTTTTTAAGAGGGGTCAGCTGGCCAGATAACTCTCCTTTAGAGGCTGTTGAAATGTTTGTTGGTAAGGTGCAGGATAATACAGCTTTTACTGTAAACCACTCCTCCTAACGATGGAACCAAAACTATTTTTCAAGTATTTTTCGTGATCCGTGTATAGAATAAAATGCTTTCTTTGTTTTTATCTCCCTGCTCCTTTTCCCTTTCTAGTCCTAGCAACTTGGTGAATTTACCTACCTGTTGGCCCTCCATCACTTAAAATAACTTTGGATTTCATGTTGCTTTAAAGTTGAACTTAAAGGACTTGTTACTACTATTGAACAAATTGCAGCGGCATATTTCCATTCTAAAATATGTGTACATTTGTGAAAATAATACCATGGTGCCACAGTTTAGTCAATCAAATATATACTGTTTTGCCTTTAATAGTAGGAAAGAGATTATATTGCTGCTTAATTTTTAAGTTTGGAAGCTGATTTTTGCCTTTTGAAATTATGGTGAAGTCACACCCAACTATATGTCAAATGATCCAAACCGAAGTTGTGTTTATGAAAAACATATTAAACATATCTTTGGGGGAAAGAACTATAACAAAATTTTGAAAAAGAAATCTCTTAAAAAGGAAATTTCCAATTTTGTATATGTTAAGGTTATAGTTGGCAACACTGTGGGCAGAGAGCACGTCTAACAACTCTGGTGTATTGCACTCTCCCAAAGTGTTCGGTACACTGCTTTGCACAGAGTAACTGCTCAAATACCATTGATTGATTCATTCATTCATTCAAAGTCGTCTTCTGTATAAATACTACTAATAATGGCATTTATTAAGTGCTTACATGCAAAGCATTGTTCTAAGCACTGGAATTACTAGAGGTAATTACTAGAGGTAATTGCTCAACAAGTCTGGTGATGACCCTTTGTCAATAGTGAGTGTAAGTGGGAGGTACCAGTTTATTTCCAAGTAAACTGGACTAGAAAGGTGAGGGTCCGGCTTGAGGTACCTAACAGAGGATAGTCCCAGCTTGGTGCTGCTGAATTTGGTTCTGGAGGTGGGGCTTAGGGAGAAGTTTGGTCCTTCCCTTTGGTGGCTGAATTAGACTGCCAAACCTGCCTTGGCCTTTTCACCCTCCCCCCCGACCCCCCAGGTGAACTTCCTAGTCAGTGATGCTTTTAAATATAATGGACAAGGAGAGAAACAGAGACAGGCACAGGAGGGAGGAGAAGGGGGGGAGAGGGAGAGAGATATTGAGCCTTCAGCACAACTCAGACAGCCCTGAGCCAACCTAAGCAACTCTGGTCCTTGCCCCGGTCATGCAGAGAGATCCCTGGTGGGCTCCTCCTGGGAACCAGAGTGAGGTAGAACTAACCCACTGCCTTGAGTTCTCTGTATCTCTGCTGTGTCCCAGGCAGCCCCGGAGCCAAAACAGGAATTTCCCAAACCGTGGTGGAGGCCCAAATGGCCTTCCCCAGTGCTAAGGGGAAGGAAGAGACTGGGGGTCTCCTTGCAACCTCATTCTGCATTCCCAGAAAGGGAGTTTAGGTGAGATGTAATTGGGATGAAAAAACAGACCCCCCCCAGAATCAGTCTGCCTCTAACTTTTCAGCAATATAACTTCCCATCTTGGAACTGGGACTCGTGATTGCTTTTAAGAATACAACCACCAAGGAACAATACCTTTTCTAGAACAATTTCTCTTTTATTATTATTCATAATAATAATAGTAATAACAATATTTGTTAAGTGCTTACTATATGCCAGGAACTGTACTAAGCGCTGGGATGGATACAAACAAATCAGGTTGGACACAGTTCCTTGTCCCATATGGGGCTCATGGTATCAATCCCCGTTTTACAGATGAGGTAACTGAAGCCCAGAGAAGTGAAGTGACTTGCCCAAGGTCACACAGCAGATAAGTGATGGAGCCGGAATTAGAACTCCCAGGCTCCTGCTCTATCTGCTACACCATTCTGCGCCCCATCGTCCTTTTTATCATCTTATCGCTTAGATTTTGAGCCCTCTGAAGGACAGGGACAGTATCTAATTCCCACCAGTATGTCCTTCCCCAGTGTTCTGCAGACAGTGTTCTGCTTAGAACAGTGTTCTGCACACAGTAAGCGCTTAATAAATACTATCACTACTATCTTTAAAAAAATATATTTATTTTATGTACCAAAATATTGCTATCTCCATTCCTGCTATTGGGCCTAATTGAAAAAGGGCCTTATGACCTATGGCCTTTAGGCTGAACTTAGCCCAGTTAATTGTGCTAAATGACCAAGAATTGAATTCAGCCTTTAATCTTGGCTGGCATTGGCCACAACTCACTTGGAGATGAGGAATTGGCTGCAGCCCTAACCCTCATGTCAGATTTCTGGAGCCAGAGATGAGAGTTGCTGTTGTGTCTCCATGAGTAAAATCTCACTTCCAACCTGCACTTTTAGTTAAACCAGACTTTGAGGGGAAAGTGTCTGTCCTAAAATGATCATAGCACTGTTTTAAATGTAAGGGAATGTATATAAGCAAAAGACAATCTTTCTCCTCAAGGGAAACATCCATTAATAATTCATTCATTCATTCATTCAATTGTATTTATTGAGCACTTACTGTGTGCAGAGCACTGCACTAAGCGCTTGGGAAGTACAGGTACTAAGCGCTTGGGAAGTACAAGTTGGCAACATATAGAGATGGTTGTTCATTCATTCATTCAATTGTATTTATTGAACGCTTACTGTGTGCAGAGCACTGTACTAAGCGCTTGGGAAGTACAAGTACTAAGCGCTTGGGTAGTACAAGTTGGCAACATATAGAGATGGTCATTCATTCATTCAATCGTATTTATTGAGCGCTGTGTGCAGAGCACTGTACTAAGCGCTTGGGAAGTACAGGCCGGCAGCATATAGAGACGGTCCCTACCCAACAACGGGCTCACAGTCTAGAGGGGGGAGACAGACAACAAAACAAAACATGTGGTCAGGTGTCCAGTCATCAGAATAAATAGAAGTAAAGCTAGATGCACATCATTGACTAAATAAATAGAATAGTAAATATGTACAAGAGTAAATATGTACAAATATGTACCATAATTACAATTGTGGTATTTGTTAAGTGCTTACTATGTGTCAAGCACTGTTCCAACGCTGGGAAAGATACAAGATAATCAGGTCACACACAGTCCCTGACCCAAACAGGGCTCACAGCCTAACTAGGAGGGGGAAGAGGTATTGAATCCCTGCTTAACAGATGAGATAACTGAGGCATAGAGAAGTTAAATGACATGCCCAAGGTCAAACAGCAGGCACATAGCAGAGATGGGATTAGAACCCCGGTCGCCAGGCCCTTGCTCTTTCCACTAGGTCAGGCTGCTTCTTTAATGGGGAGGCATAAGGGCGCCTAAAACATAAGAGCATATGAGTGTAGATAACAGTAACAAACGCAAGTGAGTCAGTAAGGAGTATATGAATTAGATGATCCAGTAGTGAAGTTGGGTTAAGGGTGGGTTCCCTAATTCTTGCTGAGAGGGAGGTCATTTCCATGTTCTTAGTTCTAAACCTCCTCCTAGAGCCAGGACTTAGGCAGAGGTAATATTTACAGGCACATGCTGCATTGCTTCTGGCCTCCTGACCTGTTCCACTCCATTACTTCAAATTCATTCAGTTTGGGCTTGGACCACAGAGATGTGGCCTAAGAATTAAAAAAAACCCAGAACAACCACCAACAACAAACACATAACTCCACTAAAAAACCCTATGGTTTCATTGTTGCCTTTCATATGGAGCACTCAGAGAATAAATATATAGTTTGAGTGAAACTATGTGTCTCCATTTATATATATATATCACTCTGCTTGAAGGAGCCAATGTATTAGGAACACAAACACATTTAGAAAGCCTATCTCCTATTTTGTTTCCATTAAAACTAGTCCACCTGGTGATTTATAGTGGGTGTGATGATCCAAAGGCAAATCAGCTTTTATATGTAAAGTTCTTGATCATTTTCTCGTAAGGGAAAGTCCTTTGAGTGCAACTGCAGAATAATAGTAGAATAGAAGTTGTTTATGAATTGCATGGCCTCTGGTTTTTTTTCTGTTTAGCCTTTACCCTTCCCATACGTGATATTGAAGAGTTTCCCATAATGAACCTAGAGCTTTCATTCCTCCCTGCAGGCTGAGTTGACTTTTCTCCCCTTATCTTTCTTGCAGGTGAGTACCCAGAACATGAAGATGGGTGGGCTGCCTCGCACGACCCCACCCACCCAGAAGCCACCCAGCCCTCCTATGTCAGGGAAAGGAACACTTGGGTGAGTATAGACCAGAGTGATGGCTCTCAAACAGCATGGTCCCTCATAAGTGCTCTGGGAAAACAGAACACTTTAACCGAAAATAGGTGTTGTGATAGAGGAGTAGGCGATGAAGAGGAGAAAAATGTCCTTCCTTCCCGTCCCCTTCCCCCCTCCCACCCCGACTCCCGTTTCTCTTTCCTATCTCAGGAAACAGATGTTTTCACTCTTGGGAAAGCACATCCATTCTGCAAGCCATCCTGAACTTGATATAGGTTTAATATTTTTAATCCTATTGTCATTTTCCTTCAGAATTTTTTTCTAGAGATTTATTTTGCCTTGTAGCTAATTCAGCCTGGCTGTTGTGTATCTGGCACAATGTTTGGCACCTGGTGCTGAACGAATACAGTTTTTATTCTTGTGATTGGTGTTGCTAAGGCAATCCTATGTAGAATTTATCAGATGGAGTCAGTATTTTGTTCTTGGAGGGACTGCTTTGGTGAAATCTTAATTGAGTGTACTTTAGGCAAGTCACTTAACTTCTCTGTGCCTCAGTTCCCTCATCTGTAAAATGGGGATTAAGACTGTGAGCCTCCCTTGGGACAGCCTGATCACCTTATGACCTCCCAGCGCCTAGAACAGTGCTTTGCACATAGTAAGCACTTAATAAATGCTATTATTATTATTATTATTATTATTATTATTATTATTATACCATTGAACTAGGTTTTGCTCTGCCAGTTCAGCTCTGGATACAAATTTTGAAATGTGTGCTCCAAAGAGGCAAGCTTTTCTTTTTGTAATAAGCACGTGATTAATTTCTAGAACGCCTGGAGGATGGAGGCAAGAACATAGCACAGTCTTGAGTCAGGAGACCAGGTTTCCATCCCTAACTCCATCCCTCACTCACATCCCGGTCAGCCTATTCACTGATCAGAGCCTTGTTTTTTTTTTCTTTTGTAAAATGTGGATGATATTTGTTCCTTACCTCCTCTACTAGGACATTGTAATGACTAATTGGACTTCGATAAGCTATTAATTAAAGTCAAGGCATCATCAAAGCACTTTGAAGTCTTCAGAGATTGGCTCCATGGCATACTTGTGAAAATGACAGAAGCATCCTATTTTTGGCCCCCCTTCACCAAAAAACAAACAAACCTAAACTTACCCAGTCACAGGATGTGGAACAGCTGGGGTTGGGATGAGGAAGGGGAGTGCTGATTTGGAGAATCAGGGCCTGGAGCCAAGAAAGGAGGCTACATCCTGGCCACAGAGTGGAGAGACTGGAGAGGGAAAAGCTGGAATAGCCAGGAGCAGAACTTGATAAATTGGGTTTAGGTCAGGGGAATCTAGACAGACTAGGGAGAAGAGGGTTGAGGTCAGAGCTTTAAGCCACAGATCAAAGTGGCAAGGGATGGTAACAAGGCCGGGGATGGCAAGCATGGCACTGAGGAGCAGACTGCAGCCCAGGAGCTGGGAGCCAGGAGGGAAGATCGTTACCGTGTGTGCCCCTGACTTCCTGGTTTCCCACTACTGAACTTGGCCCTGTCTGGAGTTGGGTGGTAAGTTTCTTATTGGGTATTTTGTGTAAAAAGGCAATAAAACAAAGCATTTGACAGGCACTGCAAACTCAGGGTCAAACTTTACCACGATTTGCACACTTCACCAGACATTGTTATGTGTCCGTGTTTTTCTCAACTTGGGGCCTGCCATCCTTGAGGGTCATGGGGAAGTTGTGAAAGGTTGCTTGGTGGAAGTGGTGGTGATGGTTCATAGCTCATTCCCCCCTTTGGTGTCACGACTGTTCCCATTTCCTTGTCACCCCCTACCCTCCTTTCCTGCTCGCCCCTTTCCTCCTATCTCAGTCCCATTGCCACTTCATTCCCGCTTCTCCTTTCCTGTTAGTCTCTCTCTTGGATGAAACAAAGGAAAGATATTACCACCTAATCCCTTCTCAGCAGCAGAGTGAAGTAATCCTGTTGTGTTTTTTTCTTGGTTTGTTTGTTTCTGGGGTTGTGTTTTTTGGTTTTTTGGTTTTTTTTTTTTTTAAGGGAGATGTAGGATACTCATGTCTGGTGATCTTAAATGGAGTTAGATCTCTCATCCAGGAATTTCTTTTTCAGTTACTTTTTCCTCCACTCTCTCCTGCTTTTCTCTAATCCCTTCCTTCTCCATTCCCACCATCTGGTTTACCGAAGGGAAGGAAGTCCAAGGAACAATAGGGAAACTTTTATGCCATTGGACCCTAGTCCCATTCTCTCTAACTTCAAAGGAGATCAGTGGTGAGGAGAGACGGGTGGGAAAGGGGAGGGAGGAGATTAGATCCAGGGTTTTGAAAACATTCTTTTTTTCTCTTTGGAGCTTCTAAACTGGAGCGGAAAAGGGAGATGTGGGGGAGAGGAAGTCAAAGGAGGGAGGTTGGGGCATCATCATCACAAGAATGTGTTAAGTGCTTCATGTAATGCTAAATCCTGGGGACATCATGAAGGTTTGTGGCTATCCAGGAGTTTAACTAGGTATAATCTTCCACTTTCACTCCTGCAAGAGTTGGGAGCCAAATCAGCTTCAGTGGAGGGGGGGCTTTGACTCTTGCATTGCTTTGGGTGGGAAAAGGGAGGGGAAAATTCCAGCTCTCTGGAATTTTGATTGGGATGGGATTTTAGCAGGTAGCATGGCCCCTAGTCAGAAATGGCCAGTGTTTAGAAGTTTGGGAATACGGGCTTCTGCCTGCCCTCCATTTTTGGGGAGTGGAGTATTAGCTCCCCTTGCAGGGGTTGTTGGAAGGTAGGAAGTGGGAACCGTAATAAATGGAGTCTTTTCTGGTGGACTGTAGTTGGTGGGACCCCTTGGAGTCCTGTGGTCTTGTGTACCTCTCTGGTCTCTGCTCCAACAGTAGGCAGGCTGGTAGAAGGTGGGCAGGGGAAGGCTTCGGTCCCTGAGTTCTTTGCAGGGAGAAATAGTGTGTTTCCATAGGTATCCATATGTCTATATAAACACACTATGCTGTTCAGGGAATGTGTGATGTAAAAACGCTGGATATTTGTTCATTCAATCATTTATTGAGCGTTTACTGTGTGCAGAGCACTGCACTAAGCACTTGGGAAGTACAAGTCGGCAACACATAGAGGCGGTCCCTACCCAACAACAGGTTCACACTCTAGATAGTGTCCCAGTGGGAGGTGATGGGAGGTGATGGGAGAGATGGGGAGTATTGAGTTTATTGACATTTGTGCTTTGAATTGCACCCATTGCATTATTCTTAAACGGAGGCAAAAGAATGGGCGGATGGAGCATCAGTCTGGGAGCCTGGTTTCCTGTTCCGGCTTTACCAGTGAACTTGGAAAAACCATCCAACCACCTTCAGGGTTGAAATAGCGACCCAATTTGTGAAATAGAGCTAGTCCTCGTAGCCTCCCAGTCCGGGGTATTGTGATAAATTAAGGTCTGTAAAGATTTTCAGCTCCTCAGAGAAGAGTGTAGGTGTCGGGGCTAGAGGATATTGGGCAGAAAAGATTGTGCGGAGTGGGGGGTGGATATGGGGTCATTTTGACCCAAGCAGATTCTGTGCAGCGTAGCGTTGGCGTGGGTGGTAAAGGTGGGAGCTGCCAAAAGCAAATCAGGCTGTGCTTACAAAAGGAAGGGAATGGCTGAAGAAGTGGGGAGAAGGAGGAGGAGAAGGTCGATAGTTCATTTTGCCTTTTTGGAAGATGCGAGAGTACACTGATTTTCCTGCCTCTGATTACCAGTTGTCGTTGAATCTCCAGTAGTGGCAACTCTTTTTGAAAATGTGCCTGAATGTGCTTAATTACACCATCCATATACGCTCTTCTTTTTATAGGCGTCACTCCCCCTATCGCACACTGGAGCCAGTGCGTCCTCCAGTGGTACCAAATGATTACGTACCTAGCCCAACCCGTAATATGGCTCCCTCGCAGCAGAGCCCTGTGAGGACAGCTTCTGTGAATCAAAGAAATCGCACGTACAGGTATTTTTTCTACCTCAGCACAAAATGTAACGGCCATGGTACCATAATCTGTTCTCATGCCTTCAGTGAAATTTCTCTCATTTCCAAAGGACCAAGGGCCTTTCCTTTCTTTCCTCCTCCAAACTACATTTGCTCACCCACCATCCCTGCTGATCCGATGCCCCTCTGAGGAACCAGGAAGTCACGCAAGAATAGCGGTTCTGAAAAAAAATCTCAACCTCTGAATAGAGCGAAAGAATTGCACGAGGGGGCTATTGGGGGTAGATGCGGTGAGTCAGGAAGTTCAGTGCAGAAAAGTCTGAAGTTCTTGTGTTGGTGGGACTTTTCGGATGAAAAATGAAGCACGAGAAAATAGAGCCTATCAAAGCTGTATCATTCTGGTTATTAAAACAGCGGAGAAAGCCGATTAAGTGTGATTCCAAAACCACAGCTTCATCGTAGGTGGAGT
This sequence comes from Tachyglossus aculeatus, assembly GCF_015852505.1. NCBI lineage: Eukaryota > Metazoa > Chordata > Mammalia > Monotremata > Tachyglossidae > Tachyglossus > Tachyglossus aculeatus. The sequence continues at coordinate 8,789,059 of NC_052072.1, forward strand.
TTATTAAAAAAAGACAGTAGATTTTCATACACAATGCTGATATATCTAGATTCATTGACCATTCGGTAAATATGTGTTTTTTTTTACCAACTTGAATCCTCAGATTGTCCAAACTTATCTTTCGAGAAGTCCTAATTTCCTTCTCCAAATTCATTTGCACTTTGATCTCAAAAGATGGCCACAGTGGTAATCAGCCTCTGGAACTTGATTTGTTTCCCTCTGCCTTCAGAAGTTCGACACCTGTTTTATGACAGATGGCATAAATCCATTTTTTTTTTGGCATTTTGGGTAACACCGATAGAACCCTAATGTATGTCAATGTTAATCTGCCGATGGATCTGACTTCTTTAGCAGCAGTGGGAGTAGTGGAGGGAGCCACCCGAGTAGCCGGAGCAGCAGCCGCGAGAACAGCGGGAGCGGAAGCGTCGGGGTTCCTATTGCCGTACCTACTCCATCTCCTCCCAACGTCTTTCCAGGTAAACGGAGATTGGGTTTCAGCCAACTCCTTCAATTCTCTGACCGGTGGTTTCTAGTTTTTATGAAGTGTTTACTCCGTGCGGAGCCCTGCGCTTAGCACCTGAAGTGGAGGTTACCCCTTCCACCGAGTCCATTTTGTAGAAGCGGAGTAACATTACCTATTGAAATGTTTTCCACCCTGATGGCCAGTATGTCCATTTTGAGAGTTTGGTGATCAAAGCTTAAAGCGTGTGGGAGTTGGTTTTCATATCCCTATTTATGCAGACTTGGCTGTTCATTTTTTTTTTTTTTTTTAATGTCGTACTTGTGGTATGGGCAGTTGGTTACCTCCTGGTCGTCTGAGAAGTGGGATGGTTCGGAGATCGTGTTCTCAAAAAATTTGTTTCCAAGGCAAGATTGCAAAAAAAGTACAGGAACAATAAATTAAAACAAACTCTAGTAGCGTTTTTGAGTCGCAGAACTAGCAAATTGGTCATTTTGGGGTTTCTCTCTTAGCTGATGTTTTAAGTTTTACTCTTTTGCTGTAAAACCTTTTGAGTGAAATGATGGGGGATTTTCTCGTTAACCTGGATTGTGGTGAATAGAATCGGATGCTCTTTTCTGCTCCAGTAACTTTTAAGTCACACTCGCCTTCCAGAATATACAATATTGAATCTCGTACGCTGTTTATGGAATGTTATGGTACCCATTACCGGGTAATTGAGGAAAACTTTTTTTACTCCACAGTTCACCCACACTTTTGGGTGAACAGGGCCATAAGTGCTTCTTTCTTTCAGAACTTCTAAGTCAGCAACAGGGGCACCCACTTTTGCCCTGGGCATGTTAAATTACTCCCTGCGTACCGAATAACCCGCTAACAGGAGCTTCATTCTTTTGGCAGTTCTTTCAGTTTTCCATTTGGCTAGGGGTTAAGCGCCAGATTCTCTAAGGGCTTGCTAATCCTGGCTAACGCGATCTCCTTATTGATGGCTCCTCTTCCTCCTCTCTTCACTTAGCCCCCGCTGGCTCGGCTGGCACTCCTCCCCTTCCTGCTACTTCCACACCTGCCCCTCCCTCTCTCGCTCCTGTTTCTGCCCCTTCCTCCTCCTCCTCCTCCTCCTCCACCGCCCCAGATGCCACCGCTGCTGCCGCTGCTGCCGCTGCTGCAGGAAGCCAAACCCCTGCTGATGGCTTCACTTCTCCAAATCCCCCCGCTGTTTCTTCCACTCCGCCTACAGGTGAGTGTCTGCTCCTTTGTGGGCAGGTGAGTGGAGACTCCATGCTGGTCAGGTTTCCTGGGGTACTTGACTTTTTGGCTTTTTCAGTGGCACGATACGCTGAAGTGCCTAAGCGAGTCGAACGGTCGGCAGATCGTACGTTATGCGAACCCTGTACCTTTACGGAGAAAAATCGAGAATAAAGACCAGACTCCAAACCGGACCAGGATGGTACATTTTAGTGCATTTTCTGTTGGCATCTTTTTCCCGAATGGGGAGAATTGAATTTGTAGATTTGGGTATACCGTTTTGGTGGCCGGGTGGATTTGTTAGGTAACTGGTTTGAACCGGTATCTCTGTTCCTCACATTATTGAGAAGCAGCCAGGGTAGATTCTTGAGAAGTTTATAGATTATAGAGAAGCAGCGTGGCACAGTGGAAAGAACCCGGGCTTTGGAGTCAGAGGTCATGGGTTCAAATCCCGGCTCTGCCAATTGTCAGCTGTGTGACTTTGGGCAAGTCACTTAACTTCTCTGTGCCTCAGTTCCCTCATCTGTAAAATGGGGATTAAGACTGTGAGCCCCACGTGGGACAAACTGATCACCTTGTATCCCTCCAGCGCTTAGAACAGTGTTTTGCACATAGTAAGCACTTAAATACCAAAGTAATACCAAATTATTATTATTATTCTTTCATCTAAGAACTGTCCTATTTCAGGAACAAACGTTAATAACAGATCAGGCAGGTAGTGGAATTTTATTTAGGTTTGGCAGACATTTTATTGCCCAGGACCTTTTTTGCTTAAAGGAGAACTCAGGATTGGGTTCAGTACCTTAGATTCCACATGCTTGGCAGAGGGTGTATTGAGGTCAGAAAGACTGATCTCTGAGGCCCCATTTGGAAATCCGTAGAACGTAAGAGTTCCGAGTTTTCGGGACTTGGAAAAGTGGCAGTAATGATAAGGCACAGATAGTTAAAAAACCCATAGAGTGCATTTAGTAAGACTTCCTCCTTGAGCTGAAATGACTATGGGTGGGTGTTCTCCAGAAAGGCAGAATATCAAAGAGTAGACTACAGGAATTGGGAGATGACTATGAAAGTAAGGAAATAAAATACTGGAATAACAATAAAGAAGAGGGTTGATCCGAGATCCCTAAAGGGTGGTTATTCATATCCAGGCCCCTCCTTTACCTACTTAATTTGCCACCCACACTCTCTCTGCTTTACCTCTCTTGGCATTTGGGCAAGTACAATGGAATTAGCAGACCTGATCCCTGCCCTCAAGGATTATAAAGTCTACCAGAGGAGATGAGCCCTAAAGTAGATTACAGATTGGAGCCAATAGAGTTTGTAAATTCTGTTGTACATTAGTGCTAGAAGAGTTTGTGAGTCCAGAATTGCTTGGGTGGCATGAAGAAGTCAAAGTGACAGTTGGGGCTATAGGAACTGGGGAGATTAAGTATTGAAGAAAGCCTCCCTGAGGTGATGTGATTTTAGGAGAGGATGGGGAGAGCCATGGTCTGGTGGGCTTTAGGTGACTTCAGAGTCTGAGTCTAGGAGCTAAAATCAAATCCAGATGAATATACTCCAAATAGTTGACTTGGTTACTTAGACTGATCTTAGGTGATAATTAGCATGGCTTATTAACACCTCGCATTTGTAGAAAAGGCCAGCCTTGTCAATAAATGGTGATTGGTTCAAATGATCGTTAATTTTTTTTTGAATTACAAAAGTACTTGTCGTGAGAAAGGCTTCTCAATTGCCATGGTTCGCCTTGATGCTTAAAATTCTCGTATATCCAAAATAGAATTGTTTTAATCAGCAGAATTTAATCTTCATATTTTGATATTTTCATTATATTGCCATAGGAAAAGCCTTAAGATCTTTTTTGATAGTTGAGGATGATAAATACATTTGCAGTCAGGAACCAGTATCTATGAATTCAGATGATACATTTTAAGAACCAGAGAATACCCAAAGGGTGGGTTCAACCATTTTATTAATGCATAGTATTTCATCTTGAAGGGTGAAAACAGTGAAATTATAGTAAAGAGATCTTTTACCCCCACCTAGGAAGTCTTGAACTGAGTTTCCTAAAAATATTAGTTTGTTACATACTTATGTTTCACTTTTGCTTGTTTTTAAAATGCACTAAATGGGGTAGAAATTCTGTGATTTGCTTTTCAAAGTAGGAGTTTTCCTTCAAGTTGAGTCTATTGACTAATGATGTATTTTTTTCCTTCAAGAGTGTTAGTCCAGGGGATTGTAATGTGTGTGGTTTGATAGGAGAGATCCCAATTACTTTTTTGCTGGGTGTTGTTTGCATAACTTGATAACATTTACACAGGCTTTTAATTTTTTAAGTCAACTGAGATGGGCCTAAGAATTAACATTTGCAGAATAGTAGTGGGCTTGGTGTAATGTGATATTTAACTGAGGCATTTTGTTTTACGGTTCCTAATAACCAGTCATCTTATTCTTCTCCTTAATTGCTTGTCTTATTTTCTTGAGTCGACCACAATCTGTAGTGAAATTGGAGCTCCTGTGAGGTCTGAATTGCTAGTTGGATGATTATATGTTGGATGATTATATGTTGCCAACTTGTACTTCCCAAGCGCTTAGTACAGTGCTCTGCACACAGTAAGCGCTCAATAAATACGATTGATTGATTGATTGATTGAAAAGTTAAGAAATTCTGTGCCATCCAAGACCACATAAACCAAATGCGACACCCGATGAATATCAGTGAAATATTTTCAATTATTTTTCGGTGTAACACCAGAGAATCTGGTGGTGTGCCTCTCCGCTTTTGTGACTGAATAACGGTCATTGAGTAAGAACTGTGTTTTGCATCTGAGGCACCGTGTATTCGGCTTGCCTACAGTTTAAATCACTGTCCTCCCGAAGAATTGATCAGCTGAAAAATTCTCAAATACAAGTGTATTTTTCTCCAGATGATATTTTCGTATTTCATTCCAAACCAGGTCACCCCGTTCAGTTCTACAGTATGAACAGACCTGTGTCTAGACACACTCCCCCAGCGATCGGGGGCTCTCTTCCCTACAGACGGCCTCCTTCCATCACCTCTCAGACGAACCTTCAGAACCAGGTGAACGGAGGACCTTTTTATAGCCAAAACCCAGGTATGATTTGCTGTCTGAGTTCTGGAACTGTATATCAGAAAGCACCCGTGAAAACTGTGATGTATGAAGAATAGTGTTCATTTATTTCCATTTGACTCTTTGGTAATTGTTTCAACTAAACGGCTCGTCAGTAAGCCAGAAGACGGTTTCACTCCCAAGAAAGTTATGATCCAGCAGAAGTAATGTAGCGCAGGAATCTGAAGGACATCAGGGCAGTGGGACACACATTGAGGGTTGAGGGTAGGGAGTTCAGAACAAAGGAAGCGTTTCTTCACACGGCGGGTGGTAAATATCATCATCGGTGGTATTTATTGAGTGCTTACCATGCGCTGAGCACTGTACTAAGCTCTCCCCCTTGTCCCCCCTCTATCCCCCCCATCTTACCTCCCTCCCTTCCCCACAGCACCTGTATATATGTATATATGTTTGTACATATTTATTACTCTATTTATTTATTCATTTATTTTACTTGTACATATCTATTCTATTTATTTTATTTTGTTAGTATGTTTGGTTTTGTTCTCTTTCTCCCCCTTCTAGACTGTGAGCCCACTGTTGAGTAGGGACTGTCTCTATATGTTGCCAACTTGTACTTCCCAAGCGCTTAGTACAGTGCTCTGCACACAGTAAGCGCTCAATAAATACGATTGATTGGGAAAGACAGTTCAACAGAATTGGCAGACACATTCCCTGCTTAAAATGAGCTTAACAGTCTAGAGGGGAGACAGACATAAATATAAGTAAATAAATATTATGTGAAGCTTGGTGAAAAAAGATTTAGACAAATTCAGACAAGAGGTCCATACTGCGGCATTTGGAAGAGAAATTAAAAATGTAAAGAGAAGTGTTAGGAATGTTAGAGTGTCTATCCTAACCATTTGGATCGACCCATAATGGCATTTCTTAGGTTTATTTGGCAGTTCTGGAGGGTCAAGGAGGAGCCCCTTCCCCTTCCGTTGTAGGGCACTTTTTCAGGATTTTCTAGACCGCAAGAGTGTCTACTAAATTGCCTACTAAGTTATGTACTAAGTGTCTAACTTGTTGCGCCAGTAGCCTGACTAGAGAAGCAGCGTGGCCTAGTGGATAGAGCCCGGGCCTAGGAGTCAGAAGGTCATGGGTTCTAATAATAATAATAATAATAATGTTGGCATTTGTTAAGCGCTTACTATGTGCAAAGCACTGTTCTAAGCGCTGGGGGGGGATACGAAGTGATCAGGTTGTCCCATGTGGGGTTCACAGTCTTAATCCCCATTTTACAGATGAGGTAACTGAGGCTCAGAGAAGTTAAGTGACTTGCCCAAGGTCACACAGCAGACATGTGGCGGAGTCGGGATTCGAACCCATGACCTCTGACTCCAAAGCCCGGGCTCTTTCCACTGAGCCACGCTGCTTCTAATCCCAGCTCTGCCACTTGTCTGCTGTGTGATGTTAGGCAAGTCACTTTACTTCTCTGTGCCTGTTACCTCATCTGTAAAGTGGGGATTGAAACTGAGTCCCATGTGGAACAGGGACTGTGTCAAACCCGATCTGCTTATATCTATCCCAGTGCTTAGAACAGTGCCTGGCACATAGTAAATGCCTAACAAATACCATTATTATTATTATTAATACTCTTAGGCAGTGTCCAAGGATTTTCATACTCGGACGGTTATCCGCACTGGATATCAGCGTTCCAGAACCAAGAATCTGCACAGAGGAGTGCAGTGCTTGTATCCATCCCAGCGCTTAGAACAGTGCCTGGCACATAGTAAATGCTTAACAAATACTATTATTATTATTATTCTTAGGCAGTGTCCAAGGATTTTCATACTCGGACGGTTAGTTTGTCAAGAACAACTCTCTCAATCCTCCCAAGAATCTCGATTGTCACTGCACTGGATATCAGCATTCCAGAACCAAGAATCTGCACAGAAGAGTGCAGTGCTTGTATCCACCCCAGTGCTTAGAACAGTGCCTGGCACATAGTAAACGCTTAACAAATACCATTATTATTATTATTATTATTACTCTTAGGCAGTGTCCAAGGATTTTCATACTCAAAAGGTTAGTTTGTCAAGAACAACTCTCTCAATCCTCCCAAGAATCTCGATTGTCACCACACTGGATATCAGCGTTCCAGAACCAAGAATCTGCACAGAGGAGTGCAGTGCTTGTAATAACAATAATAATAATAATAATAATAATGGCATTTATTAAGCGCTTACTATGTGCAAAGCACTGTTCTAAGTGCTGGGGAGCTTACAAGGTGATCAGTTTGTCCCACGGGGGGCTCACAGTCTTAATCCCCATTTTACAGTTGAGGTAACTGAGGCCCAGAGAAGTTAAGTGACTTGCCCAAAGTCACACAGCTGACAACTGGTGGAGCCGGGATTTGAACCCATGCCCTCTGACTCCAAAGCCCGGGCTCTTTGCACTAAGCCACGCTACTTCTCTTGTATCCACCCCAGCGCTTAGAACAGTGCCTGGCACATAGTAAATGCTTAACAAATGCCATTATTATTATTATTATTATTACTCTTAGGCAGTGTCCAAGGATTTTCATACTCGGACGGTTTGTCAAGAACAACTCTCTCAATCCTCCCAAGAATCTCGATTGTCACCGCACTGGATATCAGCTTTTCAGAACCAAGAATCTGCACTTAGGAAGTGCTAATAATGCTTGTGGCTTGCACGGTGCCACTCTTCCACTCACCCCTGCCATCACGTTCCTGCGGGGGTCTGGAGTACAACCAGCCAGTAGGCAGGCTGGGGTACAGCACATTGTGAGGGGCAAACGTGGTCTTTGCCCACAGTAGCCAACTACTGATATTCATTCATTCAATTGTATTTATTGAGTGCTTACTGTATGCAGAGCACTGTACTAAGTGCTTGGGAAGTACAAGTCGGCAACATATAGAGACGGTCCCTACCCAACTAGGACTGGAACCCAGGACTCCTGATTCCCAGAGCAAGGCTCTTTCCATTGGAAGAACGGCACAGGGCCTGCCTGTCATGTCAAGTAGGGGACATGGTTAAGTTAGCATTTTAAGTTCCCTTCAAAGCCCTACTGAGAGCTCACCTCCTCCAGGAGGCCTTTCCAGACTGAGCCCCCTCCTTCCTCTCCCCCTTCTCCCCCTCCCCCTTCCCCTCCCCACAGGACCTGTACATATGTATATATGTTTGTCCATATTTATTACTCTATTTTCCTTGTACATATTTATTCTATTTATTTTATTTTGTTAATATGTTTTGTTTTGTTGTCTGTCTCCCCCTTCTAGACTGTGAGCCCGCCGTTGGGTAGGGACCGTCTCTATATGTTGCCAACTTGTACTTCCCAAGCGCTTAGTCCAGTGCTCTGCACACAGTAAGCGCTCAATAAATACGATTGAATGAATGAATGAAAGTAAGTACAATTGACTGACGGCGAGGCTATGGCACTGGTTACTGGACATGGAAGCAGCATGGCTCAATGGAAAAAGCCTGGGCTTGGGAGGCAGAGGCCATAGGTTCAAATCCCGGCTCTGCCGCTTGTCAGCTGTGTGACTTTGGGCGAGTCGCTGAACTTCACTGTGCCTCAGTTACCTCATCTGTAAAATGAATGCTTAAGAGAAGCAGCTTGGCTCAGTGGAAAAGAGCCTGGGCTTTGGAGTCAGAGGTCATGGGTTCAAATCCCAGCCCCGCCCATTGTCAGCTGTGTGACTTTGGGCAAGTCACTTCACTTCTCTGGGCCTCAGTTACCTCATCTGTAAAATGGGGATGAAGACTGTGAGCCCCACGGGGGACAACCTGATCACCTTGTATCCTCCCCAGCGCTTAGAGCAGTGCTTTGCACATAGAAAGCGCTTAACAAATACCACAATTATTATTATTATTATTAAAATGGGGATTAAGACTGTGAGCCCCACGTGGGGCAACCTGATCACCTTGTATCCTTCCCAGCGCTTAGAACAGTGCTTTGCACATAGTAAGCACGTAACAAATGCCATTATTATTATTATTATTAAGTTTGGGTCATTGCGGGTATGTTCCTGGCAACAAAAAATCTTCAATCCACAAGAGGGCCGTAAACACCTAGGGTTGGAGCATTCTGGAGAAATGAGGAAGACAGAGCTATTCGCGTCAACTCAGGGTACTAAACTACTCCAGCGTGGCTCAGTGGAAAGAGCCCGGGCTTTGGAGTCAGAGGTCATGGGTTCAAATCCCGGCTCTGCCACTTGTCAGTTGTGTGACTTTGGGCAAGTCACTTCACTTCTCCGTGCCTCAGTTGCCTCATCTGTAAAATGGGGATGAAGACTGTGAGCCCCATGTGGGACAACCCGATCACCTTGTAACCTCCCCAGCGCTTAGAACAGTGCTTTGCACATAGTAAGCGCTTAATAAATGCCATTTTATTATTATTATTATTATTGTTATTATTACTCCAGTTCCACCCTAGTCTTGTCATATATAGTGTGTATGTTGTGTGTGGTCGGAGGGGTGGGGTGGGCAAAAATGCCCTCAGCTTTTATTGGGGAAAAAGGTGTATAGGTTACCTCTCCACTTATTTTCTTTGTTCATCGGTTAGCCACGGTGGGAAAGGGATGAGCCTGAAAACCACATTTTAGCTGGCCATGCCCTTGGAATAATTACTCATAAAATCATCATTAATCTTGAGAAGCACTTTTTAATTATTCCAAAGTGCTTTTGTATAACAATAATAATAACAATAATAATGATGGCATTTATTAAGCGCTTACTATGTGCAAAGCACTGTTCAAAGCACTGGGGAGGTTACAAGGCAATCAGGTTGTCCCACAGGGGGCTCGCAGTCTTCATCCCCATTTTACAGATGAGGTCACTGAGGCCCAGAGAAGTGAAGTGACTTGCCCAAAGTCACACAGCTGACAATTGGTGGAGCCGGGATTTGAACCCATGACCTCTGACTCCAAAGCCCGGGCTCTTTCCACTGAGCCACGCTGCTTCTCTTCTCTGCGTCTTATCATTAATAATAACATTAATAATAATAATAATAATATTTGATAAATGGTTACTATGTACAAGCAAGCATTCTGGAGTAGATGCAAGATAATCAGGTCAGGACAAAGTCCCTGTCGTACATGGGTCTTTGAGACAAAGGGGAGGGAGAAAGGTATTTCATCCCCTTTTTACAGATGAGAAAACTGAGGCACAGAAAACTTGTTTTACCCAAGGTCTCAGTGTGTTACCCTAGGTCTCACAGCAGTCACATGGTGAAACCAGGATTAATAATAATAATAATTGGCATTTGTTAAGTGCTTACTACGTGCAAAGCACTGTTCTAAGTGCTGGGAAGGATACAGGATGATCAGGTTGTCCCACGTGGGGCTCACAGTCTTAATCCCCGTTTTACAGATGAGGTCACTGAGGCCCAGAGAAGGTAAGTGACTTGCCCAAGATCACACAGCAGACATGTGGTGGAGTCGGGATTCGAACCCATGACCTCTGACTCCAAAGCCCGGGCTCTTTCCACTGAGCCACGCTGATTGGAACCCAGGTTCTCTAATTCTCAGGCCCATGCTCTTTCCATTAGACCACACTGCTTTCACATGAATTTTCTCATTTTGTCCTCACAACCACCCGTAGCGGGGCAGTTAGTATTATCCCCATTTCACAGAAAGAAGAGAAGAGACTTGTGTGATCCAGCTGGCCAGCGGAAGGGCCAGGAACTGGAGCCCAGGTCTTGATTTCCAGACACCCAAGCTTTTCCCCTTAGTCCACTCCATCCCAGAACAGCTTATTCCACTTTCACCCAGCAACAGTGCTAAGCGCTTAGCACAGTGCTCTGCACACAGTAAGCGCTCAATAAATACGATTGATGAATGAATCAAGCTGAGAAACTGAAGCGGAGCAGATTCTCTGAAGCGGAGCAGATTCTCTGATCTGTAGCCGAAAAGCTGAGTCTCACTACCTAAGTAAGGTAGCCAAGCAGTTTCTGAGGATCAGTCCTTTTGAAGAGGTCAGAGGATTTTCTAAGTTTTATAAGTCCTGTGAGCCCCACCTGATCAACTTGCATCTTCCCCAGTAATTAGTAATATAGTAAGCGTGTAACAAATATAATAAAAACAGAGTACCGAATGGAGGTCGTGAAGTTGTGCCCTGCCTGCCTCCTGCATCTAAGGTGGTGCTGCATCCCAATGTTGTCTCTCTCCAGGTGGTTGGAAATCATGTAATTGACACATTAATAATAATAATAATAATAATGGCATTTATTAAGCGCTTACTATGTGCAAAGCACTGTTCTAACTGCTGGGAAGGTTACAACGTGATCAGGTTGTCCCATGGGGGGCTCACAGTCTTAATCCCCATTTTACAGATGAGGGAACTGAGGCCCAGAGAAGTTGTGACTTGCCCAGAGTCACACAGCTGACAATTGGTGGAGCTGGAATTTGAACCCATGACCTCTGACTCCAGAGCCCATGCTCTTTCCACTGAGCCACGCTGCTTCTCTTGGGCTTTATGAAAATTGAACCATCTAGCTTCTAAGAAAACGCTCAGAGAATGAATCTATTAAAGGTGACCAGGAGAAGTTTTAAATTGAGAACACATATATTTTTTAAATGGTATTTGTTATGTGCTATGTGTTGTTATGTATTATGTGTCAAGCACTGTACTAAGCACTAGAGAAGATATAAGTTTATCAGGTTGGGCACAGTCCCTGTCCCACGTGGGCTCACAGACTTAAGTTGTAGGGAGGAGGATTTAATTCCCATTTTACAAATGAGGTAACTGAGGCCAAGTTAAGTGACTTGCCCAAGGTCACCCAGCAAGCGAGTAGCAGTGTGCAGTTTATGCTTAATTTATAGATGAAAAGTGCCTTTAGATCGAACGACCCTTGGTTTGTTCTTAAATCTGTTACTGCAGTGGTCATCTGGGATTTGTTTTTAATCATGTCTTGTTTTGTTCCTTCCCTCCTTCCCTTCCCCACAGCACCTGAATATATGTATATATGTTTGTACATATTTATTACTCTATTTATTTATTTATTTATTTTACTTGTACCTATCTATTCTATTTATTTTATTTTGTTAGTATGTTTGGTTTTGTTCTCTGTCTCCCCCTTCTAGACTGTGAGCCCACTGTTGGGTAGGGACAGTCTCTATATGTTGCCAGCTTGTACTTCCCAAGCGCTCAGTACAGTGCTCTGCACACAGTAAGCGCTCAATAAATACGATTGATTGATTGATTGATTGATTGTTCTCAAAATTATCAATGTCCCCTGAATTTTTTGAGAGCCTACAGGGTGCAAATTAAGGTGCCAAAAGCTTGGGGAAATATGTAAAAGAAATAAAGGATGTGGTCCTTGCCACTGAGGAGTGGAGGAAACCTATTCTGGAGGAGAACCAAGGGAGCATTTTGGCAGGTCGGGGGTTAGAGTAGCCCAGGCGGTCCAGACATTGCCTAGGGAAAGGAGATGTCTGAGGGCCCCGGACAGTTTGGAATCAATCAATCAGTTGTATTTATTGAGCACCTACTGTGTGCAGAGCACTGTACTAAGCGCTTAGGAAGTACAAGCTGGCAACATATAGAGGCAGTCCCTACCCAACAGTGGGCTCACAGTCTAGAAGGGGGCACTGGGCTGCAGAACCACAGCGAGACCAAGTCCCGGGAACAAAGTCCATCACGGGGCAGTCTTGGCGAGGAGCGGGCCGAGCTGCCAACGGGAGGGGTCTTCGGAGGCCCTGGCAGTTAGTCTGCCGGGGGAGAAATTGGATGCACAGTTCATGCAGCATGGCCTAGTGGGACTCAGAAAGGCATGGGTTCTAATCCCGGCTCTGCTGCTTCATTCATTCATTCAGTCGTATTTATTGAGCGCTTACTGTGCGCAGAGTGCTGTATTAAACGCTTGGAAAGTACAGTTCGGCAACAGAGACAATCCCTACCCAGCAACGGGCTCACTTGTCCGCTGTGTGACCTTGGCAGGTCACTTCACTTCTCTGTGCCTCAGTTTTCTCATCTGTAAAATGAGGATTGAGACTGTGAGCCCTACGTGGGACAGGGATTGTGTCCAACCTGATTTGGTTGTATCCACCCCAGGGCTTTGTTCAGTGCCTGGCACAAAGTAAGTGCTTAACAAATACCATTATAATTATTATTGTTATTGTCATTATTATTATTATAGCAAATACCATTATAATTATTATCGTTGTTATTGTTATTATTATTATTATTATGCAGCGAGGGTCTGGCTGGGGGATTAGTCCCCATTAGCCCTTTTTGGGATTCTAGGTTAGCTTGGACATTTTTTAACCATTAGGGCTCTCACCACTCTCAATGGGGAAGGCTGTTCCAAAATGTCACGTGCCGTTAGCTCGGCAATATAGTCTGGTTTCATGTGTTTTTAACGTGACAGTGTGCTCTTAGGGCTGTTCTTTTGAGGTCTCCGGGGTATTGTTAGGACGTTGCTGGACGGTGTGATGGGGGACACGGGGTGGGGGAACAGCGGGAGAAAGCTGGGGAGTGTACTTCCCAAGCGCTTAGTACAGTGCTCTGCACACAGTAAGCGCTCAATAAATACAATTGAATGAATGAATGAACCAAAGGGGTGGAGCCTCTGCTAACCACTCACTCTTCTCCCGTCGCATCTTCTCTATGCCAGCGCTCTCCCCTGGGCAGATGCAGGTGTGGAAATTCCCGTAGCCAACCACCAAGGCTGCCGAATGATTAGGGTATCTCTGCCGAAGTCAGCCATTCAATCCAATGAATCAGTCGTACTTGTTGAGCACTTACTATCTCAGATCACTGTACTAAGCGCTCGGAAGAGTACAGTACATAATGAGTCACTGATCCCTACCAGAGTGAAAGGTTGAGGAAGCATTTATTTCCCATCCTAAAATGCTGGTCTGGGCCAAGTGAAGAGAGGAAGCTGTTGACCACCCTCACCTTTTCCTGAAAGCCCTGGCCCACACCAAGTTTGGCTTTGCCTAAGGGCCAAGCAGTACTGAGTGTTTTAAACTTACTTCAAAAGGCACTCTCCCTTGTCCTCTAATTGGTTTACGGATTTAGAGTCCGAATCAGAACTCCTGGAACTTCTTTCATACTTTCCACTCTGTAAATCTTTGATTTTTATGAATGTTTTTTTCTCCTCTGTTCCCTCCCCACCTTCCCCCAACTCCTGGTATTATTTTCTGTATTGAATCTGTCCATTTTCCGATCCGATTCCCTTTGGGGTGTTTTTCTGGCCTCACTTCTACACCCAGAGTTGATAGTAAGTGACTCTGAGAGGAGGCGGTCCTCTTCTCTCTCTGTGGAGCATGCTTTAAATACAGCTGGTTTTTGACATTTTTGCCACATTTCTGCCCTGTCTGCTGGCTGAGGGAGCTCCCCCCGCCTCACACTTGAGTTCTCTGAGACTACATACCATCATGATCCAAATCATGACAGCCATGACTCCACAGAACCCTGTAATGCCAAGTGCACGGGCCTGAGAATCAGAGGACCTGAGTTCCACTCCTGGCTCTGCCACGTGTCTCCTGTGTGACCTTGGCCAATTCACTTAGCTTCTTTGCGCCACAGTTATCCCATCTGTAAAATGGGTATTAATTACATCATAACACTCCTACTTAGCCTGGGAGCCCCCATGTGGGACAGGGACTGTTCAGCCTGATCTACCTCACTGCTTCGAACAGTGCTTGGCACGTAGTAAGTGTTTTATTATTAATAAATAATAATGATGACGTTCAGCATTTGCCTCTTAGAGTTCGGGCGGATGCTGCTCATTGACTGTAATTACAAAGTGCCTCCAACGTCCCACTTTTACACTTCTCTTGTAGTTATATTTCCATTGGCATCACTGAGCTGGTGACATCACTCAATAATACTAATAACTAACTCTAACTAACTAGTTAGTTCTAACTAACTCTAAAATTCCCCCTTTTAGACTGTGAGCCCACTGTTGGGTAGGGACTGTCTCTATACTTGTACTTCCCAAGCGCTTAGTACAGTGCTCTGCACACAGTAAGTGCTCAATAAATACGATTGATTGATTGATTGATTGAATAACAATGGCATTTATTAAGTGCTTACTATGTGCAAAGCACTGTTCTAAGCGCTGGAGAGGTTACAAGGTGATCAAGTTGTCCCACGGGGGGCTCACAGTCTTAATCCCCATTTTACAGATGAGGTAACTGAAGCAGAGAGAAGTTAAGTGACTTGCCCAGAGTCACTAGGAGTGACTTTGATCATCTAGGAGTAACTTGTATTTCTCCCTTAGCCAGTTTAGGGCCCAGTTATTTAGATTGCTACCTTGTTTTGCCCCCATCTCTGCCCAGCAACTTTGGCCAAGACATTAGGTTCCTGTCAACTTGCCCATTCTCCAGCCCAGAAGCAGGATGGCATAGTGGAAAAAGCCTAGGCCTGAGGGTCAGAGGATCTAGGTTATAATCCTTGCCCTGCCACTTTCCTGCTGTGTGAACTTAGGCAAAGCCACTTAACTTCTCTGGCCTCAGTTTCCTTATCTGTAAATGGAGATTCCATAACTGACCTCCTTCCCTCTTAAACTGTGAGCCCCACGCGGGATAGGGACTGTGCCTGACCTGATTAGCTTGTCTGCCCCAGTGCTTAGTACAGCGCTTGGCACAGAGTAAGTGCTAAAGAAATACAATTGCCGTTGGTATTATTGAGACATCCAGGGAAGGGCAGAGTGAGGGAGCAACGGATCTGAGTTGAGAGATTCAAAAGCAGGGGCCGTTTATTATCATCATCGTCAATCGTATTTATTGAGCGCTTACTATGTGCAGAGCACTGTACTAAGCGCCTGGGAAGTACAAATTGGCAACATATAGAGACAGTCCCTACCCAACAGTGGGCTCACAGTCTAAAAGGGGGAGACGGAGAACAAGACCAAACATACTAACAAAATAAAATAAATAGAATAGATATGTACAAATAAAATAAATAAATAAATAGAGTAAAAAGGTATGTACAAACATATATACATATATACAGGTGCTGTGGGGAAGGGAAGGAGGTAAGATGGGGGGATGGAGGGGGGAGAGGAAGGAAGGGGCTCAGTTTATTAAGGAGGTTTTGTGGGAGGAGGAAAGAGTGGGAACTGGGTGTACTGGGGGAAGTCCGCGGGGAGGTAAGAAGGTACGGAGCCGACGGAGCCGGGAAGATGATGGGTTTTCATTTTTTATGACGAAGCAGTAGAGATCCCCTGATGATTTAGGGGTTTTCTGAAGTCATTTGAGGAGTTGTTTCCAAATGGTGACTTCTGTTCAGCTGCTCATTTTATGATGTCACCCTGTTTTAATGGGACTCTGTTATTACTTCCCCTTGTCCCCTGACCTCTTCCTTTTCTTTTGCAGTGTCTCTCGCTCCTCCTCCTCCCTCGATTCTGCAGGTAACTCCTCAGTTACCGCTAATGGGATTTGTGGCCAGAGTCCAAGAAAATAGTAAGTTTTTTGCCTTTGTTAGGTTTTTGGTCAGATTGCCAGGATAAAATACATTTTTAAGCAGGATTTTTTAAAGGCTAGCAATGAGCTCTCATCTATTCCTTTCTTTTCTTTTGCCCTGGTAGGGAATTGGGTACAGCATGTGCGTGCGTAGATGGAGGCAATCATAAAGAATTGTGTAGGCTTTAAAATTATTTTCAGATTTTAGAATTGCATTTCATGTTTTTCACGTCATTTAAAAATCCAGGTAATTTTGGTTCTTTCAAAGTATGTTATTTCATATAAAATAGTTTATCAATCGTGGCAGTATTGCTTGGGGAACGTGCAGCAGAGCAAAACCTCAGATATCCATTATGTGAAGAGAAATGTTCTGTAGTATTTTTAGAAAAGTAGAAATGTGCTTTTAAATCGAATCATACATTGCAGTAAGCTTAGTTGCCAGAACTGGACATAGTTCACAAGTTAAGGTTAACGTTTGCCATGCAAATTGGACAACCTTTAAAATGCTGAAATAGGGACAGACTGAAAGTGCTGAAGATTGTGGATATTTTCAGGGGAGAACTCTCTGCAAATGTGAAATAGACCCAAGGGAGATAGCGGAGAATGTCTGTCCTCCTTTGGGAAACGATTTAGTTGACTGTCCGGGTGGCTGTGGCGCTAATTGGTGTGGAAAAGCCCAGAGAGCTACATCAAAACATTGACACCTCTAAGTTGTGATCAGTGACCACCCACAGATATTTAACAGGGTCCGCAGGCGCAGGGCTCAGTAAGGTGGGTTATCTGAAGAAGTCCATCAAGACCCTCCCAATTATCAGTAAAGTCTGATTTCGCCCACTCAGTTATGCATAGCAGGTAGTGTGGTGGAAGAAAAAAATCCTGATTTCTGCAATGGATTTTTGCGGCCGTGTTTAAGGATGCCCTGGGGAACCTGACTGCTGGCTGTTGCCTAGCAGAGAAGTAAATATTACAGATGGAGTTGTAGGACCCTGCCCACCAGAAAACCAATTTGTACTTCTCAAGCGCTTAGTACAGTGCTCTGCACATAGGAAGCGCTCAAGAAATACGATTGATGATGATGATGATGATGAAAACAGAGGTCAAGTGTTAGCCTGAGTCAGGGAAGCTGCTCACAACCCGAGATGGATGATTGATGAAGGCGAAGCTGGCAGGAGTGAAATAAACCACATCGAAGCAATGACATTGGGTATTGGGGTCGAAGCATTGGGGTCGCCTAGGCTACTTGTGTTCCTCTGCTCAGGTGAAGGCACAAAGTCGGAGAGAAGCAGCGTGGCATAGTGGAAAGAGCCTGGGCTTGGGAATCAGAGGTCATGGGTTCTAATCCCTGCTCTGTCACATCAGCTGTGTGACTTGGGGCAAGTCAGTTACCTCATCTGAAAAATGGGGATTAAGACTGTGAGCTGCAGGTGGATCAACCTGATTACCTTGTAAGTACCCCAGTGCTTAGAACAGTCCTTGGCACATAGTAAGCGCTTAACAAATTCATTCAATCATATTTATTGAGCACTTACCATGTGCACAGCACTGTATTAAGCGCATGGGGAGTACAAGTTGGCAACATATTGAGACAGTCCCTACCCAACAACGAGCTCACAGTCTAGAGACAGATACCGTCATTATTATGACAAACTCTGGACCTCAGTTACCTCATCTGTAAAATGGGGATTAAAACTGTGAGTCCCCCTGGGACAACCCGATCACCTTGTAACCTCCCCAGCGCTTAGAACAGTGCTTTGCACATAGTAAGCGCTTAATAAATGCCATTATTATTATTATTATTAAATACCATCATTATTATTATTATTGCCCAGGAACATGAGTGGTAGGGAGATCATTCTCCTCTCACAAATGCTGTGCACACAGTAAGTGCTCAATAAATATGATTGAATGAATGATCTGCCCCTTTATGTCCACAAAAGGGGGTTTCTGGTGAGGACGGGCACATCCGTGATCTCTTGGGGTTTGGGAACATTTGGGGTCCCAGTGGTTTTGAAGAGGCCGGTAGTAGCGGCAGCTGGCCTGTCTCAGACCTCAGGGTTTGAGGGTTACTGAGCTCTGAACAGGTGGCCCCATTTTGGGCTCACAACCACAGTTGTTTTTCACAGGCCCTGATCCAGGCTCTGCAACATTCCAGCAGGTGACACCATTCCTGGCCTGCAGTAACATCGTCTCCTTGCAGTCAGTGCTGGCCCTATATAAAAAATATAAAAAATATTTAAAAATATATTTTATCCTGGCAATCTGACCAAAAGCCAGTCCTCTTGGCCTTGGATCTCTCTGTTACCTTGAGCTGGGGTGATCCTCTAACAGGGCATGATGCTGCCTCCCACTTAGACATCTCACTTGGCCGTGTTCCTAGCCTCTTCCTGCTGTTCATTCGCTCAGATGGATCTCTCTTCCATACTCCCTAATCAGACGTATTTACTGAGCTCTTACTGTGTGCGAAAACGGTCGACACGTTAGCTAGCTTACGGTCTAGAGGGCTAATTCTCTTATGGTGACCTTCTCTCCCTCTCCCCACCCCTATCTGCTGGATTGCCTTCTTTAAGCCACCGTGGCCACCTGCAGCCCCCTTAAAAGGCTCTCCTGGCCCTGGTTTTGTTAACTAGAAGCAGGGTGAGAGCAATTTGCAGTTCAGGGGCTCTCTGACAACTTCTCTCCATGTCTCCTGTAGCATCCTGATGGCAGCAGTCCCTCAGGGCAAGAATTCCCTGTTAAACTTGAATCACCATTTTTAAAAACATCCATCTACCGTGGGGTTTTTAAAAATTGTATTTATTGAGCACTTACTATGTGCAGAGCACTGTACTAAGCACTTGGAAGATCACAATATAACGCTACAGCACACTTTCTCTTCCCACAACAAACTTGCATCGTTAGGATCTGTAGCCTGGATCATTCATAGATTTCTAGGTATTAATGCTTTTAGACTGTGAGCCCACTGTTGGGTAGGGACTGTCTCTATATGTTGCCAACTTGTACTTCCCAAGTGCTTAGTACAGTGCTGTGCACACAGTAAGCGCTCAATAAATACGATTGATTGATTAAATAAGTTACATGCTGGATGAATTATTTCATGAAATACATAAGACTCGTGGAGGAAAAGAGGCACATTGGAGAGAAAAGCCTCCTTCTAGACTGTGAGCCCGCTGTTGGGTAGGGGCCGTCTCTATATGTTGCCAGCTTGCACTTCCCAAGCGCTTAGTACAGTGCTCTGCACACGGTAAGCGCTCAATAAATACGATTGAATGAATGAATGAACCGGTGAGAATCATTTGGCCAAGTTTTCTAATGGGGTAAGTGCTGTGGGAGAACTGATTGGGAAATTTAGAACAGCGAACTGATGCTCAGCTCGTGTACAGTCCACGAAAATAGAATGGGAAAGCTTTGGAGTCAGAAGCGAGACTTTAACCTCGTACGGTGTAGAGGTTGTGTCATTTTTGGGATCCCCTTAATACTTGTTTTTTTAGTTTCAGATACACCCCCACCCCCACCTCCTGCAGAAGAGCCAGTATTTGATGAGTCCCCACCTCCACCCCCACCTCCAGAAGACTATGAAGAAGAGGAGGCAGCTGTGGTTGAGTATAGTGATCCTTATGCTGAAGAGGACCCGCCTTGGGCCCCCCGGACCTACTTAGAAAAGGGTAATTAGAACAATGTAGTCTGCCCAGTGGTCACACACAGAGATTCACTTATAAGAGGAATTGTTTTAGTATTGGTGGTAGTGATGATGACGATGATGATGGAGTCTCCCATTGAGACTGATGGACAAACCTTAATCCTGATGAGACCCTGCATGGAGGAATTGAATTTAGTGGGAGTGGTTTGTCTTTCACCCATCTCTGGGAGGGAGAGAGAGAGAGAGAGAAAAAAAAAATATTCGGTTTTATTCTGAGTCCATCGTTTGTGAATATTTGTAGCGTGGCTCGGTGGAAAGAGCATGGGCTTGGGAGTCAGAGGTCATGGGTTCGAATCCCAGCTCCGCCACCTGTCAGCTGTGTGACTTTGGGCAAATCACTTAACTTCTCGGTGCCTCAGTTCCCTCATCTGTAAAACGGGGAGCAAGACTGTGAGCCCCACTTGGGACAGCCTGATTACTTTGTATACATCCCAGCACTTAGTAGTTCACGCATAGTAGGCGCTTAACAAATGCCATCATCTTCATCAATTGTAGGTCGTTTAAAAATCTATCACTCGACCAACCAATCAGTGGTATTTATTGAGTGCTTACTGTGGGCAGAGCAGTATACTAGCAGTGCCTAGGAGAGTCCAGTTTAAGAGAATTGATAGACATATTCCCTGCCCTATCTTCGGTTCTTAAGGCTTTTTATTGGTGGGGCAGGAAGCATGTCTTCTGCTCCTGCTGT